>NC_090450.1:211873137-212176168 GCF_031143425.1 Pleurodeles waltl | reverse complement strand
CAGCAGATTTTTCATGCAGTTTTAAACATTGTCAGAACTTGGGTATTTGGTCAAAGTCTCTTGGGTATGAGGCATTCTTTTGGTGGGTTCTAAAGATGTTCTTGCACCTTGTTGAAGGGAAAATAAATATTTATGCTTATATTTTCTTGAAATTATAACACTTTCTTGACAGTGACAATGATAATAACTGTTGTAATAACTGTCTTGGAAATGCCTTACAATGAGTCAATACACGTTATAGTGGTATAATTTCTAGAAAGTTTAATTGTTTTTTTGTTGTTCTCTATGGTATGTTTCTGCTTTTATAAATTTGGTGACACCCTGACAAAACCAGTAGGCCTGCCTTTTGATAACTATATCTCCTTACACTGTGGCTTATTTGTGTGGCAGTATCATGGTATTGGGGGTTCAGGACTGACACATCCCTCATATTGGTGTGGACTTTAAGGAGGGTGTTTCCATAGGCATTTCTATCTTCCTTCTTGCACATATTTGTAAATTGTATCGCATTAAGTAATGTTCCCCATAAGCTGTTGCAAGGCTGTTTTAAAAATTGCATATCCTGCCTGTGGTGCTCCAGAGGGCAGTGGCTCCGCAAACACATTTTTAAATGTTTGTTGCACTACTATGGATGTGACAGTTCCCACAGGAGACACCGAGAGAGAAACGGGGTTACGCCATAGGGTCATGATTTGGTCTTCAAAGGTTTTTTTGAGGACATAAACAAAGGTCCCAGGTCCAATTTCCCAGGTCCACTTAATTATATTGGATTGGGTAGTAGTACAAATAAATTAACTGCAGTGAGTGAGGAGTTATTGCTACTTATGACCTGATATGAGGAAGCTTATTTTCATTATTCATGACCTGTTTTCATTCAGTCCTTGAAGGTGATAGCATTGAAACAGGAGTATTTTTTAAAAAAAGGGTAGAGTGTCTCTTCCCCATAGACCACATGAATCAAACCTAATGCTAATTAGTGCAAACTTGCACAGTTTCTAAGATATTCTGCCCCTTTGTGCCACCACTTCGAACTAATCACATGGTAGTGTGGTCCTGAAGAAGGCTGTTAATTCCTTTCGCTCTGAAACTTTAGTTGACCAATGTTTTGGAGGAACCCATCTCACAACAATGCAGTGTCTGAAAATCAATATTGTTTTCTGTTAAATGGTGTTTTGTATGTGTAGAATGGCTGGATTGGGATATGAATGGTGAGGATGAGAGTGAATGTCTATGTAGGTGAGAACTAATGAGTGAGCAGCGGGGGCCTCTTGAATTTGTATTTCTATTTTTCTATGTTTGTTGTTTATTATATGTTGATTGTTGTATAGTCTGTTTGTAAATAGTATTATAGAGAAACATATTTAGAGAAATTATGTGAGATATTTTTAGCAAACTTTATTGATTTTTTTAGATGAAATTATGTTTAAAATAAAATTAAGTAAATAAACTAATTTACATGAATAAATCTGTTTAAGATATTATTGCCCACTGGGGGATCAGAACTGATAGTGTTTGTTGAAGCACATTAGAACTAATGCAGGTCTTGTGAGACTCTTGTCTTTTGTCAGGTTGTGCATCCCCCCGTCCCAGACTTATATTAATTTCAGGAGGGGGGCTTTATTTTTATGTGAGTTTCCACAGCAGCTCCATTATCATTTTTATAAAAGTCACCCTAAGTCTACAAGGGGGGTAAAACTGGTTTACTCCGGATAGCTTTTTGACAATTTCTAGCTGTGAAAGCTTGGGTTTTGCCTGAGAGGGTTTGGATGCTGGGGGTCTTACAGTTGTGTTTTAGTATAGGTAAAGTAAAAAGTAGGCTTATGTTCATGTTTTATTGAAATTATCATACTTGATTGAGAAACACAAAATTAAATGATAGTTTATATGGTTTAATGAATGTCATATTTGTTGAATATCACCAGTTTAACATATGGAGCCAAATTATGAGTTTGGCGGTCCGAGGACTGCCATACCCGTGACGGCAGTCAGACTGCAGCACTCCTGGAGGTCCAAACGCCTGATTACAACCCTAGCAGTTGAACCGCCAGGGGACCACCACCAGGATCATGGATTCCGGCAGGGCGGCAACGGTCAGATTCGTGGTCAGGCACGGCAGTGCTGAGTTGAGCACCACCATGCTGATCACAAGTCCTCTTTCCGCCAGCCTTGTCATGGCGGGCTCCCGCCATGAAAAGGCTGGCTCAAAGCCAACGCTGGGGACCCCCCCTGCCAGCACCCTCATAATGCGTGATGATGCTGTTGTGCCTGCAGCTTTGGCGCTCAGATCTTTCCGACTGCCAGAGTTGCCATCAAACCCTAAGCCATTACAAATTCTAAAGAAAGCCATTGAAAGGCGGTAACCTGTCTAGCAGAATGAATAGTGCTCTATTGGTCTGTCATGATACATCTCTGTTCTTGCATATGAGGTGATACTCTGACAAAGACACTGGACCTGTCTTTTGATAACTACACCCCCTTCTATTCTACTATAAATATGGGTGGCTCACTAGGACAGTTTCTTTTTAGGAGAGTAACACCATAAGCATTTCCACCTGCCTACTTGTACGTATTTGTAACTTAAATATAGTATTTAAAGTACTGGATGGACAATTAATTATAATCTATGGACTGGGGTACTAGCCCTCTCTACCTCACTTGAGTAGGCCTTTTACAGCACTGCCTTGCTATCCTAAGATGGTCAATGCTACAACAGGTTACTTGGCTGACAGTAGATGGAAGTTTGCAGACGTATTACTAAACACTCACATCCTTCAACCAATGAGCAACTTTCTTACACCGGTGAGGTTTGGGTGTAGGCCCTGTGCCCAACCCCTGCTGCTTGTAGTTAAAGCTTATGTGCAGTGGTGGTTGGGTTTCCATGGGGCAATGGGTGCAGGGCCTGGCCATGCTGTGACAGCTAAGTATGGTAATAAGATCTTAGCTTATATTAAAACATGAAGAAATTCACTGAAAATCCAGGGTTAAAGTCTCATTAAAGTTGGGTACTGAAATGAGATAATTCAAAGTATACAAAACAGTGATGGATGGAATTGTTGAATTAATCTCACACCATGCTACCTCTGTTTGGAACCGGGTATATGCAAATCAGTGTTGACCGTCCTCAAATAGGAACAGTCCAGCTCTAACTACTATGCCAGATCCACTCTGAACAGGAATACAAGCAACCCAGGACTAGTTTCTCCCTAGTTATGGGCTCATCAGCTGGGTGCAGCTTAATTCCTGTGACACAGTGTGCATGGGACCCACATCTGGGCTTACCTGTCCTACTTAGGGTGACACAGTAAGAATACAAAACAGTGGTGGATGGAATGCTTAAACTAATCTCAGCCACTGGCAATATTTTGGGCCTCCTCCCAATCCATCAATCCCAATCCACTGTTATTTTGCACACTACCCCACCTCAGTTTGGACCCAGTGATATGTAAATCAGTCTTGACTGTACTCAGTAGGCACAGTCTAACCCAAACTGCCAAGCCAGGTCCTTCTGCAGTTCTGGTCGGACGTTATTTCTCATCATAGCTATGAAAATGGTAAATGAATGTCCACCAAATTTTCATTACACTGAGGTTTTTCAGCCATTTGGTGGTTTTCTTGGTTGATGCAAATACATTCTTTTAGTTTCAGTAAAATGTAAGGTTGTAATATGCATGTCAAAGTCTGTGTAATTTTCAAACAGTTTTCAAACATTGGAACAAATGTGTAAATCCTTGTGCATGTACGATAGAAAGTATTAAGTAATAGGTTGGCCAATTAAACAAAAATTGACATTGAAATTACATAACAAACTGTGGGGCATATTTATACCCCATTTGCGCCAATTTTTTTGCACAAATTCGGCACAAACCTAAAAGTTAAAGTCATTTTTTGCCTGCGGGAAACTACCTTGCGTCAATGAGATGCAAGGTAGGCATTCCTAGGCAAACAAATGATGATATGGCCTGAGCGCCATATCTATTCCCCATGCTAAAATCAAGCTTGGGGGAATGGGGCCTTAAATAATGGCTCTAAGTTTGTGCCATTATTTAACGCCTCGGTCAGGGCAGGAGTTAGGGGACCTGTGGGCCTGTTTCCATGGTCAGAGACCATGGAATGGGACCACAGCTGCCGTTCCCTTACCCCAGGGACATCCCCACCCACACCAGAGGGACGCGAGAGGATGGGGACCCCATCCTCTGGCGAGTAAGGTAAGTCCCCTTACATATGTCCCTTGGGCATGACCTTTGGGGTGATGGGTATGACTCCTGTCTTTACCAAGATCATGTCCATGGGGCTGTGCGTCAAAGGATGTTGCTAGTCTGGTTAGAGGCATTATTTATGCCTCTGCCTATACTAGCGTTATCCTTTGACGCACAACCTCCTGTTCCCCCTATGCCTTTCCCACCTGGCCAGCGTCCTTTTGTATGATGCTAGCCGAGCCATACAGCCGGTTACCATCATGCCATAAATAAATACCCAGCCGACATCCTAAGGATGGTGCTAGCAGGCAGTATACTTTTTCACGCAAAACTGTGTTAGTGCAGTTTTGTGTCAAAGGTATAAATCAGGGCCTGTGTGCTCTGGGATTGTTGTGGGTGAGACCATACCTTGCCAAAACCTAACCAAAAGTCACATAAACAATGTGATGAATGGTATACATAGAATTGTATAGTACAGCAAACTACTTCACATCATATATAAAGTTCATAGGTAAAAGTAAGGGACAGAGAATAAACAAAGCATAAGTTGGCATTGGCTTTCCCCAATCATAAATACAAACAGTGTAGAACATGCACATTATTATTACTGAACATTTTTTTCAAAAACCTCTTTATTGATTTTATTATATCCGGGTGGAAAGCGGCCACCTTCCCGCAAAAAAAAAAGCTTGAGACATGGGAAAAACAATAGAAACTATTCTATTGACAGTGGCACTGGGCCAATCCCTGCAAAAATTACATACATGGGCCTACACCATGTGGGACCCCACCATATGATTCTAAGGCTCCTTAATGCCTTCTGTCCCTGGGCCCAGCCGGGTCCCTTCCCCAGTCCTCAGCCTCCCCCATGGAACATCTTCCTCAGAATGTTGTCCTTACAATTCTTGTATTTCCTGGGGCAGCCACATGCCTGATGCACCATTTTTTTCATAGCACATACACCAATCTATGTTGAGTTTCCAGGCCCTCTGAGTTGGGATACCTCTGCACTCCAACAGCCAACCCACTTCTCATTTCACCACCATCAAGGTGGTGTTGCAGAACAGTAGGGAGTGTCAGTCCAAGGACTATTTCCTCCAGTTCCCTAGGGCAACCAGCTGGGGGTCAACTCCAGTAGACAGCCTACGCCTGTGGATATCCTCCTTCCCACTCACCCCCAGTACCTCCAAAGTTTGGGGCATCCCCAGATGACAAGCAGTAGTGTACCTTAATTTCCGCATCCCTCAGACACAGTTCTGAGTCTGTGCTCCCCATTCAAATTAGTCTAGTTCTAGTGAAATAGGCCCTGTGGAGTAGTTTCCCTTGGATCAGTTGGATACTGCTCAAATGGCTGCCTCCCAAGGGTACCTGCAAGCCCCTCCTAATCACTGTCCTCAGTCTGGCAAAATCTCCTTCCCATTGTCCTCAGAGACAATCCATTCAGGAGTTGCTATTGTGTAGGAGTGCCTAGTATAATTTACACACAGCGTTGTCAGTCAGAAGAGCCCTGAGTACGCTATATTCTAAAGGGAATTTGTATGGGCCCTCCCTAAGCACCTCCATATGTAGCTGAAGGATTTGTCTCAGATGCTGGCAGCAGAGGTATTGACTTGAGGATAGTTTGTACTGGTTTTGAAAATCGGGGAACAGTACCATTTCATCCTCTCCACACGTCCCCCAACGCCACCTTGGATATTCCAATCAATTCCCATTTCACATGTCCTTATACCATCCTCAATGCCTTCTACCAGTTGGTGACCCATAGTTAGGTTTCCAATGTGAACTTACCACTGCAACCAAAGGCCCTTGTCACCTTGTGCCAGATCCTGACCACCACCTCCATAGGTGTCGGCAACTGAGACATCCCGTGTCCATCCCATAACTGATGAACATTTCCCTCCGGGTCCTTTGTACGTCTCTCGGCTATCACTAAGGGTTCCTGCTTTGAGGAGAAGAACCAGTCATTGACTATCTGCAGCAGGGCAGCTCAGTAATTCAAGGGGAGGTCAAGGAGAGCTACACCATGGTCCACTGGCCTCCGTGTGGGGATTTTCATGCTATCCTAGATGTCCTACCATCCTAGAGCAGGCTTCATGTGACATTTGTCACCACTTGAAAGAACTTCTCTGGAGTATTTTGTAGAACAAACAGATATTTAGGAAGATATACTATTTTATATAGGGCCGAACTGCCAGTCAGAGAAAGTGACAGGTTCTTCTACAGCTCCACTCCAGTTTTATACGAGTCTAGGATTATCCCCAGTTTTCTGCTATGACCAAGTCCCTATATTTTGTGACAAATATTCCCAGGAACCTAAACCCACTGGGTTATCACGTTATGGAATACTGCCAAGTCTCACATCCCAACCCCTCTGAGAGTGGGACCACTGACTTATGCTAGTTAATCCTCAGGCCTTTAAAGGAGCCAAACATCACCAAAATCTCCAGCACCCTAGATACCAAGTTTTCCGGGGTTGCCAAGTACAGCAGGATGCCACCTGCTTACAGGGATATGACATCTTTCCAATATAGATCCCATTTCAAGCCTCACAATAATGCATCTCATTGGAACCAGCATGCCAATGGTTCAATCACCAATGCGAACAGCAGGGAGAAAGCGGGCCCCCCTACCACCTTGACCCAAGCCACTGCATCCCTGCATCATAAACCCACCCAAGACATAAACCTCAGTACAACCTTGAGATGAGGCCATTCAGGGAATCAAAAGCCTTTTCAGCATCTAAGAAAGTATGAGAGCTGTCTCTGCAAATCATTTTCATAGTGCCAGGCAGATGACAGGTGAAGGCTAGGGAATGAAGCCCAATTGGTCCAGGCCAACAGTGTTTCAATCACCTGCACAAGTATATTGGATAAGACCTTCTCCAAAATCTTTGTTTCTAAGGTAAGGAGGGAGATGGAATGACAGGAAGGGCACTCCTCTCTGGGCTTTCCCTGTTTATGAATCAAGTCTAAGGTTGCCCTCTGGAGGTCTCGGGGTAGGCAACTGTGCTGTAGGTCCCTGTTAAACAGTGACATTAACTGGCCTGTTATACACATCTTTTCACATTTAAACAGCTCTGGAGGACCCGTTGGGACCCATAAACTTCCTACTTTTCATCTGACTAGTGGCCTCAGCCAATATCCTCTTGGACATCTCCATACTGAGGGATTCATCCTGGTCGGCCTGCAGCACGGATACCGAAATTTCACTTATAAAATCATCAAGCTCACTTATGAAATCATCAAGCTCACTCAGCTGTGGCAACCCCCCGACCCAGTGTAGTTCTTCCAGATGCACCATAAAGGCCTGTGCTATGGACCTCAGGGACACCATCTACTTCCCATCAGCCAGCTACACTGCAGCCACCCACCTCTGGTCTTCTTCCTTTTTGACCGGCCAAGTTAGCAACTTGCCTCATTTATAACCTACTTCATATAGTCTGCCTTACTGTGCTCTGTACATTGCCCTCGCCTCTTGGTGTAGCAGGAGGCCCATTTCCTCTCTCCCTCCCTCTAGCTTTCCTGCATGGCCCGGGGTGGGGTTGGACACATGTTTGGCTTTCCACTGAACCAGCTGCCTTTTGAGCTCATCAATCTCTGTGCCTCTTTCCTTATGTTAACTGGATACATTGGCTATGAGGTGGCCATGTAGGACTGTTTTGTGGGCCTCCCACACAGTGACCCCTAAATCCACTGCCCCTACATTTTCCTTGAAGTACTGAGTTGTGGTCTCTACCTCCAGCTTTCCAGTATCCCACACAGTCAGGTCCCAGGGGTCCAACCTCTTCTCCCTCCTCAAACACTGAATGTCAGTGAATTGGATTGTTGTCAGTGGTGAATGGTCAGATATTACTCAGTGCAAGGATATCAGCGTACCCAAAGCAACCCAACTGGTGTTGCGGCATCAGAAAGTAGTCCAGCCTGGACATGGAGCATGGTTCCTTAGAGCAATATGTGTATTTTCGAATTCCTGGGTGTTCCCCCCGCCATAGGTCCACCAAACTCATAGTGTCCAGAAAGAACACCAAATGCACATCTTGTCTGGGCAGTGCCCCAGATTGTGTCATTCTATCCAGATCACCATGGTGGGTTATGTTAAGGTCCCCCCTACCAACAGTATAGACTCTGAAACCTCTGCCTGCGATGTAACCAGTCTATCTAACCCACCAGCCTCCAATCCCGGAGGGAAGGAACTGGTGACTTCTATCAGGTCTGCCCCATTCCATCAACCACTCACTGCAGCTTGGCATCCCATACTACCCACCCATGTACGGTGCACTTGCAAGTAAAGGGACCAGCGAGACAGTGTGCCCACCCCCATGGAGCTGGATGAAAAGCTGGCATGTACCAACCATCAATATTTGCCATGGTGCAGAACTCTGTAGGTGTTCCCTATGAGATGTGTCTCCTGAAGGATAATAATATATGGATTCTGTCTCACCAAATATTTCCTCATTGCCCACCTCTTCAAGTTATTGCTTAGGCCATTGACTTTCCAGGACATAACCCTAAGGGTGAGGTCCGGGGTATTTAGGTGGTATGTGGCTATTGCCCTCGGTGTCTTTCCCGGGCTGGTGCCTATCAATCTCTATGGTGCCTCTGTCTGCCTCTAAAAGTCCCTTCCTTCCCCCACCACACCTGCTTATGCTGAGAATTTACAACTACCCATCCCACCAATGCTCGAGGTATCCATCGCCCTCACTCAACCAGCCACAACAACATTACACGCTAGCATGCAAGCATCTCCTGGTGAATGTAATGGGGAGGCAGCTTGCAGTGGTATCCATTGCCCATCCAAGCAGCAACTGGCTGTATTTGGGCAGCTTTTCCTTTCCCCGTCCCACATAATCAGCACTGAGCCTCAAAGTATTATATCAGCAGTCATTTGGGTAAGAGCTGCCTGCAACTCCCCTCTGAGCCCGCTCCCAAACTCCCAGAGTCATTGGCATTTTCATCAAGCTCCTTTGCCAGAAAGTCCCACTTGTTACCTGATCCCATGAGCAGTGGCTGTTGAATGTCCGCCACAACACTGCCCCCCCATATGTGTATGTGATCTTGTCTGTGCCGCCGCCGGGCCAGCTCGCCTCCTCTGTCTCAACGTCCATTGTTGCCATTCCTGTTCGCCTGTCTGCTCATCCAGGGAACAAGTATACATTCAACTCCAACCATTCCCAAGCAAATGAGGCCATGTAAAAAAAGTGTCCAGAGCGGTCTGTCCCCCAAGCTCACACCTCTGCTTTCACTCAGTCCATGGAGGGGGTCATCAACACTACCCACAGGCCCCACCATGGTCCATCCACAGGTAGCCAAGCCTTTTTTCACAGCTTACCAACACCTCTCACTGGGTCTCCACGAGGGCCGCTCCCTCGGGGGTCTACTGGCACTCTTCCTGGCCAACATTGGCCTGGATATAGTCCCTCAACTAGGCCATGGCAGATCACTGCCTCTTCTGCCGCTGCCTCTCCTGCACTCAGGGACGGACCCCCTCCATCCACGGGGCTGCCAACAATCCCTGCACACAGCGCAGGCCTCAGCCAGAGCCATAACAAGGTCACTTAGCTCACCGCAGGAGCTGAGGCTGCCATCTTGCCCCACTTCGGCGGCAGCCCAATTTCACCGTCCCGTGGCCCTCCTTCACCTGGCTCACTGATTTCTCCATTGTTGCTGCCTGCCCTGAATCCTCCCCTCTGGTTTGGGGTGACATGGGGTAGGCACCAGGATAGTTGCAGCATGGGGTTGGCTGCGGAGCTTCATGCCCACACGCCCATCTTCCTCATAGCTCAGGCCATGAATGAACATTTTAGTAACAACAGACACACAGATGGACAGACAATATAGAGAATACATACAACAGCATAAATGTTAAACTCCTCACACAAGACCATAGTCTAACGTATTATTGAATTTAATTTTGTGCAAAACAAATCAATTTGCCATGTTTGATAATGTGTTTGTGAATAATTCATCAAAAATAGACACACAGCAACCTACTAAAAAATGTGTCCCCTTACACACACACCTATACACACGCCTGCACATGCACATACACACACACACACACTGAAATCCCTTCACAATCATAAAACAAAAGAACAACTTACTAAGGTGAATAGGCATGTGAAAATCTTGCAGCATTCTTTGAGTTTATAAATTCTTTATGGAAACACACACATTCAGATCAACAGAGGCAAGCCAGAACCTAACTAAGGGCCAGATGCATCAAACTTTTTTGCATTCGCAAACGGTGCAAAAATGCCTTTAACGATGTATGAAAGGCATCCTCAGAGCAAACATAAAGAATCGCTAAAATAGCGATTCCTTGCAAATGAGACATGAATTTGCATGTTGCAATCTGCATTTTGCAAATAGCGACATGCTTTATTGAATCGCTATCTGCGTAAAGCAAATTGTGACCTAGATTTGCGATTCGCAGAATGAGAATTGCAAATTCATGTCGCTATTTGCGATACGCAGAGTGCGACACGTAAATTCCGTCTCGCAATGCTGTGCATCAAAAATTCACAAATAGCGAATATTCGCAGAATTGCCATTTGCACATGCAATTTACCAAAAATTGAAATCAGGTGGTAACCAGGTGCAACCTATATAAAGAGGCCCAGAATGACTCAGCCCCTTTTCCACAATGGCCGCACTCTACGTCATGGCAAGGAGGATGAGGATCCTGGCAGGTTTGAGGAGAGGGAGGAGGAGACAGGAGTGCATTTTCAGAGTGCGCATGACCCGTTTTGACCAGACAGAGGAGGAAATATATGAGAAGTGCATGTTAAGCTCAGCCATGATACTTGACCTGATAGCTGATCTACAACCCATATTACAGCACACCACACAGGACCAATAGTATACCCACCCATGTGCAAGTATTATGCTCCCTGCACCTATTAGCCTCAGGGAGCTCTCAAAGGGTTATAGGAGCAGCTGGAGGGGTCTCACAGAGTGTTGTCTCATTATTTTTCAATGCATTTCTCAATGCAATGCTGAGCAAAATTCAACAGCACATAAGATTCCCTAACACCCCACAGGAAATACTACAGACAAAATTTGATTTCTACCAGATTGCCTGATTCCCACATGTAATAGGCGCCATCGATGGGACACGTGTAGCTATCTGTCCACCATCGGACACACAGTATGTTCATCAGAACCGTAAAAATTCACATTCCATGAACATACAAGTAATTAGCAATGCCTCCAACATCATAACCGATCTCACCCATGACTCCTACATCTTTCGCCACAGTAGGATTTACTCAAAACTAATAGCTGGGGAGTTTGGTGAAGGATATCTACTGGTTAATGTAATGGATGACAATGTTTGCATTGATGTAAATGAGAGGTAACGTATAACAAGTACTCATTTTACTCTCATGTCATTGCAGGAGACAGTGCCTACGCCGTGCGGTCCTTCTTACTGATGCCCTACCTGAGTCCTGCAAAGCCAGCCGAAAGGAGGTATAATGCTGCTCACAGGACAACCCACAGTGTTGTGGATAGGACCTTCGGACTGCTGAGAGTCACTTCAGATGCATCCACAAGAGTGGTGGTGCACTACAATACAGCCCTGAAACAACCTGCAAAATCGTGGCTACATGTGCTATGTTGCACAACATTGCTACATCAAGGGGCATACCTGTGGAACCCACCGAGGAGGACTCAGATGAGGATGGTGATCCCTTGTCACCCCTTCACCCAGTAGACAGAAGCAGTGCAGCAGAGGGCAGACAAAGACGTGCTGACATCACTCCCAACCATTTCTGATGTAAGTAATGACAATACTACGTATATTATATGTATTGCTGTAGGTAGCATCTTTATTGCCTTGACTTCAGGTAACATATCTGTGATTAGGATATAGCTATGCACTATACACAAACAGGTGTGAGTAACAGTATCACACTATTACCATCATAGTATAACTGTTTTGCTACATGTTAAGCTAGTCCCCTACACCCCTCATCATCATCACTTCCTACATCAACGCACTCCACTTGACTGCTCAGTGGCTTCAGTGGCACCTCTTGTAGCGGGTTCAAAGACAGTACTGTGTCTGGTACTGCGAAGCCTAGGATCCATCACAGTGGCTGTAAGACTGCTGAGGCTAGAGAGCTCCTCCCTATCCCCACCACCCAGTACGCTGTTTGTAGCATTCCGTGCTGTGTGCATTGTATCCAAAACATTGGTGATTTTCACCTGGCTACCCTCTCTTTGGCATAGGAACGGAAGCTGTACCAGCACTTGCGTATCTCCTCAACGGAGCACTGCACAACACCCACTGCGCATATTTTGGTCTGGATGTATGACAACAGTTTCCTCTTCTCACTTTCAGGTACCTGGAGTGAGTTCTTCTCAAAATGTTTGTTGTGGTTCCTGACCACCTCCTCAGTGAGCACCTCCAAATCCTGCTCACTGAATTTGAGCTTTGCGCTTCCTGTCACTTTTCTGCTTCACATTCCCATCAGTGGCTATGTTGCTGTTTGGTCCTGGCTGGCTCACAAGGCTGCCTCCCTGGTGGTGGACTGTGTCTCTCTGCCTGCTCCTGTGGGTGTGGCTACTGGAAACAGCATGGGCTGACTCACTTTCTGGTTGTGATGTTATCAGCCTGTTCCGGTTTGCCGTTTTTGCAATTGCGATTTTCAAATACTGATTCATTATTTTTTTGCAACTCGGTATTTGCTACTCGCAAATTGCGTTCGCGAATTTTAAGAAACGCTGTTACCGACTCGCAATTTTGATGCATCCCATTTTTCATTTCTTCAATAGAGATTTCTTAAAATTTGCTATTTAAGAAATGCAAAACGGAAGCCTGATACATCTGGCCCAAGATCTCTTATAAGCAACATAAGTCATGAACAGTACATATGGAGTTGAATCATACAAATTAAAACTTAGTACCATTTTTAAATTGTAAACAATACTAAAAGTGTAAATAAAAAAACAGAACACACAGCATAAGGTGAGTGACTGAAGAATAAGCCCTGTCAAATCATCAATACACCCAACAAAATGGAGCATATGTGTTTTCAAGTTTATACATACTTGGTATTTAATTGTTTGCAAACATTTCAGTAGCATGGACACAGACACATAATACAGAGAACACACACCACAGCATAGACATGATTCCCCTCACTCATGCTAAATCCCATTGTCTAACACATCAAATTATTTAGCGCTGTCCCACTCTGCCTGGTTACAACTCATAAATAAAACAAGAATACTGACACATACACACATATGAACACACAAACACACCCACAATCAATATAAATCCCTTCAGTTACATAATTGAACATCACAACAAATGAAGGGTAAATATACATTTAACAAGTTACATATGGAATTTATTTAAAATGTAGCAATTTTGCACTGTGCTTGTGAGTACACATACCTACAGAAACACACATCCAAAGTAAATACAACACACATTTCTTCAATCTTTCTTCATCTTTTAGCAAAAAAATTCACAAATAATAGACATATCAATTCAAAAGGTTGGCATAGCCAAAGGCCACACTCTTCTAGAATATGAATGCACAATGATTGGAATGTGTAAAATCTGAATGCTAGAGAAACATCCATCTGAAAAAATATTTCCACATATTTGTGAACCTCCAGAGAGTTTAAAAAATTGGTTTGGAGAGATGTGCTGGCCATCACATGCGCACAAGGGCTCTCTCCAAACCTGCACTGTGTTGTTGGGTGGGAGAGAGCCAGCCCAGGCTCCCAGTCTGCATTGGAGCGCCCAGCCAGGGTGCTGCAACCGATCATAACGCTGCTCTGAGCAGCGTCACGATTGGCACAGGGCAGGCTGGGAGCCTAGAGTGCAGCGGCGGCAACTAGGTAAGTTTAATTCTTTTAATATACTTTTTAAATTATTTTTGTTGTGCTTCCCCTGCCCCCACCCCACTACTTTGCTGAGTCGTCAGCCACTACTGAAGCCCCGCAACAAGTAGGATACACTAAGGGACACATTTATATTCCATGCAGCAAGATACCTTGCACAGGATTAATTTCTGAAGGTAGGGGCATGTAACAACACAAAAACAACCCTAAGAGCCATTTTCCTCTTTCTAAATCTGCTGTAGAATGGAGCAGACTTAGAAAGAGGAAACAGCGAGGACAAATAAAGATAGTGCTCCTCGTTGCTCCACCCCTGGGAAACCGTAGAATTTTAATGCATTTTCAGGATTACCAGTGTTGGTAAATCTGGGAATGTACCAAAATCCATTGGTGGATGCATGGGAACACCCACCGTCCACCAGTGGAACGTCTCCCATAGGTAAAGTAACGCAAGGCAGCAATTTGGCTGTCTTGCATTACTACAGATTTATCAAGCCACTCAAGGCCATGCAAGGTGACCTTGCACGGCTTGATAAATCTAACTCAGGTTTTGTATCTCTCTTGTGCCCCCTTGCACAACACAAGAACGACACAAAGCCAGGATAACTATGCCCCCTAATTTTCTACATGGGCACTCAGAATAGCTGCAAAGGACTGGGAGACAGAGGTGAGGTGTGGGGTTACAGAGGTTCTACACAATATGTAGGCATGCAGCAGGGGCAGCGCGGCATGGAACTGATATATCCAATAAATCATTCAACCTATTACATCCACACAAGTAAGATAATACACCAATATAGAACCAATATTATGCCAATACAGAGCAACCATTCATCAATAAAATCAACATTAATCACCTGCACACCGAGAATCATAAGCTAATACCGCCACTGTGCCATTTTTGAAACGCAGGGGTGTGCCGTATTTACAAGATAATGGTGCACCCCTGTGGTTCCCCTGCCCTGGCACTAAATCAATCTGCCTGCACCAACTCATGCATCCTTGAACCAAACTGCGAGGGTGTCTGCATTGAGGGGAGTGATTGTTTATGTGCAGGAAGGTGTCCCTTCCTGCACATAAACAATCTATAATGGTGATTTGACACTTCTATGTGTGCTAGTGAAGAACCAAATCGTCATTTTTTTATGATTGTTTATGTTCAGGAAGGAACACCTTTGTGCACATAAACAACCATTCATGGCCTTCTGCTCTTTCTATGTGTGCTGCAGAATGCAGCACACATGGAAAAAACAAAAAAAGAAGCTGGAATAAAGGTGTTCCCCCTTTTTGTGCAATGCTAACGTCACCCCTGGGGTGGTGTTAGTTTTTGGCACAGCCACAGATTTATGGCTTCTAGTAAATCTGTGGCAGTGTCAAAAGCGATTGGAGTTGCTGTGGAACTACCACAGCAACAAACATTGCAGGTCCCTATGATGCAGGAAACTGTGCCAAAGGATCCAAAATTTACAAGGTGGCATTGAGCCACAAAGAGTGGCTTAGCACCACCTTATAAATGTGGTGCACTGCACAGCGCTACGGAAGCATCACTAAAAGTGACACTCCAGTGGCGCTAGGTCTGGGTAAATCTGGCTCTCAGACTTTCCCCTAGGAGCTTCCCTGATTGGCCCATTTCTGTTCACATTACAGTCAAAAGTTCCAAACCATGTCCTTTGGGTCCTAGACAGCTCTTTTGGAATATGAGCATGGAACAGAAAAAACATAACACCACAACACAGCAAAATCCAATATGGAACCTTAGCAGCACAATAAAAACTACAAAACAACACAACAGAAGTACAAAAAAACTTAATTAATCGCAGTAAGAAAGGACATCACTTTTGTTTTCGTCAGCCAACTTATTTCTTCCTGGTTTTGCTGGCTTTAGGGTTGTGAACACTACGTCACTGCTAAACAGAAGCATAGCGAATATGATTTCCTCTTAAACATGCAATGAGCATTGGTTTCATTTAACTGGCTTTTTTACGTTTTCAGTAAGACCCTAGTAGATGGCACACAAATTGCATTATTCAATAGCAAGTTAAATGTCATATGTAGACTGCAGTGTGTATTTACACCACCCATTTATCTGAAAGGAAGTATGGACCCACAGAGCACCATGGTGCCCTGGCTGGGGTGCAGTTTAAAAGTACTGCAGTAACGTATGCCAAGGAAAAGTGCCTTTGCCATGCAGAAAGTGATATTTTTATATAATATCTAGCTTACACCTAAAGTCTGCCATATAAGTTTGCCGTGGGTGCTTAATGTATAAAACTGATCCATAATAGAAATTGAAAAATGTATTCCCCACAGTCAATAGTTACAAAAATCTATTGTTCTGTATAGAATAAGCTGCAATTATCATGACCAGACCTAACTGTGAATAAAAGTTAATTTTTTATCTAGGCTTGAGAAAATTCTAGAGTGGTCAACACATGTTACTTACACTGCCTGCGAATAAATTGTTTTAGATCAGGTTCGCCGAGCAGCCCTGCTCCAGAGACTGAATGTACATCCCTGGTTGATTATAAACTATCCTCCTGAAAGAAAATGAGTTTGCCTTGACAGCTGGAACTGAAACATAAAATTGTGAAAGCCATCTTAAGCTATCCTTAGACCCTACAGGAGGGGAACCAGTTTCCGCTCTGACAGAGGTTAAGAACTATCATATCTGTCGGGAAGTGACTAGAGGGATGGACAAGACTCTTTCAGGTGTAGAAAAACAAAGTCCATTTTGATTATTGGTTACTGGGAAGATTACAGTAACTGGGAAATCAAGTGTTGAAAAAGAATGTGGAAAGCTGTAAAAAGGAACCAGGATTGAATGTAGGGAATTCCCCAATCCGTGGGCTAGTGAACAGGATAAGGATCTGAATGAAGTGAGCAACTTCTGACTCATCTCCCTGCTTCCCTATCCAGCCAAAGTGATTGAAAAGGCAATCAACAAGCACCTAAACAAGCTAAACAATACTCAATCCAGATTCATAGAGAACCACTGCAAAGAAACAGCACTCATCACTGCCACCGTTGACATTGAAATTATCCTGGAATAAGAAGAAGCATCAGCCCTCATGCTGCTTGACCTCTCTGGACCTTCATCATTGTCTCCCCTAACACTATCATCAGAACACTTCACAAGATTGACTTACAAGTATCTGCTCTCAAGTGGATCTGTTCCTTCCTCACAGGAAGAATCCAAAGGGCCAGGCTTCCACCCCTCACATCAGAGACCAAGAAATTGATATGCAGAGCCCCACAGGTATTTCTCCCTCATCCCCATCCTTTTCAACATATGCATGACACTGCTCACCAACACCCTCCAATCACAAGACATTACTGTCATCTCCTATACCAATGAAACCCAACTCATCATCTCCCTGGCAGCGCAGACAAAACAACCACTGCCAGAATCAACTTCATCAACTGCCTGACCATGAAAGCAGACCGGAAGTGAATCAAATCCCTGCAGCTCAACTGTGACAAGACGGAAGTACTAGTCTTCGGTAACAAAGTCTCCCCATGGGACTCCACCTGGTGGCGTCAGGACTGGGAAAATCTGTCACAGCCACAAGAAATCTAGGGATCATCCTGGATGACTAGCCCATCATGATGGCTCAAGTCAAGGCAGTGTGCACCTCCAGCTTCCACATTCTATGAATGCTCCAAAAAATCTTCAAATGGTTGCCTCAGAAGACCAGTCGGCCATCACGCAAGCACGCATCACCATCAGGCTGGACTACGGCAACATTCTCTATGCCAGAATCTCAAAACAACTGCTACACAGACTCCAGACCATCCAGAACACTGCTGTGAGATTCGTACTAAACCTCTCAGGCCACATCCACATCACACTACAGCTCAGGAAGCTTGACTGGCTCTCCATTCAAAAGCACAGCCAATTCAGATTTCTCACACACACATTCAAAGCCTTACACATCACAAGACCAAAATACCTAAACAGCTGCATACACTTTCATCATCCCCCGGACACCTACACTCTGCCCAACTCTCCCTTGCACACATTCTCTGCATCCACAAAATCAAAACAGAGGTTGCTTATTATCTTAAATCGCACCCAAGACATGGCACAACCTCCTTCTTCACATCAGAGTCGCCTCCTCACTTCTTGAGTTATTCATGAAGTTGAAGACTTGGCTCTTTATATAAGCACTTTGGGGACCACATTACCACACACATGCCAAATCGGCTGAATACCCTCTTGGGTGATTAGTGTGCTATATAAATCAACATTACATAACATAACAAGTTATGTATCTGCTCTATTTGGCTACAGCTTCCAGCCTTTACCCCACTGGTGGATTTTGAGAACCAAAAAGTCAGAAGTCAAAGCCTTGGATAGGGGCAACATGGCAAAGTGAGACTGATAGCAACAGAATCCTGCTTTGGCCTGATCCAAACTTTTGTTGTGACAAATGATTGATTCATTGGGAGCTCAGAGATCAATTATCCCACTTATATGGACCCTCACTGGCTTCAGCTACTTCCCTTACATTGCTGGAGGACTCAGACTTCCAAAAAGTAGAGTAATTTAGAAGATAAAAACTATGGACCTGATTCGCGGATGTAACTTACACTTTGGAGTAAGTTTACACTTTACTCTGAGTGACTACTAAAAAAAACAGTAGTAAGTCCAGCACTACTCATGAACAACCACTGGTACTGCAGTACCCTTCCATAGAAAATAATTGAGGTTGCAACGCATGTGGTTGGCCTTGTGTTGTGTAGATACTGCAAAAGTTAAGTTTGTGTATACCAAAAAGTAGTGAACATACTAAAAAGTGCTATAACAAACAAATGGTAGTGGCTGTGCAACAAAGGTTCGCACTTCCTTGAAATACCAGCTTAGTTACTATAGTTATAATACAATACCACGTGGGTGCCAAGCAATAACGCACCCAGACACTTAAGATGCAAAATCCAGGTTGAGAAACAACCCAATCACATAACATAAAGTATCGCGGCACACCACCAAAAAGGTCCATCACTTAGTCCTTTGTGTTGTTGTCAAGAATCGTATATCAACGCAGTATAATTCATCAAGAATTTTTTTTCATTAATTGGTTTAATTGTACATCTCCGGTGTAGACCACAAGTGTTCCATGTGCGCAAGACATCCTTCAAATGAAAATAACGCAGACGCGTGTTTTGTCAAAAAGACTTTTTCAAGCCAAAATTCCACATAAGCGCCTACTCAGAACGATATCAAGATGGATTCAAATGTCCTCCAAATGTATTACAAATGCCATAAATACATCAATTTCAAAGCATCAAGTATGTAATCATGAAACGGACCTGATAAGCCTGGGAAAAGACAGCTTCTTCAGAGGCTCCATGTTTGTACTAGTACGAGAGCAGTTTGTGAATAAGAGCCTTCGACTGGTGTGACCTGCATGGCCTACTTCACACTCTGTGGTGAACAGACTGAAATTGCGCATAGGTCCCAGATATTCTAGCAGCCCTCCCTGAAAATTATTATTTACTCAACACTAACAGACTGATAGGTAAAAAGGGAGAAGGGGTTGCAGCAGCTGTCAAAAAAATATTTTTTTCACAATACTCACATTTCTATTGATCCCAACAGTTGACAATATGTTGATCAAATTAGACTTGCCAACCTTCCCCTTGATGTGCCCTTATGTACAGACATAGGGGCCACCTACAACAAATCCCTTAACTCTTAACTGACTCCATCACCTCATTAGCCGTTGACCACAGAAAAGTCCTATTCATTGGAGATCTCAATTATTGAGTGAACAAGGACACCGGTGGCCAAACTTCTAAAGATCTGACTGAAATACTAAACAGTCTTAACTTCAACCAACTTGTGTTTGTACCCACTCACATCATAGGTCACACATTAGACCATGTTTAGTCCACTAACTTAACCATTTCCAATCTCATTGTCTTTCCTTGTGTATGGTTAGACCAACACTTAATCAAATTAACTTTAAATGGCCTGACCCCTCTCAAACCTATCACATGCCTGGGTATTCTCTCTAGGAACTTGAATCGTATAAATAGTAGCCCTTCTGTGACACACAGGCACTCTCCTTACCCTCCCCTACTTAAAGCCTGCCTGAATTCGAGGAGGCAATATTGGACTGGATAACAGAAGCCAGCAAAGCTGCTACAGACCCATGTCACTTAGCAATCTGCTCCTTCTTAGATCACTCTAATTATCTTGACTCCCACCAGGCAGGCTTTTGACCTCCCCACTCAACAAAAACAGTCATCCTTTCTGTAGTAGGTGACAGGAGAGAGGAAGCAGATAAAGGCATCACTCGGACATTGGTCCGCTTAGATTTATCAACAGCATTCTACACTGTCAACCACGCCATTCTGATTGCATGTGTCAAGGCCATAAGTCTGCAGGACTTTACCCAGGACTGGATGAAATCTATTTTATAAGACCATTTTCAGTTGGTCTGTCTCTCTCCCTTCAGTTCATCGAAGGTCCAACTAAGCTATGGTGTTTGACAGAGATCCTCCCTATCCACTCCATCGTTTTTTAATCTTTACATTTGCCCTCTAGTGCATTCCCTACAGAAGTGGAAGTTGAATATCTACAACTATGCTGATGATTTGCAGCTGCTCTTCACCATAGATCATACTTCAGAATCCATGGAGTTCTATCAAAACACAAAGTTATACATTCGCTACTGGATGAATAGTCACTAATTTAGTAGTGGCTGGTGGAATTTGATAGTGGTGGGGCGTAAGAATACCAAATTAACTTTGGAGGGTAAGCAAATGCAGTGAACAAGCTTGACATTGACCTGGGGGATAAGGAGTTTCTGCCTGTGAAAATTGCAAAAAATGAGTGGGAAATTGTGCATTTGCAATTACAACTTCTGTAAGAGATTGACCAAAAACACACGGAGGTATGCCCTGATGTAGCATCCACTGTTACTCTTCCTCATTAACAGCGTATTCTAATGCACATGGTTGAGGGAAGATCAAATCCTGTTTCAACGGTGGTGTCTAAAACATACATTACACTAGGAAAGAGATGCTTTTTCAGTTAGATGGTTGCCTAGAGAGTAACGTTCTGGCCAATGTGCATTGAGTATGCAATATGGCATGATTCTGGAACACAAATTAGCTGTCATGTGAATAGTTGTTAGGTCATAAAAATACACAAAATATGGGAAGTATGATGCTGGGTCTTATGGGGTGGAGGGGTCTGTGAGTATAGAGGTCGGTCGAAGATGTGCATAAAGGACAACATGTTCTCTTTTATCTTCAGGTACCAGCCTATAAAATAATGCACCTACCTTAAGTGAAAAATAAATCTTAGTTGACCTAAGCTGTGCAAAATGAACTCTGTTGCAATGTGAAACCTTAATTGGATTACGAGATACTGCGGGTGTTAGTGTGCGTATCCAAAGAGTCACAGAAATGAATCCTGAGAGACTAGTGACTTGTGTATTTATAGTGTTATTACGTCCTTTGTCACCGCATGTGATGAAGCAGAAATGAAGGTTTTACATTTATTAGAGCTTAAACGTAGTGTTGAAATAATCATGTGTGACTTTAACCGAACTAATAAAGATTGTACGGGGACAAAATGTGCCCTTAGAGTAGTTTGCCAACATTTATAAGCGTGCTTTATATAACGTGGTGAATTAGAATTGCACTAATCCGACATAATCATGAACGTATGCTACGATTTGCTTGTTTGAAATGCTTTAGCTTAGCATAACTTTAGCGGAGGCTTTGGCCTAGTTGCCCGGTCTCACGGTTTAGATGCTCGTATTTTTCCAATGTGCTATTAAACGTGTATTTTTGCTTGAAGCTGTACTTTTCCACTGAGATCGTTCACATGCTTATCTTAAAGTTTCGTGCCAGCTTGGCATTTTTCTCTTTACTCCAAGGTCGATCTGCAGGTGCGGACAATGGAGGCTCTGAAAGTGAGTTAATTGGTATAAAATGTTGCAACTTGCGTACCCATCTCCAAGGATAATGTATGCTTAAGTAAAAGCTTGAGAACTGTCGTTTTTGATTGGACAATTTGAAGCTAACCTATGAACCCTCCAATGGAAGACCCTACTGGATTCGAACTGTTGTCTATAAAAACCAGGTGCACGAGAAGAAGGTAGCCATTGCAGCCATTACAGCCATTGCCAGCTCGATACCCGCCACTTTGCAGACTTCGTAGCTATTATGGCCCACTTTGCTGCGACGCCATTTTGAAAGAGACTTTGATGCTTTCTCTAATCGAGAGAAAGAGACCTTAAATGATTCTTGCCCTAGAGACTTTAACTTTGATCCCTTTGCATGAAGTAGTAGTTTTACCTTGCCGCCGTGAGGCAATTGCCCCGTCCACCCCTGCCCCTTTGCCCCGTCCCATGCTGATCGAAACGGTACCCATGCTGATCAAGAAACGGTACCTGTGAGACGAAGACTTCCTTGTATGCTGATCGTAATTGGTAAATATGAAAGGAAATTGTACAATTGCATTGTGTTTCTTTTAGGTAACCAACTGCTGATTTTTGACAAGATCCCTAGTTAGGAGTTTTTCTAAATTAATGTTGCTAAATTGTTTTGCATGAAGTCCCACATGCTGATGCTAATTTGAGGTTAGATGAGGATTCCTTTTGTTGCACGATGCAATTTGAGACCTTGTTATGCTGACTAAATGTATGCAATTAGCTCATTACAGATTATCGCATTAGTGATTTGCATTGCTATTATCGAATGTCTTGGGATTCAAATGCTGCATAGATTGCACTTGTTTTGCCGCTATGGACAGCTATTAATGTTCATATATGTTTATCATTTGGTGTTGAGACACATCTATATCGTGCTAGCTTTGTTAATATAGGGAAATAAATTTACTAACTTCGCAATAAACTGGTGTGGTTATTCCTGACTGAAAGGTCAGGGTTCGCCGAAATGTATTCTGGATTAATGGTTAAGTGTTACGTTGTTCAGGGTATTGCTTATGTTCGTTATTGATTATTGATCTGATAAATTGCTCGATATAGAGTACGGAGAGTCCCACTTAGTCAAAAGATTCATCGGCCTAAAGAGCGTCCGAATACAGGTAAATTATTAGTACGGAACGCTCTATCAGTAGATGGTAGCAGAGGACGGTTTCGTCTTTTGGGACCCTGTACTCTTAAAGTACATGGTGTTGAATTAACGGTAACGCCTTTTGAGATCCCTCTTGAGAAGTTGAATTAGATTTTTCTTGGGTAAAATAGATTGACAGAATGATGATGGGCTAGGTCCACCGCGACTTTCCCGGGATCTCGGAGCTTGCGAATGGAGAGAACGGAGGTGTGGAATCAGCGTTGGCGGTACTAGTGATGGTATGAGTGAAGATAGGGTTTTGCGCTTGCACAGCTTATTGCCGCAGGGTGTGTGAAAAGGTTGCGAGGATTTTTTTTTTTCTTTTGTAGAGGATAGCGGAGGTGCGACTCCGAGTGTAGAAGTAGAGAAGTCGTCGAACTTCACAGAAATAGCGGAGGTGCGACTCCGAGTGCGAGAGTAGGGAAGTCGTCGAACTTCATGTGCGTGTGGCGCTTTGTGCATAAAAAGGTCCACGTGGTTGTTGTTGTTGAGACGGGCCCTGCGAGGTCAAGAGACTCCGGAGTATGTTGATCCATGTTGTGGTCTGGGCGGTTTAGTAGGTTGATCGGGCGTGGTCAACGAGTCGGTACGTGTGTTAAGGGAGTGAACGGAACTTCGACTTTGGGCTTTGACAAGATTCTAAGTGCACTAGAATAGATCATTGACAAGTTGAGAGTAGGTCTGCGGGTCAGATTTGCTTGCGAACGTGGGGACCGAGAAAGATGGAATAACTGCCGAGGCTAGTGAAAAATCCCTAAGGTCCTGAAGCGATTGTGTTACCCTTCCTGTAGTAAACCGACAGATCTGTTTTATTTTTTGGTAGCTCGCGATACATGCAAGAAGTTGTTACGAGAGGAGCTGAGTGAAGGAGGACTAGCCGCGAGGCTTTGTCAGCCGCAGTGTGTGTGAGTGTGACGTCACTAGGAGCCGCGCTGGGATAGGTTGGTTGGAGAGAAGGGTCGCGCACGGATTGGACGCAGTCCGTGGGGCTCGATTGGAAGGGGAAAGGCAAGCGAAGAGTATTCCGGGAATTAAAGTCACCTATTGATTACAAATTTTGTGAAATAAAAGACGAGAAAATGAAATTTTTTAAAGCATTAAGGAGTGGGATGAAGGGGGAGTCTTACATTAAAGCGAGCGTAGGAGAGGAGACGCCGCCCGAAGGTACACCAGCTTACATTGTAATGGAGGAAAAAGGGGTAGCTCCGTGCCTTTGGCTAAAGCAATGGCACAAGCTGACGGAGAAACATGGGAGCGTAGCGTTCCCGATACATGGGGCATTCAATATAAGGATCCTAGAGAATTTGAGATTCACGATGTACGACATGAAAGTACCTCCAAGGCCAGCCCAGTTTGAGGCTCTAGCGATTTGGGAACTGATGGCTAGACAGCAACAGCAAAATAAGTTTGAGAACAGGATAAGAAAGGTAGAAAAGACACTAGCAGACGCTAGGTGGGATAATGCACAGAAGGTGTGGAGGTCAGATGTATTGCAGGGGATAAAATTGTTTCCCGCAATCACTAAGGAAGAAGAGACGACAGGCAAGAAGGCTACCTGTAAGACAAACAGGAGGTGTTCCAAGGATAGAGAGGACGAGGAAAAGTTGAGAAGAGAAGAGGAGTTAGAGGATGAGGAGTTAATCATGCAATTGCTGAACGACCGTCCACCACCTTATGCAGAGAGTGGACAAGGTCCAAGTACCAGTTCTGCCCCTCCGGCATCGGTACAGAACAGTGAAAGTCAGAGTTCAGGAGCTTCATCGGGATCTAAGGACCCGAGTCTACTGTTCACCCCACAGATACCGCAGGTTAGGAGAATATATCCAGATGTGCCCATGTTGAAACCAGCAGAAAATTATCAGCCGCAGATTCCAGGGTACTATAGCAGTGACAACAGTGCAGGAATGATTCTAGATCCAACCGTAAGGGGAGTACAGAATGGTCACAACCCGACAATGGCACAAGTTGAATCCACTCAATTTCTGATGCCTCAAAAGCAGATGCAGGGGGGAAATGCACATGCTCAGATGACGGGGAGTCAGATGGGCATGCCGGCGATGATGACCCATGGTGTGGGAATGAACATGCCTCAGAACATGGGAAGTGGGCAAAACCCAGATGCGATATTGCTACCCATTACTGTAGGTCCACCGGTACCTCTGTACAGTCAGCCTAACTTAGGTATGAGCGGTCAGGGATCAATGCTGCAGAGTGGGACAGAAAGGAGGTGCATAGAAAACACTCCAGGGATAACTCCGATAGCGGCTCAGCCAAATGGATCTGGGTCCTTGATGGAGTTTAGTCCCATATGTGCTCAGTCAACACTGGTGAGGTCGAGTCCCCCACTGATAATACCTCTGTCATCGAATACTGAAAAGTTGCCGCAACCATCAATGGCAGTCGATGTGAATGCTACACTGATGGGGTTGAATGCGCAACAGCTGACACAGTGGTTCAACAGTCTAAATTCCACACAAAGTTCAGCCAGTGGGAAGGGAGAAGATTATCTGAATAGGGTCAGGTTGAACATGGAAGCACAGGAATTGGTGGAAGGGACTATGGGGGTAAATAGGTTAGAGTCCTACTCGGAAGAAGAGCTGAGGTATCTATGTCCCAGGATAACAAAAGAAGTGAACAAGGTACACAAAAGCTTGCAAGAAGTAGCTGACAAAAACGGGGTTGATATAGACAAGACAAAACACTTGAGCAGGAGCTATAGGTTGGATTTTGGGACCACAGATTTTGAACACATGAGGTCAGCAGGTATGAAGGCGCACCTTAGAGAATTGCTACAGAGTGCACAAGTGTGGAGGTGCTTAGACAAGTGGGAAAGCAGGTGGGTAAAGAGGAAGGAAAAGAGGAGGGACAGTGCTACAGAGCTCAACGAGAAAAGACCACAGAGTAGCGAGGCAGTAACCATGTTACCAATGAGGGAGACAGCAGGGGGAAAATTAATACATGTACCATGGCACAGAAGCGACATTCAGTCATTTACGGATGATTTTCCCAAACTGAGAGAGAAGCCGATTGAATGGTATCAACAGACTGATAGGTTTGTGAAGCTTGCAAAATGTCTCTGGGAAGACCTGAACACTCTCTTTGAGATTGTAGTTCCTGCAGATTTGTGGGAGGATTGCAAAAGAGCTGTAGGTTGGCCAACAAGTGAACCAGAGAGAGACAGGGAGACGGGTGCACCATCACCTATGGTGATGAGCTTGTACAACAAGGTGATTGAGCATTTGAAGACGAACGTTGCCGCGAAAAATGTGGATTGGCAGAAGATCGATCGAACTGCCCAAGAGGCTAAAGAGTCGATTCATAGTTACTATGAGAGATTGTTGAAGGCGTTTAAGAACTACAGTGGTACAGAGACAATAGAGGCGAAGGACATGCTTCATTTTGTGTTCAGATTTGTGGAAGGGCTGAGACCAGAGATAAGCCAGATGATAAAGTCGCATTTGATTTGTTGGCAGTCGAAACCGATTGATGAGGTGTTGAATTATGCGAAATACTGTAGCGACGAAATTGAAGTGAAACAGAAAAGGTTGAAAGAGAAGGTGATGATGATGCAACTTAAAGCAGCTCAGACAGGTCTGCAAGGTTTGCAAGGGATGCAAGGGTTCCAACAGCAGGTACCGCAACCGCAGCCGCAGTTGCAGGGAAATATGATGTTTCAGCCACAGGCCAGAGGCAGGGGCAGAGGAGGTTTTGTGAATAATGGTCCGGATTTGAACACTGTTGTGACGGGTGTGCAGGCAATGAAGAAGGTGATGCCATGTCACGTGTGTGGAATTGTCGGTCATTGGAAACGCGAGTGCCCGATGGTGGTGCAGGAAGGTGCAGGTGCAGGTGCAGGTGCAGGTGTTAGTCAGCAAAACAATGATGTCAATGCATTTCAGACAATGAGGGGACCGCAAATGAGAGGTCCAAGCCCAAATTTCCAGACCGTAAATCAGTTGCAGGGATTACAACCTATGCAGCCGCAGCAGATGCAGATGCCTTGTATGCAGGTGACGCAAATGCAGCCAATGCAACAGCAGTTTCCCATGGTACCTAATCAGCAAATGCAAATACCTTTGGCACCAATGAGTCAGCAGCAAGTGATGGTTCCTCCACAGGTCTCGGGTCAGGTAATGAGTACAAATGGCACCGTACAACAGTTCCCACTACACAGTGAGAGTGGAATAAACAATGTATGGGAGAGTGAAAGTTCAGAAGAAGAAGGAGATTGTGTGCTTGCAGCATCCTTGGAAGTTGATCAAAAGGGTCCGTACGTAGAGGGAAGAGTAATGGGTCATCGTGTTTCATTCTTGGTCGACACAGGAGCCACACGTTCAACTGTTAAGAGCAGTGAAGTACCAAATTTGCCACTCTCAGGGAGGACAGTTCAAGTGGTGGGAGTAGCAAACAGGCACCTGACGAACCCAATAACAGATCCGGTACCAGTCAGCATCGGTAACTATCAAGGGGTGCATCAGTTTGTGATATGTGACTCAAGCCCGATAGCACTTTTAGGGAGAGACCTATTGTGCAAATTGGGTTGTTCGATCATGTGTTCGAACGAGGGAATAACAATCCAGACGAGCAGTGATGGGGAAGAAGAGGACAGTGTAGAGGGGGATGAGATGGAAACTGTCGATGAAGAATATCCTCCGATTTGTCTTTTCCCGATGATAACTGAAGAAGATATTCCAGCCGAATTACGGGAAACAGTCGGAAAGGAAGTGTGGGATATGACAGGGAAAGAGGTGGGATTGATGAAAGGAGTGGAACCAGTGAAAGTGACTGTAAAGCCCAATGCAATCTTTCCCCAGACCCCACAATACCACATGGCACAAGATACCCTCATGAAAGTTGCCCAACTTATTGACGAATTTGTAAAACAGGGGGTATTGAAAGAAGTGTTAAGCAGTCCATGTAATTCACCAATAATGGGACTAATAAAGCCAAGTGGAAAGGTCCGACTTGTGCAGGACTTGAGGAAAATAAATGACATCATAGTCAAGTGTTGCCCTGTCGTACCAAATCCAGCTGTGATAATGTTTCAAGTCCCTTGCGATGCCGAATGGTTCTCAGTTATCGACTTGTCACAAGCATTCTTTTCTGTGCCTCTTCATGAGGACAGCCAATTCCTCTTTTGTTTCAAATTCCTAGACAGAGTGTACAGTTGGTGTCGAATTCCTCAAGGGTTCTCTGAGTCACCGTCAATCTTCAATCAGATTTTAAAGAAAGATTTGGAAGCATTAGAATTGCCATTCGAGTCAACCCTAGTACAGTACATTGATGACTTGCTGGTTGCATCAAAGACGGAAAGTGGCTGCACAGCCGATACCATTGTTCTGTTGAACCATTTGGGAAGGAATGGACACAAGGTGTCTCCTTCCAAATTGCAGTTCTGTCAGAAGAAAGTGAAATACTTGGGTCACCAAATAGAGAAAGGGTCACGGAGAATAATGAAGGAAAGAATAACAAGTGTACTACAAATGAGTCCACCCAAGACAAGGAGGGAGGTGAGGAAGTTTTTGGGAATGGTGGGTTACTATCGTCAGTGGATTCCCAACTTTTCGACTCTAGCAAAGCCTTTACTGAAACTGACCCAGAAGGATGCCTTGGATCAAATTGAACTGAAAGGAGATGAGATGGATGCTTTTGTTGAATTGAAAGAGTGCATGTGCAGGGCTCCAGCTTTAGGTATGCCTGATTACACAAAGCCTTTCACATTGTTTTGTCATGAACGTGATGCATGTTCTTTGTCTGTCTTGACTCAAGCCCATGGTGGCGTAAACAGACCAGTAGCGTATTTTTCAGCTACCTTGGATCCGGTCGCAGAAGCACTTCCAGGGTGTTTGCGCGCCGTAGCAGCAGTTGGTATCAGCCTCACTCAGAGTGAAGGAATAGTGATGGGACACCCAGTAACAGTCATGGTCCCTCACTCAGTTGAGATACTTTTGACCCGCTCCCGAACGCAACACATGACCGGAGCAAGACTCACAAGGTATGAAACGATAATTCTGGGCTCACCGAACGTGCAGCTGAAAAGGTGCACTACGTTGAATCCAGCAACCTTGCTTCCTGGTGAAAATGCTGAAATTGAGAACGCTGAAGACGTCGAGCATGACTGCCTTCAGGTGACTGAATTTTGCACAAAACCTCGACCTGACATTAAGGATACTAAGCTTGATGAAAATGACCAAATTGTTTTCGTTGATGGTTCATGTCTAAGAGATGGGATGGGAATTTTGAAAGCAGGATATGCTGTATGTACTGTAACAGGTGTCTTGGAAGCGGCCTGGCTCCAAGGAGTCTATTCTGCACAAGTAGCAGAACTTGTAGCCCTTACGAGAGCATGTCAACTGTCTGCATTGATGAAAGTCACCATTTACACTGATAGTCAGTACGGGTTTGGAATTGTGCACGACTTCGGACAACTATGGTCACAGAGAGGTTTCCTGACTTCTTCAGGATCCCCAGTGAAAAACGGGGAGAGAATAAGGGAATTGTTACACGCCATCCAAATGCCAGCTGAAGTTGCAGTGGTAAAGTGCAGTGCTCATACAAAAGGACAGGACTATGTTTCTCTGGGAGATGCATATGCGGATCAAGTCGCAAGATTTTGTGCCTTGAACTGTATATTACTCAGGGATGAATGGAATTCGATAAGTGAGCCAGAACTCGAACCAGCTGAAGCATTTGCCTTAAAGGTCGTAGATACGATAGATGAACTAAAAGCATTGCAGAATAATGTCAGGGAGGATGAGAGAGATTCCTGGATTAAATCACAATGTATAAAGAGACCAGATGAGTTATGGGTTTCAAATGAGGGAAAATTTGTTTTGCCAAACAGTCTCTTATCACAGCTTGCGCGGTTCTATCATGGGCAAGCTCACCTAGGGAGAGATGCCATGATAAGATTGTTCAAAACTGATTGGTTTAACCCCAGATTTCGTCAAGCTGCAGAAGCAGTTTGCCATCGATGTGTCACTTGCCAGCAGATGAACCCAGGAAAGGGAACAGTTGTGAACGCGAGCCACATTGGCAGAGCCAGTGGCCCATTTAGTCGTATGCAGATAGATTTCATTGAGATGCCTGTGCATGGAGGTCTAAAGTATGTGTTGGTGATTGTTTGCATTTTTAGTCACTGGATTGAGGCATACCCCACACGTAGAAATGACAGCCTTACAGTTGCAAAGCTACTGTTGAGAGAGTTGATACCACGTTTCAGATTCCCGATCTCTTTAGAATCAGATAGGGGAAGTCACTTCAATAACGAGGTGATAAAGTTACTTTGCGAAGCGCTGAACATTGAGAAAAAACTGCATTGTAGCTATCGCCCCGAAGCATCAGGATTGGTGGAGCAGATGAATGGTACACTGAAATCAAGAATGGCGAAAATATGTGCATCGACAAATTTGAAATGGCCTGACGCATTGCCCTTGGTGCTAATGTCAATGAGAAACACCCCTGATAGAAAGACTGGATTGTCTCCGCACGAAATTCTCATGGGCAGGGCTATGAGACTTCCTGCAGTTCCCGCAAACGCGCTTTTGAATATTACAGATGATATGGTGTTAGACTACTGCAAGGGTCTAGCTGACGTGGTTCGCTCTTTCTCTCACCAGGTGGAAGCAACCACCTTGCCACCGATCCAAGGTCCAGGACACGCACTGAAAGCAGGTGACTGGGTCGTGGTAAAGAAGCACGTGAGGAAGTCGTGTCTGGAACCCCGTTGGAAAGGCCCTTTCCAAGTGATCCTTACGACAACTACCACTGTGAAGTGTGCGGGGGTTCCCAACTGGATCCACGCCAGTCACACAAAGAAAGTGTTGTGTCCCACAGATGAGGAAGTTGAAGCGCTGAAACTGCCAGTGCCTGATAAAACAGTGCTGAGTGCTGAGACAGAACAAAACAGGACTGAAAGCGAACAGGCAGAAGCAGGAGAGAGAGGGATATTATTGGAGAACGAAGAGTCCGACTCACTTGGGGAAGACCAAGGAGAAAGTTCAGACAGCGACGAAGAAGCTGAAGGTGACAAAGAGCCTGAAGCAGCTGAGGGTAGCAAAAAGCCTGAAGCAGCTGAAGGTGACAAAGAACCTGAAGCAGCTGAAAGTGATAATGAGCCTGACGAAAGTAACAGTGACGAAGGGCTCGAAAAAGGTGAAAAAGCAGGAGAGCCTGATCAGAGGAGGGCTTTCCCAGAAGCAGACGATACAGAAAAAAAAAAGAGAACGTAATTGATTCCCCAGAAGGAGGGAACAAGGCGGAACAGAACGAAAAGGTTCAAGCTTCTACAGAAAAGGTCGCAGGTCCATCAAATGGACACGGTGCAAAGAGGAGACTAAGTATATCACCAGTAAAACAAAGGGCTGGAGAAGGTTTGAATGACGGAGAAAGTCCAAAAGTGAAAGAGAAAAGGAAGGAAGTGTCTGTCGTGGTACCAACCTCGAGTGAAGAAAAAGACTTGACAAAAGAGGAAAGTACCAGCGAGGCAGAATCGAAAAGAGAAGCAAAATTGAAAAGGAAAAGGATACCGAATAGGAGATATTCCGGTCCAGAATGGGCATATGCAGTCAATGACGATTGGACTGACGAGTTTGTATCTCTAAGCATCGAGAACGAAGAAGAAGAGATACCAATAGAAAAGAAAAGTTTTATGGACAGTGTTGATTGAAAGGGTGATAAATGATATTGCCTGCTACAATCTAAAGTGATAAAACCAGCTGAGACATTGCAAAACCGGATGAGACATTTGCTGAACCGATAAAGACTGAGTTATTGCCGAATTGAGACAAATGCTGCTAACCGATAAGTGACTGGCCTTTTGAAGAAGACTGTGTGAACATTGCGCTCGCTCAGCTTTGTAACTGAATTGCTAAATAGTTTCATCTATAGGTGCTTCTAGCTCTCTGATTCTATACAGATCATGACGCAAAACAGTAGAAAGAAATATTGTAAATATGTGTGTATAGGCTTGATAATTACATGTGTACTAATAATAATGGCAATAGTGCTTGGAATGCATGGAAAGGGTGAGAATGAGAAAATTGATGTTTCTACTTTTGCTCCTGTTACTGTCACTGAACTAACCGCACTGAAAAGACTAGAAATAGATGAGAGACTCTTGCATGATAAGAAGGAGCTTTCGTATAATGTTTTCTATCGCTTGCTAACAGAATATGTTGAGACTATGGATGCGAAAGATTGTTATGTGTGTACACAAATACCGACATCAGTAAAGGAAGGGGTGACATATCACCACATGCCTCTTACATACGGGATTACATGTAGTATAGTAATGTCTAGGTTTTATGGTCAAACTAACATACAGTATTTTTACTCAAATTATGATGTTACCTTTGCATATGTTCCTATAATAGCGCAGCTAAGCCAGATTGCTAAGGATTGGGATGCTAAAATAATGAGGGAATTTTTCGAGCCAATGCTACCTTTTGAAACGGCTCACGCTCATAGGGAAAACCTTACCTGCTCGCTCTCTGCAGTAGAAATAAGCTTTTTAGATCGCACAGATGATAGAAGGGCACAAATGAATGTGAAATTAGAAAAGGAACTACATAAGAGGACTTCAGTAGATAATTATGATTTTGCCGCAATAAAGACACAAGGGAGAATAGCTTTAGACGCTTGGCATGTTGGGAAATTTTGTATATATCGAGGTGAATCTTATTATGATAACATTTTCGTAGGAGCGAGTGAGTGTAAACATACGTTTATCTTTAAGGCCAAATGGACATTCATGATGAACGGACTTGACCCTGTCATTCCAGGTGTATATTACATTTGTGGGTATAATGCCTATTATCGTCTTCCAAAGGGATGGTGGGTGAGATGTTATTTGGGTATAGTGTTCCCAAAGGTTTATCAACTGGATGACCTATCGATGATTCAAAAGACATCTGGATCCCATCGTATCCAGAAAAGAGAGACCGCAGGTGCTGTGGTAGGAGATATATTTGGAGCCATGATTCCTTCATTGGGAGTTGTGCTGAATTCTATCAAAATAAGAAAGTTGTCTACTATAGTGGATAACATGTTGACAAAGTTTTCAGGTGCTATAATCCTGATAGATGCTGAACTTGCAGCGGAAAGAGCTATGACTCTTCAAAATAGGCTTGCTTTAGACATTCTTTTAGCAAAGGATGGCGGTGTTTGCAAAATGCTTGGTGCGCGCCACTGTTGTACTTATATTCCAGACAATAGTGTGAAAATTAAAACTATGCTTGCTAATCTAACAAAAGAAAGTGCAGATTTGAAGGAATTGAAAGAACCAGGAGTGTGGGAGAAGGTTGGAAAAGGACTTGCTTCAGTGGGACATTGGATTGGGGGAATTTGGAATGGAATATTGCTAAAAATAATAGAGGGAATTTTAATAGTTATAATTTGTATATTTGGAATATGGGGAATAAAAAGGGGAATAATAATGATTATGGAAAGAATTAAAAGAAGAAAGGAAGAGAAAATAATGAAAAGAATGGCAGAAGAATACAAAGCGAAAACTAGGGGAACTAAAAGGAAAAGAGAACTGACAGAATTTTAATGGAATAAAATTTGTGGGCATGATTTGTGTGATGACTAGTAGTCATCAGAGAAGGGATTGATGAAGCAGAAATGAAGGTTTTACATTTATTAGAGCTTAGTGTTGAAATAATCATGTGTGACTTTAACCGAACTAATAAAGATTGTACGGGGACAAAATGTGCCCTTAGAGTAGTTTGCCAACATTTATAAGCGTGCTTTATATAACGCGGTGTATTAGAATTGCACTAATGCGACATAATCATGAACGTATGCTACGATTTGCTTGTTTGAAATGCTTTAGCTTAGCATAACTTTAGCGGAGGCTTTGGCCTAGTTGCCCGGTCTCACGGTTTAGATGCTCGTATTTTTCCAATGTGCTATTAAACGTGTATTTTTGCTTGAAGCTGTACTTTTCCACTGAGATCGTTCACATGCTTATCTTAAAGTTTCGTGCCAGCTTGGCATTTTTCTCTTTACTCCAAGGTCGATCTGCAGGTGCGGACAATGGAGGCTCTGAAAGTGAGTTAATTGGTATAAAATGTTGCAACATGCGTACCCATCTCCAAGGATAATGTATGCTTAAGTAAAAGCTTGAGAACTGTCGTTTTTGATTGGACAATTTGAAGCTAACCTATGAACCCTCCAATGGAAGACCCTACTGGATTCGAACTGTTGTCTATAAAAACCAGGTGCACGAGAAGAAGGTAGCCATTGCAGCCATTACAGCCATTGCCAGCTCGATACCCGCCACTTTGCAGACTTCGTAGCTATTATGGCCCACTTTGCTGCGACGCCATTTTGAAAGAGACTTTGATGCTTTCTCTAATCGAGAGAAAGAGACCTTAAATGATTCTTGCCCTAGAGACTTTAACTTTGATCCCTTTGCATGAAGTAGTAGTTTTACCTTGCCGCCGTGAGGCAATTGCCCCGTCCACCCCTGCCCCTTTGCCCCGTCCCATGCTGATCGAAACGGTACCCATGCTGATCAAGAAACGGTACCTGTGAGACGAAGACTTCCTTGTATGCTGATCGTAATTGGTAAATATGAAAGGAAATTGTACAATTGCATTGTGTTTCTTTTAGGTAACCAACTGCTGATTTTTGACAAGATCCCTAGTTAGGAGTTTTTCTAAATTAATGTTGCTAAATTGTTTTGCATGAAGTCCCACATGCTGATGCTAATTTGAGGTTAGATGAGGATTCCTTTTGTTGCACGATGCAATTTGAGACCTTGTTATGCTGACTAAATGTATGCAATTAGCTCATTACAGATTATCGTATTAGTGATTTGCATTGCTATTATTGAATGTCTTGTGATTCAAATGCTGCATAGATTGCACTTGTTTCGCCGCTATGGACAGCTATTAATGTTCATATATGTTTATCATTTGGTGTTGAGACACATCTATATCGTGCTAGCTTTGTTAATATAGGGAAATAAATTTACTAACTTCGCAATAAACTGGTGTGGTTATTCCTGACTGAAAGGTCAGGGTTCGCCGAAATGTATTCTGGATTAATGGTTAAGTGTTACGTTGTTCAGGGTATTGCTTATGTTCGTTATTGATTATTGATCTGATAAATTGCTCGATATAGAGTACGGAGAGTCCCACTTAGTCAAAAGATTCATCGGCCTAAAGAGCGTCCGAATACAGGTAAATTATTAGTACGGAACGCTCTATCACATGTAACTGAAAGCACTGAAAACCTGTAGCCATTATTTTACAATTGAATCAGACACATTTTGGGTCAAATGATAAACATTATTTAATGGTTAAGATAAAACAAGTGCATTCAAGATATATATTTTAGGAACAGCAATAAGTCTGCACCTGGTCCAAATTTTTATGTGACTATTGAAAGAATATATACCAGAACACACCAAGTAACACCCTTACGCCATCTCTGAAAAAGAATAAACATTAGTCATCCACCATGAAGCTTTAAATCTCAATTAAAACCCATACTGTCTGCCAACCAGCAATTACACTTGCGATGGACACATTCATATTTTTTCAGTTATCAGCAAAAACGTACCTTTAAGAAGAGACAGTACCTGGGCCAGTAAAGCTAGGGCGCTGAGGGTAGTCTTTTGCTCGTCTCCAGCACCTTCCAAACAAGGTCATAGACTCACTGTGGGGCACAGATCCTCACTTTTTTAAAACAATGGTCATGTCTTAAGAAGATTCTTCCTGTATGTCTTCTCCCGACCCCCTCCTTTCTCTCTTGCTTCTAGATCCTCTGTACAACTCCTACAGATTGTACTCATAGGTTATGGTTCTCCTCCTAAAAGTAGAGGGTAAGCATGCAGCAATAGGTGCTTTAAAATTGCTTCCAAACAGGTTATTTACCTTTTGCTGCTGGAAGTGACCCTGGGAGGCTGGCCTTTCATCTCTTGGTATTTCCTGGATAGATTGACATCCCCTGTGCCCTGTGGACACCAAGGTGTTTATTGCCCTCTCACTCTATGGTCACTTACTTGTGCTGTATGGGAGAAGAGGGAGAGGGAAATGGGATCTTCACGCTATCATTAAAGTGATATGCTTAGTAAATTCCGAAAGTGGTACCTTTAGCCTGTGTAATTGTCCCATCACATATCTATTCAGCACACGCCTCTGCTTTATGGCTAATCACTTTGCCTCTGCCATTTTCCTGGGGAACAATGTGACTGGGCAACCCTGACTATGGTAACCAAAGTTACATTTAACGTAAGAGATGTACGGTTTCATTTTTGAAAGCCTAATTCCCACTACCCCACCCCGCAACACCTTTTTATAACTCAGCCTAAGGGTATTGGCGAGCTTCACGAGCACCCGTTACATTACACATGGCCAGATTATATATATATTTTTTTTTGGTGCGGTAGGATTAATTAATTTGCCCAGTATCACAGTAGGTGGAGCAGATGCTGAAATTTGAGCCAGGGTTCCCAGTTTCAAAGCTGCCAGTTCTGGATTGACCCTCATATTTCTCAGGAGTTGCCATTGGCCTGCTTGAGCAGTGTGATGCTGTGAGGCATCTCTGCATGGCACAGATACTGCGATCTATATTTACAAGTACAGACACGCTGAAAAGATAAGTGCACGGCTAGATCCCACTCATGCACAGAGTTATTTCTGGGTGTCTGGACCCAGCATTTGTAACCTCCGGTCACAGAACCCAGCAGCAGGGAATCCAATCCTGCTGATGAGGGGTTAGCTGGCCCTGGGTGGTCTGCTGGAGGGAGCTGGTACTATCGCCTGCCAGTGGGATCTAGCGAAAGTCGATCCTGATTGCTGCCTTTTGCAGCCTGCTGCTTCTGTGGACATGCCTACCCACCCTTCCCAACTTGTCATAAGGTGGGGTGGGGTCTGTGATTCTTACGGACCACACCCCACCCTATGATGACATGGAAAGGGGAATTTCTGAAAATAAGCATCCAGCCCCAGATAGTACAGAGCAGTATAGGGCTGCTTCAAAAACTGACGCTCTGGTGGACCCCAGAATACTCAGATAAAGGAAGGCCAGGGCTGCAGTGAATTAAGCCCTTTGGTCACCACAATGATTGGTACATGCGCACCAGTGTGTCTGTCAGTGAAAGTGCCTGCCTGGTATTCTTACCCTCCTACAATGCGAGAGCAGAGTATGAAGCCGACAGAAAGGACAGGCACTGACGATATGATGCTGGGTCTGCACATTTTTTCATGATTTAGGTGCCATCCTCACTGATAATTAAATAATCGTAATACACAATGAGTAATGTGATTATTTAATTACCAATGTCTTTGGCACATAAAGCACAAACATTAGGGACGGAGCCCCAGTGCCCAAAGCAACCAGTGGCCCCCGCACTAGTTAAAATTAAATACTGATAAAACAGAAATTGTTATCACAAAAAACAAACTCCATCTATGGAGCCCCTCCTTCCCCCTGAGTTGGATCTCCTCCCATGTCCAAGAAAGTTGTAAAAATCCTCGGAATCATTGTTGACAAGGATCTATCCATAAAACCACAGACAGGAGCAGTGATTTCCTCATGTTTTCTCAGACTTGAGAGAACAGAAACATCAGGTTATTCTTTACTTTTGAATCTATCGTCCATGTCATCATTGCCTTAGTTATTTCCCGGAAAGATTATGCAAACACCCTCTATTTTGGACTTCCACTAGCCCTCAACTGTAGATTACAAATAGCACGAAACCAGGCAGCTAGATTGGTTTTTCATCAATCCAGACATTGTGAAATCAAGCCATTGATGAAAAATCTACATTGGCTTCCTGTAGCTCAGAGAGACCTATCTTTAAAACAGGCTGCATTATCTTCGGATCTCTTCACAACAAAAGCCCGGTGTTTGTATCCTCCAGAATTCAGAGCTACACCCCTGGTTGTAACCTAAGATGTGTATCAAGATTTAGGCCCTCATTATGAACACAGCGGTAAACACCGTCGACCGCTGTGGCGACGGCAAACAGAAGACCGCCATTGGTGGTAAACAGAAACCCGCCATATAATGATGAAAAAAACTGAAACCAACAAAAATCTCCCTGCCACCAGTCACCACCAGGACCTTGTTGGCGGAAATGCTGGACCTCCCACCCCGCCACCGCCGAGCACACAAACTCCCCGCCCTCCAAATAATGAAGCACAAATCACTGCGGTGGTCAGTGGAAGCCGAATGACCATTGGCGGTACAGACCGCCACGGGCAGCAAGTGGACCCAACAGCAAGAAATGTATACATTGGCAAGTTTGAAACCCACACACCTGACACACATCCACAATACTATAAAACACTCACAGACACAACCCACAATCCTTTGCAATTAAATTAGTCCAACTAATACAGAGAAACCCAGAAGCAGACACCGAAAGCCACAATACACGATACATACACCCAACCACACAAAAGCACCCTCACCTAAATCCACACAAGACACCACTCACAACACTAACCATGGCACCCCCCCAAACACCCACGCTTCACAGAAAGGGAGCTAAGGACCATGGTGGATGAGATCCTGAGGGTCGAGCCACAATTATTCGGGGCACAGGTCCAGCACACACCCATCGCAAGGAAGATGGAGCTATGGCAGACAATAGTCAACAAGGTCAATGCAGTGGGACACCATCCATGCTCCCGGGACGACATCTGCAAGAGATGGAACAACCTCTGTGAGAAGGTCAAGTCCATGGCACTCAGGCACCACATTGCAGTCCAGAAGACTGGGGGAGGACCTCCACCAACACCACCCGACTACACTGACTGGGAGAAAAAGGTACTGGCCATCCTGCACCCTGAGGGACTCACTGGACTCACTGGAGGAATGGACACGGGTAAGTCATCTATAATTACCCCATATCCATCACACCTGTAATGCATGCACCACCTCACTGCTCCAACTACCACCAGGACCACAAGCCCACCCAGGCCACAATCACTACATCCAGTTCCCCTGCATGCCCACAAACCCACTAACAGACCCACATCCCTCCCCCTGTGCACAGCCACCCACCCCTGCAAAGAATCACAATGGCCTACAGCACCCACAATGCACCTCCACATCCTAAGCAAAAAGCAATGCTAACCTCACGAAAGTGTCCTGCATGGCCCCAAAGTGTGAAAACTTGCACAAAACTGCCTAGTCCTGTGCACCCCATTCATACAATTGTCACAGACATGTCCATTCCCCCCAACAGGCACCACCACCAATGCCACCCTGATGGACAGGACAAGGAGTGGCAGTGCCCCACAAGGAGACAGAGGCACCTCCCAGGACACTGGGGATGGAACCCTGGACATTGACGATTACCCTGGCCCCTCACACAGTCCTGGACTGTCACCATCCAGCAGCCCCACCCAGGATACCACTGACAACCCTACCACCCAGCCAACAACATTAGCCCAGGGCAACCGTCCCCACACCTGTGTATCCAGGCCACAGACTGGGGAAACACATGGACAGAGGCCACATACACCCCCTACCAACAGGCAGGAAGACGCAGTACAAGTGGTATTGCCAGCCCTGTGCAGGGGACAAAGGCACAGGGGGCTAGGCCCAGTGGGAGGGCATCAGTGGCCCAGGGGGGAGGCCACAGGATGGATGCTGCAGCCCAGGACGTGATCTCTGAGTACCTGGGAGCATATCACCATGCCCAGGACAGATTGGCCCTGATAGTATCCACCCTGGAGCAGAGTCAAAGGATGCAGCTAGCACACCACCAAGAGGCCATGGAACAGTGGAAACTGCACAATGCCACAATGGCCAGCATAGCAGGTGCGCTGCTGCACCTTGTCCCAACACAACCTGAGGCCCACACAGACCAAGAAACTCCTGCTACAGGCCAGGATACAGACCGGACAACAACAGCATCAGCAGTAGCTGCACATTTTCCACCCTCTCAGGACACACAGGGGACATCCATCTCAACCCATATAGGCCAACACCAGGCACCTAAACGGACCCTCAGGCCCAGATATGGCACTAGAACACCTGCCAAGACCAAGGCCCCCTCAGAGAAGTGAATCTGGCAAGAACTTTCCTCCATGTGTCCCACTGAATCAATTACCAAACTGTGTGAAAACTACAACAAACGCCAGTAAACATAGTAGGACCTACCACTACTGCCAACAAATGCTGCAACCATGTTGCTATATTGTACAACCACCAGTAGCACACTCCCTTCATTGTAGTCTGCACGATTTAATCCCTGCACCAAATAAAACATCAGTTCACCTGTTACAATGTCCCCTGTCATTATGTTTAAATAAAGTGAAGTATGGATACAACTGGATGATAACTCTATTATTATCTGAGTAGCAGGAAATGCACCACACGCATTGCATGTTGTTGTGCCTACCGATGTGTTGAACTATTATGCTATAATGTAACCTGTCCTATGAAGACCTGGTCACAGTGGCAATGAATATTGACCCAACACCCCCCTAGATGGCAAGGTACACTGACAGCATGCTGCACAGACAGCAATCTCATCCAATTGTCCTACAGATCTACTGGAAGTAGAGTTGTGTCAGTTGGGTCCTGGAGTTTACATCTTCTCCTTCATCACCATTCCCATCACTCTCATCCCCTCTCTGAGGAAGCTGGTCTGGATATACAGCACCCTCCTCCTCCAAGAGGGGGACAGAATTTCTTACAGTCACGTTGTGCAGCATGCAGCAGGCCACCACTATTCTACACACCTTTTCAGGCCCATAGGCCAGGGAACCGCCAGAGATATGTAGGCAACAAAATCTAGCCTTCAGGAGAGCTATTTTGCACTCTGTCACCCTCCTAGTATGTCCATGGGCCTCATTGTGATTCCTCTCTGCATCTGTTCCAGGATTCCTCACTGGTGTCAGGAGCCAACGCAAGTTGGGATAGCCAGAATCACCTAGAAAATGGTGCAAAACAGGACTGTCATTGAGCTGGCTGTCTGCTATGTGGCAATGAGTGTCAGAAACACCTACCTATGATCCATCCTCTGTCCTCTTGTAGTTGTTCCATCTTGTGTGGCACACTACTGTTCCTCAGCACAAAGGAATCATGGACTGATCCAGGGAACAGGCATTCACATGTGAGATGTACTGGTTTGCAGTACACACCAATTGAATGTTCATAGAATGAAAGTTCTTCCTGTTTCTGTACACCTGTTCACTGACTCTTGGGGGGATGATAGCTATGTGGGTGCCATCGATGGCACCTATCACATGGTGTATGTTGGCAAAGGCATAGAAGTCCGACTTGATGGCAGGGAGGTCAGCCCTTTGGGGAAACCTCACATAGGACTGCAGGTGTCGTACGAATGCATTCAGGAATCTGAACAGTATAATACTAAACATTGGCAGTGAAAAACCTGCACCCATGCCCACTGTCACTTGAAATGAGCCTGTGGCCAGGAAATGGAGTGCAGAGAGCTCCTGCACTTCAGTAGGGATGGTATGCTGATTACGATTAGCCGGTCTCAGTTCTGGATCCAGTAATGCACAAAGTTCATCAATAGTAGCACGAGTGAGTCTGTAGTTGATAATGATGTGACGCTCAACCATGGTCCGCAAATCAACAAGTGGTCTGTACCCCGATGGGGCCCTCCCTCTCCACAAGGGTCTGTACCTAGGAGGAGTTGAAAATACGCGTGAGGAACACACATACATCTGCACACATTGTTTCTCATTCAGCACTGCCGGCATGATTGTCGACGACACAAATGCTTAGTGTGTGTGACTTTACAGCAACATGACCACAATGAAATATCAGGACTGGTCCGGTTAGGTAATGTATATTGTTTCATGCCTATGGGTGTTTAGGGGACCATCGGGCCTTAATTGTGCTGATGAGGGTTTTACAACTGCATAGTTAAGGCCAAAATGTCTGCCCCCTGTAACCCAGAAGTGTCGTGGTGGAAGGGACCTCATTGCGCTAGCGGTTGACATAATAGCGTAAGGCGGTGTTTACCGCCGTGGGCAAATTCGTTGGTTAACATGGTTGTCAATGGGCATTCTTAGTGTATCATGATCGCCGCCGTCAGTGACGGTGCACACCACCGTGGTGCATACGCGAACTCATCACCTCAACTTCACTTGACCCCCCTTATGCAATGCATCCTGGCGGTGACGTACCTGGACCTGGATGGGTGCTTGAAGGCTGCACAGCAGTCAGAAGGGGGTGAAAACATATACCATATTTTGGCTCCTTGATGGATGTGTGTGTGTCCATTCGTATTTATGCTGTGTAGCGGCAGGGACTCTGACTGATGTCCATCTACATATTGGCGCCTGTGGGGAGTAGGGGGTGGAAGGGTCAAGTCTGTAGTAAGTCAGGTCCTTAAGTTCATTGGGAATGGCTGTAGAGCAGGGTTCTGGCCACTAGTCAGGGGCATAGCCATGTGCATAGCGGTAGGTGCTGCCTGGTGGAATATTTTCTGGGTGGGTGTATGTATGAACCACTAATGTACCTCCATTCAGCTATTTACATGTGTCTGTCCTGTTTTGTCTCCTCATATCTGTTCTCTTGTGTTGTCTGTGTACATCAGCATCATCTGGCGAGGGAGGTGAGGCACTGGTGAGTGGGGAAGCAGCGGCCCACGGATCCTCAGAGGCAGAGTCGTCCGACGCCAAGGGGACCTTTGGGTTGTAGGGCGAGGGGAGTACCATGGGGGAGGCAACTACCACTGGAGATAGTGTCTCTGATACCTCCTCCGATGGGAGCTCACTGGCGGTGGCGGACCCTAGCCGGCCCAGCCCTACTGTGTCATCTTTCGCCATCCCTCATACCATCTCCGCCCTCCCAGTTGCACCCCACCGAGTTGCCCGTGCCCGCTCACCCATAAGGGTGGGCGTCTCCTTCGACCCAGGCACCTCCTTCCCTGCCCCAGTCAGCCCTGCAGCCCTCACGGAGGAGGCTACTGACCTCCTGAGAACCATCTCTGTAGGGCAGACAACCATCGTCAATGCTATTCAGGGGCTAGCATCAGAGGTGCAGCAGACCAATGCCTATCTGGATGGCATTCACGGTGCCGTGTCTGGCCTACAGAGATCTTTTCAGGCTCTGTCCTCCTCTTTGACGGCAGCTATTTTCCCTGGTCATTCTGTCCACCCCTTCAACCACCTCTACCCCTTCCAACATCCCACTCCCTTCAACCGTCCAAAGCACACATTCTGACATGCAGGCACACACCTCAACACACAAGAAGCACACTTCAAAACACAAGCACCACACCTCCAACCACAAGCATACACACACCAACATCCACTTCCCCCAGTATGTCCACCTCTTCCGCCTCCCTGTCTGTCCCCTGTACATGCACACCCCCAGGCACTGCACCCTCATTCAATGTTGATGACCCTATTCCTGCAGTCACCACAATAGCACACATCCATTCATGCACTTCAGACACCACACCTGCACTCACCACAACGACTTTAGTTGACACAAGCAGCACACTCACAAGACTTACAGACACCCAGACAACATCCATTTACATTGGCAGCCTGTCTTGTCCCACTGTGTCCGCTCCCCTTCCTCCCAAGACACTCAAATGCACCAAAACACCCAACCGTCACTCATCCACAACACCTCAGCATACTGTCCAGTCACCTGCACCCACGTCACGCACACCTACACCTGTCATGACCATTCCCTCTACCTCCACTCCCATGCCTTCCTCCAGGTCCACCCCAATTGCACCTAAGAAACTTTTCCTATCCCATGTTGACCTATTTGAATCCACTGGCCCACCCAGTCTCGTCCCTAAATGTGCTCACCTCCTAGCTCTGTCCACTCCTCCCATGTCACAGCCTGCCCCTGTCCACCCTTCCCATTCCCGTGCTACCTCCCCTGTGAGGAAGAGATCCCGTGCTGGCCCAGAAACATCTGCTGCACCCCAGGCCAAGTCTGCTCCACCAGCTGCTGTGGCAAAACCTAAGCCCCCTCCACCTTCCAAATGGAACTCTAAGCCTCCCAGTCGTAAATCCCCACCCCCACCACCTCCTGCCCCTGTTTCCTGAGTCGCCTGGATGCTCCATTGTTGCCCCTATGAGGTGGAGTACCGTTGCACTTGTGGGAGTCAAGTTGGGGCCATTGTGGCCCATCGGACTTCTTTTACTATGGGCTGGCCATTGGCTTTCTGTGCAATTCTGTTGCTCAGTGAGCACAATAAAGATTAATGTGTGACCTGTGTTGTTTGAGGCACACTCTGGATCCGTGGTCTCTCGTTTCATTGTTTGGGGGTGTTGGGCACGTGCATGTACTTTGGACAGGTTGGATTTGCCTTGTGTTGGGTAAGTACATCTTGCTGTGGGGTGTATGGCTTGTGCTGCTGTAAAAGGTTGCGGGAGCATTGCAGGGTGGGTGGAGTGGGTGGGTATGTAACAGTGCCCTTTCTTCCCTTGTTTAGTAGGTTGCGTTACTTACATTCGTCGTCTTCGTCGGCGGTCTCAGTGGTGGAGGTATATGGCAAGGAGCAGGGCTGGCATGATCTGCAACTCTCTATCCATGTCTGCTTCGGCATGTTGTGTGAGCCTCCGGTAAGTGTTTCCTTGTATTTGGTTCATTTCCGTCTGGCTTTGCATGGCAGTAGTTCCCGCCCCGGAACTGACGGCGGTCTAGTGCTTCATTATTTGATGGGCAGGTAGGGCCTTTCTGTCGGCCTGTGGGCAGGCTCTGCTATCGTTGTCTGCACTCCTCTGCTGGCGGTGAGTGGTTTTCAGGATGCCTGTGTTTCAGTTGGTTCATTATTTGGCAGTTCGGACCGCACGTCTGTTGGCGGTTGTTACCGCCACCGCCGGCAGTGCTGTTTTTACCGCTTTGGTCATAATGAGGGCCTTTATGTGGGGCTATGCCAGATTTTCGGTGATTGCCCCCCACACATGGAACTCTTTCTCTCCCTCAACCTCAGATCCGCACCCAACTATGCGAGGTTCAGGAAACTCCTAGAAACCTGGCAATTTAAACAAGCATATGGCTAATTCCCCTGACAGCGTGCTGCCTACCTATGACTTCAGCGGCATGAAACCTATCTGGTGTACGTGCCATTTACAAATTCCATGTAACATGACATAACATAACTATGGACTGTAACTTCTGATTGGTGCTTTGTATGTTTAAGGCACCATTTCCATTAAACCCTTAAACATCATATCCCTGGTTTACCTTATCCGATTTCAATTGTTTTGGAGTCTTTTTGCTCATTAAGGGTCACATGTACAAAAGTTAGAAACTGTGATTACTAAATTGCTATTCCTACTGAATCGCAATTAGGAAATCACAATTCCTAATGCAGGAAAACTTAAATGTTTTCAATAGCGGTTCCTAATGGGTCACAAATCGCACTAGCTCATGAATATTAATGCGGTAGGTCGCAATGTGTGACCCATTAGAAATGAACAGTCATAACAGGGATGGTAGCCTGCTGGGGTCAGCAGACCAACAAGTCTTTGATTGCTTTTTAATAAAGCAAACTTTTTTATTTTTATTTTTAGGGTCGAGCCTGCATTGCATGCGCTTGCGAGATGCTTTAGTAGATAGAAAAGGGCTCGGAGCCCCGTCCATGTCACATCAGTGTCTTTCATTAGTTCGTGGGCTTGCCTTTCAAAATCTGCTTGCTTTCATTAGTGGGAGGCACGCATATGTCTGGTGGTTAGCCCTCCTCAAGGACAGCGGGCAAGTACTAAAAACATGCAAGGCTCGCTGTTTCCCGTCAGGGTTGTGCACTACTTTTTATCTTTTTTCGCAGCGCGATCTCACTTGGCAGAAGTCCAGCGTTTTGCATGACATCAACCCTGTTACATAGTTAATTGCACTTTTGCTGGTTACGTAGATAATTGCACTTTTGCCGATAGTTTTCACTATGAGTGAACTGTAGCAGCTCTTTTTAAAAAAAAATTCTACCTGCGTGCCGTCTTCAATTGTCCGTACGAGTGAATTGTAGCACCGCAATCACGCTGCTTTTTTCCATTTAATGATGGCAATAAAAGTCCTGTTGGAAGTTTACAACAGCTAATAGCTGTAACTCGGAGAAATGCGAGACCCTTTTGCATTGCAAATGCTTGTTTTTAATGCAGTCCGTTTTCCTTCAAAGAAAAAAGGGTGGATTTCAAAAGAAAAAATTTAACGTTTCATTTTCTAAGAGAAGGCACTCCTTTCTTGTAAAAAAATATTTTTCTTTTACATTTTCAAAGTGGAAATAGTTCCACAGGTACCCTTTCCTGTTTGTGAATGGTTATCCCTACCTTTAAGTAGTCAGTAAAAAATGAATGTTTTGTTACTGTAATTTGGTCACAAAAGCAAAACATTTATACATAGCACTGTCATTCGTTATTTGGAAGGGACACACTAAACATGCCTGTTCCAAATACCAAATCGCTAAACCATATTGCTATTCAGTAACAAATAATTTGCCAATTGAACATATGAAAAAGCAATTTTTGCATTTGTAACGGCTCAAATGTTTTCACATATGACTCTAGATTTTTTTATTTATTTTTTCTAAACTGGAATTTCATATTGTTGCGTTATTGACTTTAATATTTTTTGGTAGAGACAGACATTTTTTGGAGGAATTACCTGCATCTTGTGCTATTGATACCTGTAGTTGAGTAGAAATAGTTTTCAAAGTGGTTTTAACCTAACCAGATTCTATTTATTAATTATTCATGGGCTTCCGCCTCCCAAATTAACAGCCCACTTTCTGACAATCATCCATCAATCTTCAGCACCAGTCAACATGCATGAAAGAAACATTTACTGAAGTATTATTCCTAAATACCAGAGTATAACATTTTACCATGACGCAAGGTTCCCTACGTTGGTTCTAGGTAGCAATTTGTGTGCCAGCAGGAGAAGAAGACAGAAATGCACTGTAACTTGTAGATACAAAAACAACTGATGATGGACAAAATGCAGAACAAGTCAAACATTTTCCCACAATCACAGATCGAGGTTTGTTCCATCAGTTTTTTTGCTTGCCGTGTGTAGGAAAGTCCTTTTTTTTTGCCTGATCACCCCCACTCTTTCTGGATAGGTACTGGTGGTTACTGACTCTTGGCTGTGCCCTGGGTACTGCTTATCAGTCCCAGGGCCAGTGCTCTGTGTAAAATGGATATGCAAATTAGGCTAATTATAATTGGCTAAGTAAACCTACCTATAAGTCCCTAGTATATGGTAGGGCATGTAGGTTTAGGGACCACAGCATAGGTGGTGCACACCTAGGTGCATTGCTGAGGTGCCCAGTTTCATTTTAAAAGCAAGCCTGCCTTGCTGGCTGCTTTTAAATTAAAGTTATATGCAAATTCGACTTTGGAATTAAAGGTAGTTCCAAAGTCTTAAACTACCTTATTTTTACATATAAGTCACCCCTAAGGTGTGACCTATGTGCCCCTAGGGCTGGGTGCCATGTAACTATAAGCAGGGACTTTATAAAAATAGATTTATAAGCCCTGGTGAGGTAAAAACAGCCAAATTAGTTTTTCCCTCATTGAAGTAAATGGCCTTCATAGGCTAGAATGGGCAGACTTTATTTTAAATTTTAAAGTCTCCTTAAATGTTACATACCAAGAATTTGGTATCAAATTGATTGTTATAATAAATCCCACAACTTCCAGTTGTTGGATTTAATATAACTAGTGCAGGTAAAAAGTTTAGACTTTACCTAAAAAGTTGCCAATTTCAGCTCTGCATTGTTTTTGCTGCTGTGCTCTGATTGGCCAGCCTGCAGCAGCTTCTGCCAGGCTACTTTAATGAGGTGTGAAGTGGCCTGGCTTCACACAAAGGAATGTGCTTGGGGGAGAGAATCTCCCCTCAGCAGATGGTGAGGCAGGAAGGGGGAGGGCTGCCAAACTGGTCTTCAAAGGCAGAGAAGGACATCTGGAGCACCCAGCAACACCCCCCACATCCTGCAACCACAGACAGCTAGGTGCCCCCTTGATTAGATTAGGAGAGGGCAGGAGAGGGGTGTGTTTATGATTTTTAGCCACACCAGTGGGTGGGCTCAGCCAGATCTCTCCTCCAAAAATCAGATTAATCCATTTTGGATTTTTAGAGACTGTTGCCTTCTGGGTTGGATTTTTGCCACACTTCCCAGGAAGTGGTCATCACAGGGGGACGACCCTGTCCCTGATTGGAGAACCAGGGCCCCCCTGCTTTTCACCCAGGAGCAAGGATAAAACTGGCAGACCTGCACCCACGCCTCAGATCCCCACCAAATTTCAAGAAGAAGGAACTACAAGGAGAAGAAGGACTGCCCTGCTGGACCCCTGGCCTGCACCTGGACCCTGCACTCAGAAAGACTGCACCAGCTGCACACTTGGGCTTCACCACAAGAAGGACTTTGCCTGGCTTCCACTGGTTCAAGGAGGGACTCCCTGTTTGCTACAGGTGAAAAATTGCTATCCAGAGTCCCCTGCATCAACTCCTGAAAAAGTGACCAGCTGACCACTGTCCAGTGGCCAAAAAGGAGTTTGCGCCAGGTGCATTCTGGGAGTTGAAGTCCGCACTTCCCAAGGACCATCACAGAACTTCTGGACCCTTGGGGTGAGCTGTGGACCCCAAAAGAACCTTAAAAGAACATCTGGGTGAAGCCCCAGAAGTTTGGAAAAGATTGGAGAATTTTTGAAAAAAAGCTCCATAAAGTGACCGACCCGAAGCGGAAATTCTAGCCGGCTTGCCTCAACCGCGACCCAGCCTGACTTCGTGGTTCGTCCCGGTAAAGAAAAACATCCAAAAAAGAGACTAAGTCCGAACGTAAAAAGTTGACCGGGACCTCCCAGCCATCGTATCCGAGAAGGGCTCCACAGACGTCGGATCAAGATCCAGGTTTACCCCGGTCGAAGGATTTTCATCTCGAAAAAACGACTAAGTCCGAAGGTAAAAATCACCACCGAGGAAACCGACTTCGCATATCCGGACAAGGGCTCCAGGAGGTCGGATCCAACTGGCAGGTTCGTCCCGGGGAAGAAAAACATCAAAAAAGAGACTAAGTCAGAAGGTAACTTTTTAACCGAGGCCTCCCGCGACTTGTAGCCGAGCAGGGCTCCATCGCGGTCGGCCTGAAAGTGTGACTTTGCCCCGGTCCTGGTGCAACCAGATGACCCGATTGGCGCTTTTTGTTTCTAAGCGCTAGAAAATAATAATACTTTAAAAATTCATATCTCCGGTTCCCCTGAACCGATTTTAATCGTTTTTGTGTCATTTTAAAGATAAAAATATAAGCTATTTTTATAAATTGGTTTTGGATTTTTAAACTGTTTCCTGTGTTTTATTTAATTACTGTTTTGTGATATTTGAATGCTTTACACTTTGTCTCCTAAGTTAAGCCTTGACGCTCGATGCCAAGCTACCAAGGGTAGAGCTGGGATTAATTTACTGAGACCTAACTGTACTTATGTGGAGGTTTGTGGCTTGTTGCTAGGTGTAGGTACCTACCTGCCCTACCAATAACCCATTTTCCAACACCGTGCCATTCCAGTTTGGACCCAGCCATATGCAAATCAGTTTTGACCTTGCTCCCCATGGGAACAGTCCAGCATGAACTGCCAGACCAAGTCCTCTCTGGACCAGAAGCAAGCATCCTAGAACTAGTTTCAGAATATCACCCTTTTAAATCAGGCTAGACTGAATGTGTTGGCATAGCAAGCACAGGACCCACATCCGGGCATACCCTTCCCACTTAAGTCGAGAAATCCAAAAACAACAGATGATGGATGGAATGAAGAATAAATCAAATATTCACCTTCATTCACAGATCTGGGTTCAATCCATCAGTTTTTTTGCTTGCCATGCCATTCAATTTTGGTCCGAGCCATATGCAAATCAGTCTTGACCCTGTTCCCCATGGGAACCTTCCAGCCTGAACTGCCAGGCCAGGTCCTCCCTGGACCAGAAACAAGCATCCTGAGACAGGCGTGGTGAGCAAAATAATTGATTGATTAAACTCAGATCTGTGACTGGGGTGAATGTTTGATTGGCACCAAATTCCGTCCATCATTTGTGTTTGCTTGCTTTTGTCACCCTAAGTGCACTGGGTTTGCCCAGATGTGGGTCACAGACTCACTATGCTACAGGATTCAAGCTAGCCTGGCTGATGAAGGGTAATACCATGAAACTGGTCCCAGGATGCCTGTTCCTGGTCCACGGAGGAGCTGGACTGTTCCCATGGGGAACAGGGTCAAGACTGATTTTGCACATTGCTGGGTCCAACTGGGGGTGGCGTGGTGAGTAAAAGAATGGATGGATTAAACCCAGATCTGTGACTGGGGGTGAAGCTTGGTTGGTTCTGCATTACATCCCTCATTTGTGTTTGTTTGCCTTTGTCGCTCTAAGTGCACTGGGTATGCCCATATGTGGATCTCGGGCCCACTATGCCACTGGATTCAAGCTAGCCTGTCTGATGAAGGGTGATACCTTGAAACTGGTCCCAGGATGCTTGTTTCCGGTCCAGGTAGGACCTGGCCTGGCAGTTCGGCATGGTCTGTTCCAATGGGGAACAGGGTCAAGACTGATTTGCATATGGCTAGGCAGAAACCTGGGTGGAGTAGTGTGCAAAAGAATTGATGGATTAAACCTAGATCTATGACTGGGGATGAATGTTGGATTGGTTCCGCATTCTGTCCATCATTTGTGTTTGTTGCTTTTGTACCCCTAAGTGCACCGGGTATTCCCAGACATGAGTCCCGGGCTCACTATACCACTGGATTCAAGCTAACCTGGCTGATGAAGGGTGATACCCTGAAACCGGCCTCATGATGCTTATTTTCAGTTCATGGAGGACCTGGCAGTGTGGGCTGGACTGTTCCCATGGCGTACAGGGTCAAGATTGATTTGCATCTGGCTTAGTTCAAACTGGGGTGGCGTGGTGAGCAAAAGATTTGATGGATTTAGCCCAGATATGTGACTGGGGGTGAATGTTTGATTGGTTCTGCATTCAGTCCATCATTTGTGTTTGGTATCTTGTAGATATGGCACATTTCTGCCTTTTTTCGGTAGCGCATGGTGGCGCAGCAAGACACTTGCTGCTCCGCCCTGAGCCATGGGGCACGTAAATAAGCCCCTCTGTACCTCACATGCATTCAACATATCCTCTAAATCTTCTATTAAAAACTAAGAAGCATGTTATTGTTACAATGCAAATACAAATATCCACTGAGATTAGTTTTATTGCAAGCCATACAAACCTTGTCAGGCCCCTGCCACACGCTTTTCATGGTCTCCATGAAATCCATCCTTGGCCACTGAGCATTGCCGCTGAACATGCCTTGTACTCAGTGCCCACATTAAGTACATGGATTTTTTTTGCTTTTTATTTTCCATCACTATGTCCTGTTCCTTGTAATTTCCCTCCAAGAACTCTGATATTTGACTGATCTTTTCTATCCCTCTTACCTGCCTCTTGAGCCACTGGAGATGGTTGTGCTTCTCAGGTCTTAGGATTGCACTGTAGCTTTTTTCAAGAGTGATTTTCTGAATAGTTTCAAGTCATGCCAGTCCAATCAAAGTTTAGGGGTTTGTAAAGGGCTTGCAAACCATTGTAATGCCTGCAATCTTTGCAGACGCTGACTAGCATGCCATTTACACCAGCTAAAGCAATCTTAATCATATTTCAACCCCTAAGACATCTAGGGCCTCATTTACGAGGCCGTAGCTGTACACTGCACCACAAGAGCGTAATTTTTGTTTTTACGCTCCCGTGGCACAGTGTGCCAGCCCCTATTTACAAGGCCATGCAAAGTCACATTGCGTGGCTTTTCATGGCCTTGTAAATATGAACCCCTTTCAAGCATAACACTGTGTGAAAGGGGTGTTCCATGGGTGTTGCTTGGAGTGGTCCCATGCCACACCCATGGAACACGAAGGAATTAGATGCATTCCCAGATTTATGAGCCTTATTTATAGCCAGATTTATAAGGGGTGGCATTAGAATAATGCTACGGGGAGAAATATCTTTATTTCTCCCCGTTTTTTCTTCTTGCGTCGGGGTGCTATGTGTACTGCAGGCATAATGTGGCACAAGTGGATACAAAGTGGAGCAATGCATGCATTGCACCATTTTGTAAATACTGCGCAGCAGAAAAGCCACTTTAGCGCTGCCTTAGCATAAAAAAAATGATGCTATGGTGGCGCTAAGGTGGCGCTAGGGGCTCTTAAATATGCCCCTTTGTGTTACTTTACACTACTTTGGATGACTTTACCATAGAGCAAAGTTTTGATAAATCAATCCCATACTTTTCAAAAAATGTTGTATATGTGATGCCAAAATTCCTAATTAAACATGGAAGAAGAAACTGTTTTTTTCTGAAACAGCTACATATTCTGCAATAACTGTGAATTGGTCAAAATATTTGCTATGAACCATTTATACTCAAGAACAGTAGCAATAAATATTATTGCATGTATTAATATCTGAGTAGGGAGGGGAGGATACTAATTCAAGAACACTGAGACCCATAGTTATACTTTTTTAGTGCCGCATTTGCGTCATTTTTTAACGCAAAAGCAGCGCAAACTTTCAAAATACAATTGTATTTTGTACGTTTGCGCGGCTTTTGCGTCAAAAAATGACGCAAATGCGGCACTAAAAAAACATAAATATGGGCCTGAGTTGTCATTGCATTAAAGTATTTTTCAATCTGTGCTACAATTTTTTGCTGCTATGCCTTAATTATGTTCTCATTACCTGACTCTTTTGCCACTAATTGCCTCAATGTCATTTTAAAAGAGGAGCACTTGACAGACAGGTTGCTAAGCTTTCTCACCTAAAAGTCCTTTGTAATTCCATTGCTAGTCCTGTATCTCATTATAGAGGCCTGCTTCTCTTCCTGCTCACTAGATTATATTATATGAAACAAAAGTAATTATACCTTGTCTAAAACAGATCCAGTTGAACACATTAGATCCAATTGTATGCTTGTAATCTAACATTGTGTATAGTCATCTTCTGACACAAAGTGCAGTTAGCCTATGATTGTATAGGAACTGTGTTTGTTCTAATCACTGCAGGTGATAAACACTGGCAAATCTATTAGGTCTGGCATCAGCTGTCTTTTGTGTATGGCAATACTGGATGCATTATACATTTAATATAAGAATACATATATATTTTTAGGTTTTAGATGTAATATTGCTTGTGTCATTATTATGCTTGGCGTGTAATGTGATGTTGATTGCAGCATTTTGGCAAATATATTGTATTCAATACATACTTCACAAATCTAAGGAAGGGGCTTAGATGTATCCTTTTCCTTTATGTTACGTTATGTAATGTTAAGCAGATTTGTAGAGCGTGCAGTATCACCTGGCGGGGAATCCTGCCACTGAATAGGTGTGAATCTAGGTACACTTAGGGCCTACTAGAACTACTCGTAAATCCAGTTTTCAGCTTCTTACAGAATTGAAGACATGAGGGAGATGCTCTTATGAGTTGTGGTAGGTGGTTCCAAGCTTTAGAAGCAAAGTAGGAAAAGGCTTGGCCACCAGCTCTGGTTTTCTGGATGTGTGGGATTTGTGCAAGTAGGAGTCTGCCTAAGCCAAGGTGTTTGGAAGGTTTGTGAAAGTAGGTGCAATTCTTAAGGTATGCTTGGCCAGTGTTCTGTAGTGCCTTGAAAGTGTGGGTGAGGAGTTTGAATTGTGCTAGTTTTGGGCTTGCTTATGTGGAATGGATGAGGAAGTATTTTATATATAGCATTGTTTTTGCTCTGTAGCACTGATTTGTAATTTGGTTTTATCATTGGCAGAATAAGAGACCCAAGTCTTACCACAACCCAAATATCTAAAAGGACAGTCCTCCTTTCACCTCGAGCTTCACGAGGGTGCTACTGGAAACCAAGTTAGGACCAGAAAAGTTGCAGTTATACTACACAACTGACTGATGTCCTCAGAGCAGAATACAGCTGCTTGAAAGCCGAAGTTGCAATAAATAGCCAAAAGATGTTCTCACAGAAGAATACAATAATGGAGATGTAATGCTATAGCAGGCTTGCACTACAAACAGATATCCTCAGGGACATAGGTTCAGGGAGGGTGCTTGGGGTGTGACACCCCCAGATAAATGCATACTTGCCTTGGAAGTTTGGTCTGGGTGTCCCAGGTCAGTGTTGGTTTTCCCTTCATCCTGATTTCACTAAGAGGCTTAAATATGTTAATTTTTTGGATCAGGAACTTAAATGTGTAAATGGAGAGATGTTATAAAAAAGTAGCAATTCTGCACCCACAGAAGTATCTTGAAGTTGGTTGACAGAGTACTCCGTAACCATGGCAGTGGAGGAAGTACCTGTACAACAAACTCTAAATCAACCTCAGAGCCCCACCTAATCAGTACTTTTCATGTACCTCATGGGAACAGTTAATTTAGAACTTTGGTCATCTCACCCATTCACCATGAGGCCCACTGCTTTTTTTGCTGAGAAATTTGAGATTCACACCTCCTGAAATTCATTGGCTAAGCTACAACCCTGGATGGCCTCATGGAACATGGAAGACTGCACTTGCACTAAAGCGAGGACAGGTATGGTCACATAAAATTATAATGTGCGGGCAGATAGTACCGCCGCTAAATAGTCTCTCATTACAGATTATTGCCAAAGGAGTGCAGGAGGGGGCCTAAAAATCAAAGAAATGACAAAACTTTGAGTGCAACAGCTCTTCATGGATGAACACTTAATGGTTCATCAAGTTCAGCTTTTTCCCCGCGTTCCTTTATTTGCAACCTTTTATTAATAACTATACACAGAAATAGCAGTGCCATACCTAAAAGAAAATAAATCTCTTTCTTACACTAGTCATAGATAAGTATCGGTAGAGTGAGCTATGCAACCTCCATATGTATTCTTGTAGATGTGAAACCATACATGCACCATTCAAAACAAAGACATGACGGTGCACTGACAGAGTTGACATCTTGAGAAAATGTATACAGTGTTGCCCACCATCTAAATTCAGGTTACCAATGTCTTAGACAAGTGCTACTATGTGACCTACAGATGTCCTCACAGGAGAGTAAATGGAGAATATAGATAGAAAGCTTGTAGCACTGTACTGCAAACAGTTATTCTCAGAGTAGAATCTAAAGATGGATGAAAGCTGAAGTTGCACTACACTACCAACAAAAGTCTTCACAGAAGAGTGCAATAGGGGTTGAAACTGAAGGTGCACTATAAAACCATTAGAAGTCCTTACTGAAGAGTGTAGTGGAGATGGAAAGCTGCAATTGAGCTGCACTACCAACTGAGGTCATCACAGAAGAGACAATGGAGATGGGAAGGTGCATTTGTTCTATACTATGAATATAGTCCCTATAGGCCCTCCCAGAATGCTACATTGTAGATGGAAAACGTACTGCTCTATTCTAACAGAGAACCTTATAAAAGAGTACAATGGTGTTATAGCCATTTATGGGTTTATACTTACTATTTAGAAGAACGAGTTATGGAAAAGGCACACAACGTTGACAGCTTGGGAAAATACAGCACTGCTTTGCACCGAGGTCCAAGTTTTAAAAAACACGCTCATATCAAAGACATTTGACACGGCAGCAGGGGTAGCAGGAACCACATCCCCGGCATCTCTGGCATCACCGGCCCTATTTCAGGGGCCTTGTACTTTGCCGCACGGGACGCGCATATCAAAGACATTTGACACGGCAGGAGGGGGAGCAGGAACCACATCTCCCAGCATTCCTGGCATCGCCGGCCCTATTTCAGGGGCCTTCTACTTCACCGTGTGGGACGCGCATATCAAAGACATTTGACACGGCAGCAGGGGGAGCAGGAACTACATCCTCCAGCATTCCTGCATCGCCGGCCCTATTTCAGGGGCCTTGTACTTCGCTGCACGGGATGCGCGCGGGACGCGTGCGGGCCAAGACTGGGCCAAGACGGGCCTGTCTTCGCCCGTCATTGCCTGCTCGAGTCTGGGTTGCTTTGGATCTGGAGCATTAGTGTCTCAGGTAAGGAGACCTACAGCACTTTCCTTGGTACTTGCTCTATTCCTTTCTTTTTCCCCACACAACTCTTGATCACTTTGCTAAAGTTATGGGGAAGCCGAAGGCTGCCAACATCCCTGTGCCCTACTCTGGAGCTATAAAGCACAAGAAACGGTTACGTGGGAAAGTGGATGGATGCTCCAATACCAGCAGCAATCAATTTAAAGTTATTGATTTGTTGTTTGAGGAGGTCGAGGCAATATTGAGGAGCCCGTCCATTACTGCCCTCCCAAGCCCTGATACTATCTCGCATAGGAAGATCCCTGACCTTTTCAAGAAAAGACAACAGATGCCCAAAATGTTTGTAGAGGTGGATCTACACCCTCCGCCTGCAATTCAGACATTAATTTCTTTGCCTACGAAGAGCCCTGCTTCGTGCGTGAAGTCAGTCGAATGCCCTCAAACCAGGGACAGTTTTCCTCCAAGGCAAGTGGCCCTAATCCCTACTGATATTCCCTGTTCTAACAGATTCTCAGCTCTGTCTACTCTTAGTGAAATTCCAGAACGTGCCTTGTATCTAGTCCCTGATGAACCAGTAATGGGGAAGCAGGTTAAGAAGATGCAATCAAATGGTGCACTTGAGCTGACTACCATCTCTTAAAAGCTGGACGATTTAAAGACCTTAGTACTGACAATCTTGGATAAAATTTCTGGGCTTCCCGAACAGAGGGCAGTGTGCAATTGCAAACTGTCCAGTGAGGATGATCATAACCTTATGCCGGTTGGGAGGTTAAATATGCCAGTTATTTCAGATATCAGTGGCGAAGTGGTCACCTCTTTCGCACGCCCAATGCTTAATGTTAGGCCTGGAAGCAATGTGGCGAGCGGAAGAGTGACCTGTTCATCTACGTCAACCACAATTGGGCGATTGTCCAACCCAGTCCCAAATAAAAATGGGCATATGTATGGTTTAGGGAAGCAGATTATTTCCCCCATGTCATCACCTCTAAGTATTCCCGGGGAGTCATGGGTGTGCAGGCGCCCGATAGTCCATCTAGGCTTCCCCCTCTTGGCCCCCCGGGAATCCGTGAATAACACAGGTGTATGACATGAAGGGGAGACTTGGTCGGAGAAGGAGAGATGGTTACATCTACATGACAGGGGTTCCCAGGCTGCCAGCGGGTCACAAAGAGACCCAAGACTCCCTCATTAATAAAGTTATCCTTTGGATACGTACACAGAGGAAATGTCTCTCTGTTATCTGGTCTGACATCCTGGAGGTGTGAAGACATGGTCAACTAGGATCGTAATTTGACTTTATCTCAATTCTCTTCTGTGATACTAGTCTGGTGGATAATCTTATTGCCTTTGATATAAGGTCCAGTTCCTTGAGGGCTGGTAGAGGAATAGGTATTGTTCTTCACATGTATCCACCTGGTGGCAAGACTAGTAGCTGTTGCACTCCATCCGATGGCTATATGAGTGAGGCCCAAGTTTTATACCAGAACTGTCCTCCAACTATGACAGAGAATACCTCTCCTTCGTTATCTGACCTGGACTGACTAAACACTGCCCTTCCTGTGAACATTGTCCAGTGCGAATGATAATCGATTAATACGAAGATATAACGTACCCTGCCACCCAGATGGTTTACTGGTCCTCATATGTCAAGTCCAAGTTTATCCCAAGGTTTAACAGGGACACTCACAGGTGACAGCGGAGGTTTGCGTGTCAGATTAGTTTTATCACTCATGGCACACGCAACACAATCTCTCACCATACATTCTACCAACCAATCCATTTTTGGAAACCAATACGTGGCTCGCAATTTATTCTTTGTAAGACTTTGCCCTGGATTTCCCTCTTGCGCTAGCCCCAAAAGTTTATCCCACAACTTGCTAGGGGGTACAATTCTCTCTTCTCTCATGACCAACTCATTAGAAATGTGAAGTTCCGATCTGATGTCCCAGTATCCCTCAGATCTTCCTCCACGTTTTTTAGTTTATTTGGCCACCCACTGCTAATCTTTTCCTGGAGTAGTTGTAGTATGCGGTGCTTCCTGGTCTCTTCCACCCATTCCTCCTTAGTAAGACTTGCAAGTTCCACTAATAACACTGGTTCTGGTGTCTGCGTACCCATCTTACCATCCTGCATTTCCATCTCTACTGAACCGCTCCTAGTAGATCTGGACAAATAATCGGCTATAGTATTCTTGCTACCTGGAACATATATCACGCCAAAATTGTAACCCTCAAGGCCCATCATCCACTTAGCTATACGTGGAGTGGCGCGTTCCCTCCCTTGGGTAGTAAATATGTTGACTAGGGGTTTATGATCAGTTCGGATCGTGAACGGTAAACCCCACAAAAAGAACTTAAAGTGAGTTCTGGCCCAAAAGCATGCCAGGGTTTCTCTTTCAATAGTGGAATAGTTCCCCTCTGCTCCGCATAACGATCTCGATGCAAAGGCTACAATTCTTTCTTGTCCATTAACACTTTGAGACAACGTCACCCCCAAACCTTGGCCACTAGCATCTGTAGTTACCCACGTTTTTAGTTTAGAATCAAAATTTCCTAAATGTGGAGACTGAACTATGGCTTCCTTGACATTGCTAAATGCCAATTGGCATTCAGTATTCCATACAAAAGGAACATCTTTTTTTAAAAGCATCCTCATAGGAGCCGTGACCATGGCAAAATTTTGTACAAACCGCAATGTATTCAGCTAAACCTAAAAATGATTTTAGTTCCTGTTTGTTGGTGGGCGCTAATGCTTCCTTTACAGCCTTTACCAAATCATGTTTGGGTTGGACGCCATCCTTCGTGATCTTCTGTCCTAAGTATTCTACCGATTCCACACAAATTTGACACTTCTCCTTTTTAATTGTCATCCCAGCCTACTCAAAACTTTGAATACCTCCCTTAAAGTATCATTGTGTACGTCTTCACTGTCACCATAAATCAACACATCTTCCTCGAAACATAATGCACGATCAATGTCTTGCAAGATGTTTTGAATAATACGTTGGAACACAGCCGCTGCAGATGCCAGACCAAATAGCATCCTACAATACCTGAAAGCTCTGAACGGTGCGATGAAAGAGGTGAGAGAACGTGAAGAGGGGTGCGACTCAACTTGGTGGTAAGCCGAGGATAGGTCTATGACGCTAATATTGGCGTTCAAGTCTCTCAAGTCCACGCATACGTGTTTGCCCTTACCAACAGGTTTCCTGGCTACCACAATGTGAGCCAGCCATGATGAGCTTTCAATCGGTTCAATGACCCCTAACTGTTCCAATTTGTTTAATTCCTGTTTCAAAGGTTTTTGCATAAGGAACGGAATTGGTCTTACTTGATGGGCTACTGGGATTGCCCCTTCCTTTACAATGATTTTATGTTGGTAGTTTTTCAGCCGACCCAATTTATCTTCAAATACTTTGGGGAATTCTTTACATATTGCATACTCACTACCTAAAGCTTCCACTAATAGTACTGGTTCCTCCATGTTAGGGTCTAGACGTATGCCCAATTCTCGCTGATGTTCCCAGCCCAAGAGATTTGATCCGTTGCTGGTAAAATATACCTTGTCCGTGGTTTGCCTGTCCTTAAATGTTATGTGCATGCTTAACGTTCCCTTCAATGGAATGGGATCATTATTGTACCAACCCGGGGAAATGTGCACTGGTTGTAACACGTACCCTTTCTTCTTCAAACTGCTTTCGTAAATGCTGTAATTTTTAAAAGTGAACGGGGAACATGAATCTGCAAACACTCGTACATGCTCACCATCCAGAGTAATGTCACAGGTAGGGTATGCCTCATTTCTACACTTGATCTCATTACCTCCTTTCACTTGTAACACAAATTTGCCTTGAAGATCTTGGGAGTCTTCTACTTTATGCACTACTTTCCTTTCGCTATACTCATTTTTGTCACCTTTGCCTACTCTTGCGTAATGTCCCCTAGCTCCACATTTCCGGCATATGCAATTCCAAGCAGGACACACCGGGTTGTTAGCAAGATGTCTACTATTACCCTATCACCGCATCTATAGCACTTATTTCTCGTGCCTTCAGGGGTATTTTTCCTTAGTAAGACTTCATGGACCCAAACCTCTTCCTCAAATTTTGGTTCTCTACACTCCTGTTTGGAACTAACTTTGACTTCTCTTACCTCTTCCTCTGTGATGGCACTTTTGATTAACTTCATGCACTCTGCTGTGTGCTCAATACTCTTGGCAACCTCAATAGCCTCTTTTAAGGTGGGGTTTAGGACCAATAGTTTTTCCTGTACTTTAACATTATTGGTGCATCTTACCAATTGATCTCTAATTAAAGAGTCTTCAAGATTTCCAAAATCACAAGTTGTAGCAAGACTTTTCAGGCAAGCAACGTAGCTTGAAACCTTCTCATCTTTGCCTTGCGTCCCACTAAAGAACTTGTGTCTTTCTAGAATGACGTTAACACTTAACCCAAAATGACCTCCTCATTTCTTGAGTGCTTTCTCATATTCTTCTAGATCCTCCCCCTCCTCCTCCTCAGGATATGATAAGTTATCATAAACTTTCCGTCCCGGTATGCCTAAGTTATGTAGAAGGATGTGCTGTTTTCTCAGTGGTGAGAACTTCTCCCCACCAATACTTATTAGGTACGATTCAAATAATTTTATCCAGTCTTTCCAAAGTAGGCTAGGTTCCCCTACCTCATTCAGGAACGGAGGAGGTTTGGACATACTAGCAGCAGCCATGTTATGCTATGTACCTGTATAGTCAATTGTTCAGAATATTAACTTTATATATTGTTAACTCTAATTCCCTTTTGCACCTGAAAGGGAATTGCACCAAATATTCCTTGCCCTGCACTTTTAGAACAGCTCCCCTAACTGCAGTCTTCTATGAGTTAGAGTCCTCTGGCCAAAATTACACACCTAAACAGTTGTGTTTGCATAAGTCTACTGTTGTACCATGTCAGCTCCTGGAAGAAAATCATACCAAATATTCCTTGTCCTCCACTTGTGGAACAGCTTTTCTAACTGCAGTCTGCTATGAGTTAGAATCCTCAGGCCTCAATTCCTCAATACACAGTTGTTTTTACATAAATTAGAAGTTGCACCGTGTCAACTTGCTAACGCTGCAATAATTCCCCCCTTTATTTTTGAGGCATCACGTTCAGGTCCCTAAAATGTTCATAACTTCAACTCCGATCGATGAGAAAGCCTCCACCCTCAGCTGTCAGTTGGCAGCGCAGCCCTGTAATCCGGAAGCAAAGCTGAAAAGGAGAGTCATCTCACTCTGTTCGCGTCGTGCACAGGTGCTGTGGAAATACGCCTCTTCCACACACCTCGTTACTCTGCCCCTCAGATCCTCGACGTCCCCAGCTCGCCAGCACCGCGTCAATCCGCTTCTCCGATCGGCACCGCGTCACTCCGCTTCTCCGATCCACAGGTCCACACAAACCGGAGAAGCACACCAGTAGGAGTTGAGTGGCTGCCTTCCTCGACTGGAGACAGGCTACCTTCCCCACACCCTAGACATGGGTGCACACCAGTGTTTGAGGGAACCACAAAATCCCAACTTTGTGGTTCAGTGAAGGCACTGCTGCTTGGTAACTTCCAACAATGGTGCAAGAACCGGGGGTGAGGAGTTCAACTGCCCCTGCGCAGCATCCCATCCTCATCGCCAATTTAAGTTGTTGTAAATAATGTCAGCAACAACAACAACTGTGGGATGAAATGGTTTATTCACAGAACTCCTCACACGCCTACACCGCTCCAACCGACTCAACTGACTAACTCAACATTCCAAGGTAAGCTCCCGGCCGGTCCATTTGTCTCTGCATTCTAAGGAGCACGGGAGTGTACCATTGGTTGAATAGTCACAACTTGGTTTAAGTATTCACTTTAAGTTTTCTTCCGTTATAACAATAACATTTGTGAACATAAGATATTATTTACAAGAAATGGGGCATGATAGTTCTAGTTATTTTTAGATTCATATTATTGCCTCCTGTCACGTACTTATAACAATGCCTATTCCAGGAAACCTGGGCTGAAGAGGTGATCTATTTAGATATGTTCATAACATATTTTTCTGCGGCCCAACCTGCATCTGGGGGTTTTGGTAGATCGAAAGGTGGTCTCATGATCCTTTTGAACAAAAAATTGGAATGTAATCATTCAGTATTACGTCTTAATTCGCATGACTTACCATTCAACTTACATTCCAACCTGGCTTTATAGTGATCTTGATTATTGTGTACGCAAGGTCTGTTTCGTGAGGCGTTGAGTCCAGGGTACTTGTCCAGCTAGCCGAATATATGGAGCTCCTGCATCCATCAGGTTACCTGGTGGTTGCGGGAGACATGAACTGTTCCCTTGAAACCAATAATCTTATTAGTGATCTGACAACTGAGGAGGATGAATTTTGGGGTATTCCTCAACCGAAGGAGGATCCCCACTGTATTGGTTTTTGTGCTGCTTCGCAGATGGCTTTCCCCTGCTCCAGATTTGGATTAAGAGCATGCAATGGCCGTACTAGATCTGATTTAAATTGTACCCCCACCTTTAAGAATGGGTCCTCATCTAGTACCATTGATTGTTTCTTGGTGGATATTAGGCTTTGGACAAGCACTTTAGATATGAAGGTAGAACCTCGCCATGATAGTGATCATAACCCTTTGTGCCTTACTTTAACCAGCCACGCATTCAAGAGAGTTCGGAATTCTGAGTTTACTGATTTTCCGCACCCTCTCATTAATCATAGACTAACTCCTGTTAGCTGGCCAAAAGTATTCTCAAATCCATACCTGATTAAGGAAATCTATTTATCCTTTCTAAAACTTTATTCTAGGTTTGTTGAGAAAGAGGTTAGTAATATTCCAGTCCTGAGAATCCATGCAGAAATGGCAAGTACCTTACAAGGCATTTTTTATAAGGAAACCATTTCTAGGCATTCCCCTGATAATACTCAATCTAGGGAATGGTTTAACAAGGATTGCATTCATGCGAAGTCCAATCTAAAATCAGTCCTTAAAATGCACTCTCAGGGGGAGATCAGACATGCCAGATTCAGGTACAACAAGGCCTTGGAACTAGCAAAGAAAATATGGAAACACGATATTTGGAAGAGGATGTTGGATGCCATTAAGAACCGAGATAATGGGTCCTTCTGGTGGCTGTTGGCCTGTAGATATAGAGGGGGTAATGATACTATTAGCACGCATATCCAGCCTGAAAGATGGGTGGCCCACTTTTCTGAGATTTACGCCTTACCTGCACAACAGGACTTTGTGTGTTATGGGGGCGATGATTGCAGAATTTTTGCTGATGGCTCCGTGGTGGATACTGTTTTCACAATAACTGAAACCACGGCTGCTATTAATTCCTTGAGACCAGCCAAGGCTCCTGGTCCCTATAAGATACTGGGGGACTTGTTCAAATCTGAACCTGTCCTTTGGGCGTGGTACATAAATACATTATCAAATGCCATAGCAGAAGGTGGCCCTATCCCTGATATGTGGTATGGGGTGAAGATAATTCCTATATATAAAAAAGGTGATGTGGGCTCACCTGTCAATTACAGACCAATCAGCCTTATTGATAATTTGCAAAAAATCTTTGCTAAGCAAGTTTTAGACAGGCTCATGGAATGTGTTCAAAATAATAAGGTTTTGTCTCCCCTTCAGGACGGTTTTTGCCCAAAAATTTGTACTATGGATCAGGTCTTTAGGCTTTCCTTGCTATTTTAGAAATATGTCCCTCTAGCAAAACAAAAATTGTTTGTTGCTTTTGTGGATTTCAGATCTGCCTTTGACCTGGTCCCCAGAGGGAAACTTTGGGAAGTTCTGAATAAAATCGGTGCCCCAGAGAATTTAGTGTATCTAATTCAAAGGTTGCATGAGAATACCTACGCATGAGTGAGATGGGGTAATCAGGGTTAAACTCACTGATCGAATAGACATCAGGTGGGGGGTACACCAGGGTTGCGTCCTCGCTCCTACCCTTTTTTCATTGTTTATTAACGAGGCGGTGCAAGTTGTATCTGAATGTCAAAATGACCCTCCTTCCTTGAATGACCAAAAAATTCCAATCTTGCTATTTGCTGATGATTCTCTCTTGATTTCCAAAACCCTCATGGGTCTTCAGGTCCTAGTGGATAGGTTCAGTGCTTTTTGTGTGGACTATGGATTGGAGCTTAACCCCAGGAAAACCAAATTTATGACTTTTAGTAGAGGCCCTACCAGAAGATGTACTATCTTACTCAACGAGGTTCCCTTAAGTAAGGTATGTTCTATTGATTACTTTGGGGTTAGAATTAGCAACAATATGCAATGGGAGGCCCAGATTGATAAGAGCACAGCACTTTTACAGCACAGATCTGGAGCTATCCTGCGCTTCTACAAATCTACTTCCATGCAAGCTGTCTCTCCAGCCATCAAATGTTTTTTAGCAAAAGCTCAGGGCGTGGCGTCCTATGGTGCTGAGGTTTGGGGATTCTCTAACGTTAGCAAATTATCTGTGGGGGAAAACAACTATATAAGATCTCTCCTTGCATGCCCTCGCATTACCCCACTGATTCCAGTGTTTCTGGACCTCAGGTTTTCCCGTATTTCCGATGTAAAAAAGTAAGACCCTTACTTTTTTGGGTACGTATTTGGACTACCCCTGAATTAGCTGTATACAAGGAATCCCTACAAGACATCTTAGATAGATAAACCCAGTGCACTTTCCATTCCCTGGCTCAAGCATGTTTCAAGATGGTTCCACATTCTGGGACGCAAGGATTTTTGCAGACAACCCCACAATCTAAGGCGGGCCCAGAAGTAACATCTGAAATCAGTTTATTGGTCTTATGACAGGAATAATTATCTGCTATGTACGTCACATGCTCGACTGACATCACAATTCCTTGATTTCAAGTGGTATCCTTATTTCGAACCCTTCCTGGATCTAATTCCTGACCTATTAAGTAAAAGCTTGTATGCCCGTTTCCGGTATGGGTGCTTACCATTGAAGTCCTTTTCTAGCACCTGGCGACCTGCTCTAACAACAAATCTATGCCCTAGTTGTAATTGTACTGCAGAAACTACAGTACATTTTATGTTTATCTGTCCTGCTTATGGGATTGCTCGGCGGAAGTGGATTCGCCCAGCTTGTAGGAATATGGGCTTGAGACATTGTAAAGTTGCACTTAGGTTGCTGATGAGAGACACTTCTACTCTTTTATTCTGTGCTGTCAGCAAGTTCCTTGCAGCCGCATGACATATACGTTCTCGGGTTTTAAAAAGCCCAAATGATTTGTCCTCAGTTGAACATTGTTCTTAATTTATTTATCTACCTATTTTTATATAAAAGTTTTATGATTACTGCGGCCAATCTGCAGCTGATGGTAATAAAAACTATATGAGATATTCCAAGTTGCAAATAGACGCTGATGAGAGATAGTTCTCCTAATCACCAAGTAACCTGTGGTAGTACGTTAAGGATTACATGTACATATGGCTCTTAATTATTTTTTATTTGTATATTTACTGTCTTTTTTTACCCCATTTGTATCTTTGTATTTATTATGTATACACTACTATTTTATTCGTTGTGATTTTTTATCTGCTTTCATGGGTAAATATGACCGAATAAAGCTTGTGTGATGTAAAACAAACACGACACAACATTTCATGAGAAGAAAGAACAGCTCTAGAAATATTCAAGTGCGGTTCCTCTTTGAATATCAAGACATCTGACATGGGTGGCAGCACAGTCTTACAAGACATTGACAGTTATAGATTTGAAATACATCACCCACTATCCAATAGTGAGCATTATTCCAAACTCAGCAGAAATTCCACTATAGAATTGCAAGCTGAGATTCTTAAATTGACCACTGGTGCAAAAGAGGTCAGTTTCTTATGTCCCAGTGAGTTTTTGCACCTTAATGTGAACAATTCCATACAGCTAGTGATTTACATACTCCTTAAACTTCACAGGAACACCAATGCCCCACAAGTTGTATCCATGAAATCAGAATGTGGCTCTATAATAAAAACAATAGACTAATACGTGGATTTCTTTATAAAAAAAACTTTACTGCCTTGACTGATTGTTACATTTTCACAAAATTTGATTTTATCAATAATTTTGAAGATAAACCATGTAACTGTACAAAACTTGTTTTATCTTTTTAGCAACAGTCAATATTAAGTAGCTTTATACTAATATCCCTCAAAATGTTGGGAGAACAGTTATTCAGAACCTGCTTGATACTAGGCTATGACCCTAAGTACCCTAAGGCCTTCATAATTCTCCTCCTCCAGCTAGCCTTTACCAAAAACGTTCCTATTTGACAATCAATTCTAGTTACAATTTAAAGGCACATCTTTTTGCTCCCCACAATGCCATTTTCATGGAGAATTTGGAACCCTTTGTAATTCTGTCGGACTCCAATCCATTCAGAAGTACATCATTTTATTGAAAATATATATTGATGACATATTTCTAATTTTATAGGTGACATATTGTCTTGACAAATTTCTCACATGACTCAACCCGAACTGTAAACGCTTAACATGTACTGTGCACTGCCATAATTCTGAAATGTTCTTTCTATTCCTGGCCATCAAGGTTGAGAATCATCATATCTCCACTACCCTTTTCTGTAAACCCACCGATAGAAACAACTTCCTTTCATATTTCTGTATAACCAGTTCCTCTGAATCAGCAGGAAATGCAAACAAAAAGCAGTTATTATTTCAGGGAAGCAGAAGTGCTTTCAACCAGATTTCAATTTAGAGGTTACCCAAAAGTATTATGAAAAGCTCTATGAAAAGAGCGTGGTACTGCCCCAGAAACACCATCCTGGTAGTTAATAAAAAAGAAAGTCAAACAGGGTGGTCTGTGTCACCATGTTTTCCTCTGCATCAAAATTTGTGACAAGATGTATAAAAGACACCGGCATATCTTAGCAGGATGGAACCTTGCACTAATGTTCCTATGTTTGTACTTAAGAATGGGAAAAATCTTAGAAACCATTTGGTTCACTCCGCACCATCATCATTTGGCTTGCCCCTTGCATCTCTGGTATTGCCTTTGCAACCCCCGGCCTCAAAGGTGGCAAATTCAATGCCAGGAATACAAGTGCAGCTCGTCCATATGGATGTTGCTTGTGGCTCCAACTCCTTATTGTCTGTCAACGTTTTATTACAATAATAGAGAATAATGTTTTTTTATTCACTATTACTGTAATAAAGAATATATTACAATTAGCTGGAGAATGACCCTCCATAGCAGTTAAGGTAAGTAAGAAATGCATTTATATGTATGTTGTGTGCGTGCTTGCAAGTGAGAGTGTGTTTAAGTGAGAGAGCATGTTTGTGTGGATGTCTGTGTATGTGTAAGCATTGGTGTGTAAATGAAAGAAAAGGTTAAATGGTATGTGATGTCATTCGGCAACCGTGGCACTTTGGTTAATTGACGTTCATGTCCACACTCCCTCCAATAATCCACCAAACACCATCATTGACTTTTGGGTCATTTCGCCCTTACTAGGACACCATAAATGTGGTCAGAGTAGGATTCGTAACCTCGCTATTGAAACTAAGAAGTTAATCTATGGGAATGAGAGAGCGTAGTTTATATAATCTATATTAACATGAAATGTTTATGAACTAATGTGTGATGATGCCGCATAGAAACTATATGAATAGCGATTTTGCATAAACGTGCACTTGAATTGTCACCACGATGAGTGGCCACCAATGTATACGCAAATCAATAATGATGATCAAAATGTTTATGTTACGTTCAAATGAGCTTATACTAATATTTGCGTTATTGAAATTGTGCTGAAATTCTCATAGGCCTTAAGTTAGCATGAGCCGGAGTTTAGCTGCCTGGCTCTTGTATTAAATGCATTTTTCTATTTTTCAGTGTGCTGACTCACAAGGGGCCATGACCCTACAATGTTCTTTTTCTTCAAACTTGGAAGATGAATGTGACCATGTTAAATCCGTTCTCAGGCGCCTTTTCTACGCCCATGGAATAAATGTTTTAAAAGAAGTGAAACAGTGTAGATTAATCTAATGTACAAGGTCATTCAAACCGGTGAATACAATGGAACTGCTGACCAAAAGATGTGCAAAGAATTATCAAGAAATGAAGTCATACCGGACGTGTCACCTCTGAAGACGTCAATTACGAGGACCAATCAAAGACTTGTAAACCAATATGGGGTGAAGATTAGGATTACCTAATGTCTAATTTGATAGGTTAAAGATAGTGGGGTATAGCAATTGTCCAATAGAATTTTGGGGGAATGAACAATGAAAAAGGAATAAAAACCCATGTCACAGGAAGTCATTGGAGCGGTGGGTTAGGGAATGCTATTGATTTTATCCAGAAACTCTGTCACTCTGTTTGGTGACTTGAGATTATTGAAAAAAACATCCTTGCCCTTAGTTTATCCATTTACACTTTTCCTCCTTATGAGGGAAGTGCCCTTTTTGCCCTTTAGCTGAGTCCTGACTAATGGTGATCTGACCGATGTCCTGAAGACGAAGACTGAACCTGTGCGCTGACCTAATCCTTGGAGGGTAATTATGACAATGCATTTGTAATTTGTCTGTTTGCTTTTACTTGCTAGGTACCAACTGCTTGCTTTTGACAGAGACCATAGCTAGATGCTTTTCCAAATTGGTGTTCTAAGTTGTTTTGCATGAAACCCAACATGCGACTGCTAATTAGTGGTTAGGACAGGTGTTCACCAAACTGACGCAAATAGACAAATGACTGACATTATGCTATGTTGAACTGACGTGATATTGCCTCTTTGCTAAACTTGATCTATGTTCACGCCGTGTTATGTTCTAATGTTTGTGATTCTTGCCTTAATGAAATCTTATCAAAGTTGCCATATTGTGACTATGCTGTTATGTTTCTTGGTTTTGAGGTTAACGCACTTAGGGGGTCATTTTAACCCTGGCGGTACGTGACCGCCAGGGCTAAAATGACGGAAGCACCACCAACAGGCTGGTGGTGCTTCCTGGCTCATTACGACCGCGGCGGAAGCGCCTAGGTCACACCACCGGGGCCGGCGGTTTTCCGCCACAATGGCCCCGGCGGTAGTAATCCGCCAGGGCAACGCTGCTAGCAGCGCTGCCCAGGGGATTACAAGTCCCCGACTGCCAGCCTTTTCCTGGCGGTTCAAGGTTGGTGGTATGGGGAGTCGCGGGGCCCCTAGGGGCCCCTGCACTGCCCATGCCAGTGCAAGGGCCCCCTGAAAGGGCCCCATGCGGCTTTTCACTGTCTGCTATGCAGACAGTGAAAAGCACGACGGGTGCAACTGCACCCGTCGCACGGCCGCAACACCGCCGGCTTCATTTGGAGCCGGCTCCTGTGTTGCGGCCCAGAGGGGATGTCAAAATTGGCACCGCGTGAGTGCTGCCGCATTGGCGGCCGCACGGCGGTTACAACTTGGCGGGCGGCGGTTGCCGCCCTCCAAAGTTATAATGAGGCCCTTAATCTTAGATTGTAACTAATAGGGAATAAAATCCATAAAATTCTTCTAAACGGGTGTGGTTATTCATGGGTGAAAGGTCATAGTAGCGTCTTGAATTGATTAATGACTTTGACTAAGGTGAAATGTATTGTTGTGATAAATATTGATGATGTCATTGATGTATTGATTGATATATTGTTTAGCTATCTCGTCCTACGGTGTCTCTCAACTGGGTCAAAAGATTCATTGGCATAAAACGAGTCCTGATGTGAAATAAATTACCAAAAAGGGACGCTTTAGCAGGAACATTAAGGTTTCATTGAGAAATTTGTTTAACTGCAACTGGCATAACGTATACTCCATCCTGTATAACCTGCTCTATAATGGACAGACAATTCAAAAGATCAGAATTCGCATCTGCCAACATTGTAGACTCAGGTGTAAGGTCCTCTCTGCACCACTAGTGGAGCATTTCATTGAAAAGAGTCTATGAATATGACCGCTACTGCAAGCCATCGCTCTGATTTTCCCAACAAGCAGAGGAAACAGTATATCTCACCTTTTCAACAAAGAGGAAGAAGCATTTGCCACGTTGATCTCATTTGTCCCTTGTGTTTACCAAAGATCAGAGTTATAGCTTTCGTCAAATTACACCCAATTTAGGCCCATATTTACACTTTATGACGAAAACTGCGCATACACACTTTTGGTCAAAAACTATAGTGCTGGCTTGCGTGATTCCAGGGCAGCAGCCAGGCGCCAAATTTATGGAATCCAACAAGGCGGTGCAAAGGGTGGGCTAGCGTCAATAAAAATGATGTTAGCCGGGTGGGGGTGGGGGTATGGGAGAAGGGGTTTTTCCACCACCAAAAATGATGTTAGCCTAGTTTATTAGCAAAAAAATGCCTCTAAGCTTCATTTTCTGACACAAAACCATCCTTACCACATGACTCCTGTCTTATCAAAGACGGGAGTCATGCCCACCACCCCAATGGCCAGCACAGGGGACAAGGGTCCCCTGGGCAAGGCCATTGCACCCAGTGCCATGTAGGGGCCCCATTTCAAGGCCCCCAATGGCACTTAAAAAATGAATAAAATACTTACCTCTACTTACCCTACTTACTTTGGATGGGATGCCCCCATCCTGTCGTGTCCCTCTGGTGTGGGTGGGGGTGTTCCAGGGGCTAGGGGTTGGCCCCTGTGGGCTCTTTCCAAGGTATTTGAAGATGGAAATGGGTCCACAGGTCCCCTAGCAGGTGCCCTGACCCAGGCGTTAAATAATGGCACCATTATTTAGGCACGTCTCCCTCCCGTACACCATTTTTGCACTGGAGGATAAATTAGACACTTGGGCCTTAGAGTAATTTTTGGATGGGAACGCCTCCCTTGCATCTCATTGACGCAAGGTAGTTTCATACATCCACAAAATGACTTTAACTCCAATATTTTGGAGCTAGATGGGTCTAGCACTAAAATATAAATATGGGGTTAAGTTTGCACTGAATTAGCATAAAAAAATACTCTAATTCAGCGCAAAGCAAGTATACAAATGGTCTTTTAAAGAAAAATGTAATGCATTTCGAAAACAAAAATGGAAGGTTTACTTTTCATTTTTTCAGAGTAGGCAGTGGTCCGTGGGACCACTGCCACTCTGAATTTTTTTTTCCGCATGCATTCACAAAGGGGAAGGGGTCCCTTTTGCGAATGGGTTAGCACCAATTTGAAAATGGTGCTAACTATGATTGTTTTGCGACCGCATTCGTGGTCACAAAACAATCATACATACCATTTAGGTTCGGTATTAGGAAGGGACGCTCTTGACATGCCCCTTCCCAATACTGAATTGCAAAACCCAAACTGCAATTCGGTAACAAGTTACTCAATCGCAGTTTGGGCTTTGTATATCCCAAAAAGCATTTTTCTAGTAGCAAATGGGCCGATTCTGCGATATGCCTTGTACATCTGGCCCTTAGGGCCAGATGTATCATTTTGTCCAATAGCGATTACCTAATTGTGAATTTTTGCGAATTGCAATTAAGTAATCGCTATAGGAATGTATGAAACTCCAGGAGTTTCATACTGCGATTCACAAGGGCTCGCAAATGGACCTACCTCATTAATATTCATGAGGTAGGTAGAAATTTGTGAGCCGTTGCGAATGGCTACAATCACAGGGATGGTGGCCTGCTGGGCTCAGCAGACCACCATGTCTGTGATTGCTTTTCAATAAAGCAATCTTTTTTTTTTTTTTATATGCAGCCCGTTTTCCTTAAGGGAAAACGGGATGCGTTTAAAAATGAAAAATGAAAAGTTTTATTTTTTATTTTTTAAGAGTAGGCAGTGGTCCAAGGGATCACTGCTGCTCTTAAAAAATGTTTTCGCATGCATTCACAATGGGGAAGGGGTCAAGGGACCCCTTCTCCTTTGCGAATGGGTTTCTACCAATTTGAAATTGATGGTAACTGCGATTGTTTTGCGACTGCATTCAAGGTCACAAAACAATCATACATACCCCTGCAATTCAGTTTTAGGAAGGAACGCCCTTGACACACTCCTTCCTAATACCGAATCAGTATGTAGTCGCAATTCCAATATGCGATTCAGTAACAAGTACTGATTTGCAAATTGAATTTGTTACATACCAAAATGCAGTTTTTTGCGATCGCAAACCACTTTGATACATCTGGCCCTTAGTCTCTTTACTCATTTTTCTGTTAAAGTAACTAAAAAGCTTTTGAAGACCAGTCAGGATTTGATCCAGATTCTCAATGTCATTCATGCACACCACATACCTGATATGACTCCCTCCCAGTTTCGACGATAATGAATTGGCATTATCTCATTTCATGTGGACAGATAATTACGATAATTACGGTGTGTGCTGTAACTTCTGTTAAAACACATATCAGAATTATGAGTTTTGCCTTTTTTGAATCACACTTTGTTCAGGCAGGATGTATGTATATGCATGCAGAATTAGCCTAATTAAGTCTAGATTGAATTTGAGCGTTCACAACTAGGAATTGTAAAATTGTCACAATGTGTAGAAAATCTTTTAGAGAATCTGCACTTTGATGGAGCAGACATTTGCCACACTTGTTACCTTAAACTCTAGTGCTAGATTAGAATCCACCCATACATTTAGATTTCAGCCAACTTGCTTAGGCATTGGTAGTGGCTCTATAACTTTGGGTCAGACTATTTCTCCACAGAGTGGTATCTGAGTGAGTAAACAAAATCACAACCTTAGTAGGTTCAGTTTCAATTAATTGGTGGACACCCTCCACCGAATGATAGTCAAACAATTTTCCAGGTCTCCAGGTTGCTTACTGTGGAGCCCTGTATCTACTATACGGCAAGCCTTGAGTGTGAGCTGAGTGTCATACGCTTACATTTAAAACTAAGATACTGCATGATGGAGTACTGTGGCAAGGGGAAAAATGTACCGATCGAACAGTAAAGGAGAAAGGATCGAGCCCTGTGGATTACCACTAGCTAAGGATGGTGGCTGGTAACGGGCAGTGCAGCTCCTTGATCTCTTTCTGTTAAAAGGATGTGATTCATTTTAGGACCAAGCCAGTAATAACTATATAAAAACCATCCATACGTTGTCCGTTGTGTGTACAGGCAGGCTAGACCTTTGCCAGATTTTCAGTGTACCTAAGTAAGTTAAATGTATTTACAATAGTGGAATATAAATCGAACTTAATATTATTATCCTGAAAATCTGCAATGGACTCTGCAGTCTTGGACCTACTTTGACCATACCTTTCCAAACACCGCTCTCAGCATGTTTGTTCCCAACATATATTACTTCCCACCTTAAAATCTTGGAAAATTAGCAATATAACCATGTAGTAGGATTAAAGTGTGCTATTCCACTAGGCTAGCTCTGACATTACTATGCCACAAGGACACCCATCCTATATGGAGCAACCAATTGCCTCCCAGCTTTTAAAGAAACCGTGAGAATTCCAATGTCTTTGTCCAGGCTACAAATGTTTTAAATATTCCATTCCCATTCAAAATCCTAGAGGAAAGTTACAAGAAAATGTAACACTTATGGAGAACATCCGGAACTGCTCCCAGACCAATAGTCATTTGCTTTAATCTATGAAGAGCTAATTGTTTAGACAACTACCATAGCCGACTCAGTCAACTAAAAAGAGAATGGGAAAAACACGGGCTGACTTTTTAGGGTCGAGCCTGAGTCGCATGTGAGACGCTTTAGGAGTTAGGAGCCCCATCCACGTCATGTCAGTGTATTTCATTGGTTCGTGGGCTTGCCTGTTAAAATCGGCTTGCTTTCATTAGTGGAAGGCACGCATATGTCATGCCTTTCCGGTGGTTAGCCCTCCTCGAGAGCAGCGACCAAGTACTGAAAATATGCGAGGCTCGCTGTTTTCCGTGTGGTTTGTGGACTACTTTTTATCTTTGTTCGCAGCGCGATCTCACTTGACAGAAGTCGAGCACGTTGCATAACATCGACCCCGTTACCTGAATTTCACAGATAAAATGCGTGGACATTCACATCTTAGATAAATGCACCGCTTGAGAAAGTCAAAAACACCTCCAAATCACAGTTTATCTCTTGCAAAGTGACATGATGAGTCAGTCTTTCTCTGGCCTCCCTGATAAGGTGATGACTCTGGCGGCAGGGTACTCTCAACCGGGACACCACTTGAACACAAAAGCGAGTAGGTTGTCATGAAGTGAGACTTAAGCAGTCGGTTTCACCGGAAAGGAGACGCTCACTGAATGCATGTGGCCATCGTCGCATGTGTTCCGTCAGCACCAATCACTGAATCAGCATACAGTCTGGGCTGTTCACAAGTGTCCGTCGGGAGCTTGGTTCTCAAGAACTGAAACCCATTTGGTTCCGCTCTATTCCAGCCCTGATGTTCATAAAGCTCACATTATAAAGCAGTTTTTTTTTTAAAGAAGCTGGTGTTAATTTCAGCTGATACTATTACTTGTTATTGAAATATGGGACAAGGCGTTGCAGTTCTGCAATGTATTTGTGCACCAATCAGTGGTAAAATTACGTCTTTGCGGTGACGTTTATCCAAAATTTGACCGCTACAGCTCTGCACTTTGTAAAATATTTATGGAATTTGGAAAGCCGAAGTAGACCATCACAGGATTCCAACCAACATCGTACTGTTTAAGGTGAAGATTACTTCACTCATAATGGACCAGCATTTAACTTCTAAATAACTAAAACATGAAATTAACACGACTTTCATGTTTTCCAGGTCCATGCATGAGTAGCTCATTAAGTGGAGGGTTTTTTCCTTTAAACTCTGTGATTTGTGGTCATTGTTAACCCATTATTAAATCAGGACTACAGTTCCCAGAATTCAAGGTTGAGCCTTAACTCAATTAGCTACTTACACTTGCACCTGGGAAGTTTGACAGCTGTGAATGAAAGTACTGCATGGGCCGCAGTGCTTTGGGGTTTGATCGAATGCACACGCATATGAAACCTATTGTGCTCATTTGCCTGAGTGCACCCTGTTTGTGATTTTTAATGTTTGCGTTTCTTCATTTTGTGATGAAGAAACAAGCATATGTATGCCTTGAACGTCCACATAGCACCTTCGCCTGTTGCATTTAGAAAATTCTGACTTGGTGTTGTTTTTTAGGGTCGAGCCTGCACTAGCATGCACTTGCGCAATGCTGTAGTAGTTAGAAAAGGGCTCGAAGCCCCGCCCATGTCAAGTCAGTGTCTTTCATTGGTCCGTGGGCTTGCCTTTAAAAATCTGCTTGCTTTCATTAGTGGAAGGCATTCATACGTCATGCCTTTTCCGGTGGTTAGCCCTCCTCGAGCGCAGCAACCAAGTACTGAAGGTACTGAAAACATACGAGGCTGGCTGTTTTCCGTCCGGTTTGTGGACTACTTTTTATCTTTTTTTGCAACGCGATCTCGCTTACCAGAAGTCGAGCGCTTTGCATGACATCGACCCTGTTACATAGTTAATTGCACTTTTGCTGGTTACGTACATCATTCCCCTTTTGCTGATAGGTTTCACTACGAGTGAACTGTAGCAGCGCAGTCGCGCTCTTTTTTTCCATTTAATGTGGCAAGAAAAGTCCGGTTGGGAGTTTACAACTGCTAATAGCTCTAACGCAAAGAAATGCGAGACCTGTTGCATTGCAAATGCTTATTTCTTAGATGCAGCCACATGACCAGGATTTGGGCCGTCAAACCATTGAGATCTGTGCACCCAATACAAGAGGATTAGTTGGTGGAGAGGTATTTACTGCACTTGGTAAATATTGATAACATTTGGTCAGGTAAGTACCTCCCCTTCCATGTTTTTACACAGAAATGGGAATTACCGTTCGGAAATTCATGTTCACAGCATCGACCCCCACATGTACAGGCAATTACCATACAGTTTGACCTGGCAAATCATTTGTGGTACGATAATCTAAGTGGTTCTCCGAAGTCAGACTCTGTGCAGTAACAGGAAGTGTAATTAGGACCCAAATGCCCATGGGCTATCCATTTGATGTCCCCCTTTCTTTCCTACTATTCATCATTGCCATGCGCACACTTCACTGTCTCACCAAACAACACCACTTAGAATTTCAGATTAAGACAGATGGCACCAAACTGTATCTCCAGCTGGACAACAAGAAATACATTCAGGGCAAGTTACAAAATGCCTGTGTAACATATGTGCCGGATATGCTTGAGAGTTTCCACTATCATAATCGCATAATTGCAGAAATTAATATTTTCAGTTAGTTAGTTTCAGTACTCATTGCCAGCACCAGTCCCATCTCAGTCTTTGCATCCATTTCTATGTAAATCTCTCCTTCATCACATATTTCAATGTAGGTATGAAAGGAGACACTCTCCAGCTACATATGTGGTGTGTTATTCTACAAGTTCTCAAATGAGCCACTGGGTGAAGCTGGCACCTGATCACTGTCCATGGAATGTTTTGATTTTTAACATGCAATTTACTCTGCCTCCAGTAAAGCTCATTAAAAATTTGCAGCGGTTGCCTTTGCTGCAAGAGGGGCCAACCATTTGAAAATACCAAACAATATAATACAGTTGATTATGCATTTCTCTGAGGAATGCCTGGCTTTTTTGGCCAGTTATTGGACGGGCTTTGGTTTTGAGTGATGTAATACATGAGGTCATAAGCAGCGCATGCATGAGCTCAATTTATAGTTATCTCAGTAAACTATACCTATTGAATTTCAGTGTTCTTTATATGTAACTTACAAGTTCACCTAACTATAACATTACTTGTAGCTCACAAATTCACCTAACTATAACATTAGTTGTAACTCACATGTTCATCTAACTTTAACATTACTTTAAACTATCTTTTTTTCAGGGAAATACTATAGTTTAACATCCAGTAACAAACTATTACCACCCTTTAACTATAATGCCCGTTTACCTTTTAATTCATTTCTAGTTTTTTTTAAGGTCAGGTAAAATATTACTAAAAATATCTGAGTGTAGAAGATCTGCACAGAGACTGCAGGCTGTGTGTAGTAAGGGCTTCTCACCTCATGGGGCTTCGATCTCTGGCATGTGTGGGCTCTACGCACACTCTGCTTACTGAGCACTGACTGTGCAGATTACGGGCTTGCCCTCTTAACTGCGCTTGCATGCTCAGCAAGAGTGGATTATACGCATGGTCTGCACACTGAGCATACACTGCATAGTCGAGGCTAGGCCACCTAATGGGATTTAGGTCTCTGGAGGGAGTGGGTTCTACCTGCAGTTTCTGTACAGAGTGATAACTATATGTAGTATGGGCTTGCCCACCTAATGGGGCTTGCATGTCTGAAGAGAGTGAGTTCTGTGCACTGAGTGCAGACTGTGCATAGTAGGACCTTGCTTACCTAATGGGGCTTGCACATCTGGTTGGAGTGGCTCTAGGCACACCCTCCGCACTGTGTGTAGTAGAAGCTTGGCCACCACAGGGCTTAGGTCACTAGAGGGTGTGGACTCTACGCACAGTCAGCACACTGAGCCCAGACTTGTGGATTGGGGCTTCTCCACATAATGAGGTTTCATAGTGTATTGGGAGTGTAGTCTCCGTAAGGATCTTTGCATTGGCCAAAAGGTGTGCTTTAATTTTTTTTTGGGGTCTCTTTCGAGTGACTTCCCTGAAATCATGGCAACATTTTTCTTTAATTTTGGCCCCGAGCAGGTCTGTACCCTGCCCCTAATCATTTTGCTATTTTCAGGATTCAGGACTAATTCCCTGAGTCCGTAATGGCGGCTGCAACATTTTTCTGTTGTGTCCATCAATCAGATACTTCAGTCCAACTAGACTACTGTGGGCTCCGCCATTCCAAATTAATTTTTTGACTGGAGTCCCACAGCAAAAGATATCTACAAATTTTGAACCTTAATGTCTCTAAATTTCTCTGAAATAGCTGATCATATTTACATCAAATCATAAAAAGCATGCTCTCTGGGAAAATAACTAGCTTCCTCCCAGATTTGGTGTATGTCTGTTCAGCCATTTAGGCAGTAGCTGTGTCTAAAGTTCCTATGGGAAATTGCATGTGGAAAACACAATTTGGCACCCCTTCTTTTTCTCAGCCCTTGCTTAACAGATCACCCTGAAGGAGCTGAGGTGGATGAACCTTTTTTCAAATTTTTTTGAAGATTTGTCAAACTGGCCCAAACTTATTAACATGTAAAAATCAATTTCCTATGGAGATCTGGTACTAAGCATAACTTACGTCCTCACCATGCTCTGCTCATGATTACCATACTACATCACACATGACATATGCTATGCTATCATTTCATTGACAACAGCACTGATGAGATCTGAAATTATATAATTGGTGAAACACATTGTATAGCAAAGGTGCATGCTATAACTCCTTGAGTTAACTGTAACTGTTGAATTTCAGTGGTTTTTAGAGTTAAAAATGTAACATTTTAACTGCTACTTTCACATAACTTCACTTTAGCCTTTGTTGTTTCAGTGAATATAGAGATGGATGGATGGATAGATAGATAGATAGATAGATAGATAGATAGATAGATAGATAGATAGATAGATAGATAGAAACTCAATAGACTAGCGAGCAACCACCACCATCATAGCCTGCCTCCTCTGAATCTAGCAGAAAGACAATGGACCACACAGGATTTAGCCGTGGGATGGTGCGGCCTTGACCTTACCATTGACCCCGCCCCCTTTTTTCTGCAGTCAAATGCACCACTCTGGGCCTCAATTGCATAGTAGCAAAATTATTCTCCTATCAAAACAGCCCAAGTCATGCCCATCGACTGCAAGTTCAAAATTCTAATAACAAAACAACCCTTGTCATAAGTAGCCCAAAACAATCCAACATCCTACTAAAGCAAGCCCATTCAAAAACTAGCATGTTCTTCTACCAAAAGAAGCCCAATCTAAGTTTCTTCTCTGATGATCTTTGCAGTTTGGCTTGACTTGGGAGTGATCGGTAGGAGAATAATCTTTCTTTTATTCAGTTGCGGTGGAAGTTACAGGGGTCTGCTGTCACTTTTATTTTGGTACGTGGTGACTTGATCTATATTTTTACTGACACAAAACACCCATCGGGAGAGGTAGAGCTTGATCAGCTTAACCCACTAAGGAATTCAGTAGAAATGCACATGAGCAAGATATACAGGCATGGGATTGTCAGAATGAATTGAACATTTCAGATTAGCAATGATACTTTGGAGTTCTGGTTAAAAGATCAGCTCTCTTTTCTGGATGTCTCTTCTGCTTTGTAATTAACCTACCCTTCTTTGCCAGAATCTTGGGAAATTGTGCGCTCAACCAAGGGAACTAATTTGTCAGAGAGAACAAGTTCCTGGAAATTTTCAATCAAGTTTCCGGGCTGAATACAGTACCAAAACTGCTCTCACTGCAGTTTGCAGCACTGTAAATCATAATACTCTCATTCTCACTCTGAAAGAACACATGGGATTTAGGGATACATGGTTAGACTAGTTTACTTTATAACTTTATATCTATCAAACTAAACCCAAATGATCAAAATTGACAGACATGTTTCCTACCTCATATCCTTATCTAAAGATACTTCTCACGGTTAGGTGCAGGCCAGAGCGCTCTATCTGGAATGCTTGGGAGAGGGGTTCCATAAATAAAGAATCTCCTTCTACCAATGTGTAGATCACACCCAGCCGTACCTCAAGGTCTTCTCCCCCAAAGGTGTCAAAAATATTCTAGGTTGATTGTCTGCTTATCATCTAAAATGTAATGAAACTGATGTTCTCCTGATCTCATTCAACCTGACCACTCTGAAGACACGGCTGTGTTCATTTTATCAACCTTCTTGGTTTCTCTCCATTTATAGTACTTGTTAGAAATGGGGTCTTTGGTTGGCAGTCAGGTTAACCCCTGTCCAAGCAAGGACTCTCACTCTAGTCAGGGCAAAGGAGAAACAAACCTTGTTAACCCCCACTCACCCCTTGCTAGCTTGGCACAAGCATGCAGGCTTAACTCAGAAGCAATGTGTAAAGTATTTGTACCAACACAAACACCAATACAGTGAAAACACTACAAAATGGACACCACACCAGTTTAGAGAAATAGGTAATATGTATCTAAATGAAACAAGACCAAAATGACAAAAATCCAACATACACAAGTCAAGATATGAATTTTCAAAAAAATAAGAGTCTTACTCCGTAGAAAACAATGGAAACATTGCTGTTACACAAAGGACCTGGTTTGCATCGAAAATAAAGCTGCATGGGCAAGTGTATGTTGAAAAAGTCAGCGATGCGTCGATTTCTCACTCACAATTGAGACCGCGCGTTGTTTTCTTCTCCGATCGGGTAGGCACAGTGTCGTTTTTCTCTCCCGCAAGAGAGTGATGCGTCGATTTCCGGACAGGCTCCTCGGTTCCGTGCCAGCCTGCATTGACTTTTGATGCCCAGCAATGATGAGTGTGAAAACCGGCCCCACGGTGATGGAAAAGCATGCTTTGTGGGGTTTGCATCATTAACAGCAGCCACAAACAGGTGTTGCATCATTTCTCCAGCCGCAATGCAGATGGAGCGTTGATTTTTGCCACGAAGTGGATGGCACGTTGTTTTCAAGCTGCATTGCAGGTGGTGCGTCGAATATTTTCCCGCACGGAGTTCTGTGCGTGGATTTCAGTCCTTGTTCTGCCAACTTCACCTCTCAAGGACCCAGGGACTGGAGAGGACACCACTTTGCAGGGCAGGAGTCTCAGGAGAGAGTCCAGCGTCTGGCAGAGGAAGTCTTTGATGGCCCTGAGACTTCAAAACAGGAGACAAGCTCAGTTCAAGCTCTTAGAGATTCTTCTCAAGGAGCAATGCACAACAAAGTCCGGCCTTTGTCCCCTTTCACAGGCAGAAGCAGCAACTGCAGGATAGCCCAACAGAGCACAGTCACAGGCAGGGGCAGCACTTCTCCTCAGCTCATCAGCTCTTCTCCTTGGCAGGGGTTTCTCTTGTTCCCAGAAGTAATCTAAATGTCTGTTGTTTTGGGTAGACTATTTATACCCCTCTCTGCCTTTGAAGTAGGCAAACTTCAAAGTAAAGTCGCTGTTGTTCACAAGATTCTGCCTTTCCCAGGCCAGGCTGCAGGCATACACCGGGGGGTTGAAGACTGTATTGTGAGAGGGCAGGCACAGCCCATTCATGCGTAAGTGACCACTCCTCCCTCCACTCTAGCTCAGATGGCCCATCAGGAAATGCAGGCTACTCCCCAGTTCCCAAAATTGTCTCACTGTCTAGAGGGGATTCACAAACAGCCCAACTGTCAGTCTGACCCACACAGGGAATCCACAAACATCAGAGTCACAGAATGGTTTAAGCAGGAAAATGCCCACTTTCTAAAAGTGGCATTTTCAAACTGACAATTTAAAAAACAACTTTACCAAAAGATGTATTTTTAAATTGTGAGTTCAAAGACACCAAACTGCCCATTTCTATCTGCTCCCAAAGGGAATCTACAATTAAAAGTTATTTAAAGGCAGCCCCCTTGTTAACCTATGAGAGAGATAGGCCTTGCAACAGTGAAAACAGAATTTGGCAGTATTTCACTCCTAAGACATGTAAAACACATCAGTACATGTCTCACCTTCAACATACACTGCACCCTGCCCATGGGGCTGTCAAGGGCCTACCTTAGGGGTACCTTACATTTATGAAAAAGGAAGATTTGGCCATGGCAAATGGGTACACTTGCCAGGTAGAATTGACAGTTTAAAACTGCACACACAGACACTGCATGGCAGGTCTAGGCCATGTTTCATGGTGGGTGGCAAAATCAGTGCTGCAAGCCCACTAGCACCATTTGATTTACAGTCCCTGTGCACCTCTAGTGCACTTTACTAGGGACTTACTAGTAAATCAAATATGCCAATCATGGATAAATCATTCACACATACCTTTTACACAGGGAGCATTTGCAGTTTAGCACTGGTCAGCAGTGGTAAAATGCCCAGATTACCAAAAACAGCAAAAACAGAGTCCAGCACACAGTCAAAACCTGGGAAGCAGAGGCAAAAAAGACGGGAGCAGGCAAAAATGCTTATTTTAGAAGGAAGGGCAGAAAGCCCTAACCCCAGTCAGAGTTATATTCTCTGTATATTAAAAAGTTGTATTTTATTTGTTTTTAATTATCTTGGGACAGAAAGTATCTAATTAGTGCAAATCTTCATTTGGAATAGAAGACAGACAACTTAAAAAAAATCCTGGGATCTAGGAATATTATTGAAAGTAATAAATATCAATAAATACATCACTAGGGTCTTGACAAAATCAGATTATTTTTTATGGTATACCTGAATTTTAGGATCAATATCGATCAATTAGTATTTTTGTCACTCAGAATGTAGACTTGCTCTAATTAGATACATTATGACCAACAACCTGATAAGAGACTGTTTTCCTAGGTTTCCACTATCTGGTCCAACTGCATGGATTCGATAATGGTGGGCGTTCTATTAATAGGTAATCTAAAATGCTACAAAGAAGATGAAGCATGACTACGCTGATATATACATATATGATTTTAGGTCTATAAATAACGAGACCCAGTCCAAAATCTAGTAGGACTTAAGATAAGTGTTGAAGGATACTCTAACATATTTATAACATCATGTCACAGAAAGTTTATAATCGGTTAGCTTGAATAAGATAAGACATAAAGGTTAATTAAAGAATGGACGAAACTGATAAGAATAAAACTACTTCAGGTGCATCTAAATGAGCTAAAGATTAGTTATCAAGCACCTGGAATGTGAGGACTTCATTGGATCAAAAAGTCAAGGAAATTATAAAACAGAGTAGAAATATTATAGTGGAATTGATAGGTATGAATTATATTTTTTAAGACTGAGATGTCATGAGTTTGTAAAAATGAAAAGTTATGTTAATGCATGTTTTTAATTGATGTGGATTATCAGACATTTTTATTTTTTAGATAGAATTGTTAAGTAGATTTGAACTACGCATATATGAATAGTGATAAAACAGGATTGCCTCTAACCATGTGCAGAAATGACTGTAAAGAAATTATGTCAGAGTTTATTTTTAACTAATGAATGGCGTCACATATTGCATTTTATGGTTGATATAACTTAATTATTGATTAATCTTTAATCAAATTATAAAGCATATCCGTGCTAACTTCTGATGATGAACATTAGATACTGCACTTTGATGATGTTATTCTTTGATCCACGTTGGAGGTATATAATAGCTATGAGATGATAAACTGAGCTGAAGCCCAACGATAAATATGTTGGATAATGTAGGAAGGATTCAACCCCATTATATTTATATATCAATCTACTGAGTAGGTTTAACATCTGTTTTTTACCTCTTTTATAATGTTTATTAGCAATGTATGTGTTTATTCATGGATTAGGTTGACTCATTTGTTTGTATGAGTGAGTCTATAGCTTACATACAAACACACCCCTACTTAATTCTTCAAGTGTTCCTAATTCCTTTAATATAATATTTAAAACCGACATTATGGGGGTCATTACAACATTGGCGGTAAAAGGCGCTTACCGCCGTGCAGAAGACCGCCAACACACCGCCGCGACGGCGGAATCCCACCACAGCTATTATGACCCACATCTCGGAATCCGCCGAAATTCAGACACCCACACAAGTCCGCCACAACAAAGGTCAGTGTTAAACTGGCGAAAACAAAACCTCCACCTCCACGCCAACAGAAACACGCCCATGCTATTACGACCCACGAATCCACGCGGCGGTCTTTCAGCTGCGGTATTCCATTGGCGGTACACACCGCCGCGCTCAAAATACACATACATCTCCAAAACACCGCCACATTGGACAATTCAAAATACACACACCTGACACACATACAAACACCACTCCCACACACCCAACACAATATAAAACACACACCTACATCACCCACAAACCCCTACGACCAAAAAATAGAGACGAAGGCCAGAGTCATTGCCCAGGAGGGCACAAGTATCGTCACTGGTCAGGAGACCACCACCAGAGTCATTGCCCAGGAGGGCACAAGTATCGTCACTGGTCAGGAGACCACCGCCAGAGTCATTGCCCAGGAGGGCCCAAGTATCGTCACTGGTCGGGAGACCACCGCCAGAGTCATTGCCCAGGAGGGCCCCGGCAGCCACAGCCCCGCTGGGCAATGAGGGACCGTCATGCCACACACCAATGGCCAGTCCAGAGCCCGCCATGGCAAAGCACTGCTGAACAGTCCAGAGCCCGCCATGGCAAAGCACCGCTGAACAGTCCAGAGCCTGCCATTGCAAAGCACCGCTGAACAGTCCAGAGACCGCCATGGCAAAGCACCGCTGAACAGTCCAGAGCCCGCCATGGCAAAGCACCGCTGAACAGTCCAGAGACCGCCATGGCAAAGCACCGCTGAACAGTCCAGAGTCCGCAATGGCAAAGCACCGCTGAATAGTCCAGAGACCGGCATGGCAAAGCACCGCTGAACAGTCCAGAGCCCGCCATGGCAAAGCACCGCTGAACAGTCCAGAGCCCGGCATGGCAAAGCACCGCTGAACAGTCCAGAGCCTGCCATGGCAAAGCACCGCTGAACAGTCCAGAGCCCGCCATGGCAAAGCACCGCTGAACAGTCCAGAGCCCGCCATGGCAAAGCACCGCTGAACAGGGCATGCACCGCCGAACAGGGCAAGCACCGCATAAGAAGGAAAAAGACCGCCACATCAGGCATCGTTATCCCATGTGAGGCTGGGACTGTGACGGGACAGGAACTGTCAGGGGGAGACTAATCAAGTCGGGGCACCATTCCCCCTCCAGAACCAGTGGAGAGATCCATCCACTACCTCTGTCCTTCACAGGATGAAACACTCTGGGCACCAGTCCCCCTCCAGAACCAGTGGAGGCTGTTATGTACTTGTGAGGCTGTGGCTTTGCACTCCCCAGGATGGAACAGTGGGCAAACCACCTACTGTAGAGACTTGTGAGACTGTGGCTTTGCACTCCCAAGGATGGAACAGTGGGCAAACCACCCACTGTAGAGACTTGTGAGACTGTGGCTTTACACTCCCCAGGATGGAACAGTGGGCAAACCACCCACTGTAGAGACTTGTGAGACTGTGGCTTTGCACTCCCCAGGATACATCAATGGGCATGGAGCCCCGTCGTGGATGTGGCGTGGTGCTGTAATCCGGCTGAGGTGCCCCCCCCTTCCCTTCCCCATGAGGTGCCTGTTGTTTTTCTCTCTGATGCCCCGGCAGTGTTCTCTCCATTTGTGGACAGGTATCTTGTGTGGGCCTCGCCCATGCATTTTTGGCCTAGTGGTGCACGGACATTGAGATGTGCATATCTGCACTACTTCTCGTACTGTATATACCTTTGTATGAGTTTATATATATCTGTAAATAATTGACACATGTATTTTGATTCATTACAATGTTTGAACTGATTTCGTTTTGTGTTTGCATTATTCCGGGGGGGTTGTGGGTTGTTACTCTGATGTTTGTAAATGCATTGGTGTGTGTGTTGTAATATGCGAGGGTGGGGGTGGGGGTGTTGCGTGTGTGTGTCCCTGACTTTTGCCCCCCCCTCCCCTATGTCGTAGGTGCAGTACTCACCGTTGTCTTCGCCGCCGCAGGCGCTGGTCTTCGTAGATGAGTAGGAAGAGAAGGGCAGGTAGGATTTGTAATTCTGGCTCCATGGTGTCCTCCTTCCTCGTGGGATGTGTTAAGGTGAGCGTTTTCCCATTGCAGAAACAGTTTCGCCGTGTTTTTATCCACGCTGAATCCGCCCTGGAAAAGGTGGCGTATTGGCGGGTTGTGATACTATGGGCCGTACTTTGTCTTCCGCCTGTCTGTTGGCGGTGACCGCTGCGCTGCTTGTCTGTACCACCGTGGCGGTCGGAGTGTTAAAGTGGCTGTCTATGTTGGCGGTTTCCGCCACGGTCATAATTCCCTTTTTTTGTCCGACGGCCTGTTTGCGGTATTACCGCACCTTTAACACCGTCCGCCAGGGTTGTAATGACCCCCTATATCTTTTGCTTGGAGTTCACAATTAGATTTTTATAACTGAATCACGATGTGTCAGATAACCAATATGTACTATGTATCAAGTGGTTTAAATGGCACAAAAATCTCATTACTATTACAGAGGTTAAATGCTCTTGGGTACTGTGGCATACGCAGAGTTATAAAGTTATATCAAGACTGCCGCTTCAGGTCCAAATCTAATGCTGCTGACACTTTTTAATATCTTTAGAAAAATGTGTTGTAAATTGCACCATTTAGCACTACTTTTTAAATGCATGAGCTGTTTTACGCATGCTTGCTCAGTGACTTAGTGATTGTTAGCCAGAGATAAATTAGTGAGCTTTTGAAGTAAACCTTTACTATGATTTTGTCTTGCTACAGAGCACAGTGTGAAAACTGCACCACTCACATTTCGTTGCCTTCAGACGCATGTTATTGAATCATTTGAAGTCAAGGTAGTACTGGAAACCAAAATCAGCCTTATAAAAATGTCAAACTACTCTTAGACTGCTGAAGGCGCAGACTAGGAGGCATACTGGGGTAATGACAGATCATCCTGTTTTGAAAGCAGGTCATCTTTTGCACCCACGGTAAAATACCAGAGTGGTATAATGGCCAGTCTGATCCTGCTTGTTCAGCGCATAAAATCTCGTATGGAATTGTATCAGCCATCGCAAATGTGATGTATGTGCACTCAGATACCCTTGAACCTATCCCAGAGAACAGTGATGGACAATAGCAGGATATTGACCCACAGTGATAACTGTTCTGCTTGAGGGAGAAGGACGGAGGCCTGACAAAACAGCAGCTCATCAAAGATAATGTAGATCTGAGAAAAGTGATCAGGGTAGCTCCGTTAAAAGCACAGCCAGTGGGTGATTGATGCCCAAGGAAGCAGGGTAGATATGTCCAGGGTGAGGAAGTTCAAGAAGTCCAGCATATCATTGAGACTGGCTTGTTTCTGTCTTGGCTTCTTGTACTGCTCCCTTGCTGTACTGGAAGCGGGCAAATAGCAAAGGCTGCACTGGAGATGCAGCAAGACCACAGAAATAAGAGATTAACAGCTGCCCTCACAGGAGCAGGTCTTGAAGAAGCAAGACCTAAGATAACCAGGCAGGGGAAAAGACTGTTCCTTGTGTCCCTTCTCACCACAAAACCCCTCTCTCAGAAATTTAGGAGATGTGGGCCAATTTTAAGAGAAGAGCCCAAGAGATAACAGCAACTTGGTAGTTCATAATAGAGGGCTCAAGGGCGGGGTACTTAATTGAAAGAGGCCTACTAAATTAGAAGCTGAAGCGGGGCCAAAGGTACCAACCCAGGTCAATATCTGAGGGCTGGTCCCTGGAGAAACCCTTACTGGCAACAATACCAGGACATAGTAAATGAAAAGGAGAGAGGAGAATGAACAACAAATTCTAACAAGGCTGAGAAATGACTACCACAGGATGGTGCATGGTGAGAGGTGTGGTAAATAGAGTGCTAACATTCTGTGTCTTTGACAAATGTGAACGCGATCTTGATGGAATCAAAGCAGTAAAGCTGAAAGCATTTCCTACAGAGAATACTGCAGTAAATAATGAATTGAGTGAACCTGATAGAAAAATGTTTCCCAGGAGAGCAACTAAAAAATAGAGAAACCCAATTGTAGCCTAAATTTAGGCCAATTACAGAAGGGTGCAAAACACTTAGGTACTCATACAATAAATAATACAATCATCAAATGGATAAAAAACTGATAATAGCTACTAGTTTAAAAACCTGTTCTCGCTAACTGAGAGCTTTCTAGAGCACTAACAATTATTTCTAGAAGAAATATCACCCTATTATTAAAGATAAAATACTTTCATGTCCTTTAGACCTGTAATGGTTGCCACAAACTTTTGTTCAGGTTGTGATCAAAGTGGCAAATCAGAGTATATCTGGACATGTCTCACCCAAATATTACTATTTGTTGAACATTCATTTCTCAAACACTACAGAACAGATTTACACCAAATCACAATACACTTAGGGCCTCATTATAAGTTTGGCGGTGCTACTGGAGGAGCTCCAACTTGTGGTGAGGACGCCACCGCCATGGAGGTGACGTCCCCCCAAGCGATGTTCTCACCTAGCTGATCAGCGGGACCATTGTAGTACGCAGTTTCCCATGGGCTTCCCGGCGGGAACAGTGCTACAATATTGGTCTTGCCTCCCTTAAGAGAGCCAAGGCCAATATTGTAGCACTCCAGCACCCTCGGAATGTGCACTGGCTGCAAAGAAAACAGTGGGCCTTCCGACGGTCCTGGGCAGGGGGGCCCCTGTGGCCCCCAGCACTGGCTTTCCATCAGCCTTTTCATGGGAGGTCCCCATCATGAAAAGGCTGGTGGAAAGCTGAGTTGTACTCAGCCATGGCTGAGTACAACTCAGGATGCCGTCACCACGTCTGGAACCATATTCTTGATGAGGATGGCGGTCTTTAGGGTCGACCCACCGGGGTTGTAATGTGAGTGAGGCAGTCCACCCCATCACTGCAGGTGTGGCGATTCTCGGGACACCACACTCATAATGAGGCCCTTACTTTCAGGGTAAAGATCCAGCTTTCTCCTAAATTTGTTGTAATTCTGTTCAGCCATTTTTACTTTTATGTTAGCTAAAGTTTCCTATGAAAACTCCATAGGGAAATAGCATTTTGTGACCCCCACCTTTGAATCGGTCCCTGCTTGACAGATCAATTGACAGATCACTATAAATGTTTCCAGAAAGGAGTTGAGGTGCATGAACTTTTTTGGGAAAGTTCATGAAGATTTGTCAAATGACGCCATAGTTAATAATGAAACAAAAACACTATTCCTATGGAACGTTTCACATAAACATGACTAAACAGTGGCAACGGCCACTAAGTAATGTTTAGCAACTTACCTCTGGGCCATCATTGCTTCCCTCCATTCCTCATCCTGAAAAAGTAGCTACCATACCCCAGAGATTTTCCTTGCTTGTCACTTTGGACACTGTGAGGTTGACTTTCGATGTGCTGAAGTTGGGAATCATCTCCACATTTGTCAGGTATGGCTCAGTGCAAGCTTTAGTTGCAGATAACAACAAAACTGACTATGGAGGAGTCCCAAGCCCAAGCTTTTGAGTAAGTGTACAACTTTTTCCTCATCTGGGTGTAAGACACAACTAATGGTCCAGCACCACACATGACCATCCACTGGTGATCCATCAGCCACCTTTAGAAAATAACAGAGGTAGGGGATTAAAATAAAATCCCATATGAAATTATGTTAAATTAAATTATTTAAAATAAGGTAAAAATATAATTAAATATAATTATAATATATATAATAATTATAATAGGAAAGTTTCATCCTTTCAGACATTCACTGACCCAGGTACATTGTTAAAGGTCGACCTCTAGATCCAGGCCTCTTCTTATTTGTTTAGAGAGGATGAAATGTTTCATTCCACCTGCAGAATTGAGCTACTCTGCTTTACTCTTGTAACGGGGCGTTCCTGTCAAAATCCACCAAACGCCACGTTGCTGATTTTGTCCCTGTGAGTTTCCAGAAATGCAAGCACAAGAGAGATTTGGGACCCGCTAGTGCATTTTCTACTGCTGGCAGGAGTGAGAGGTCGTGGTCAGACAGCTGATTCTTGAGTAGATTTGCTTCTGTTTGGGTAGATTATCTAGTCGAGGAGCAGCAGAATCAACTTGAATGGCTAAGTGCCTTTGCGCAATGCATGATGCCATCTGCCCTGATTTTGCAGCGCTACTCACACTACTGGTGCTACATTGCAATGTAATCAGTGCAACATGTGTATTTTACACCCTTTGGCGAACTCAGCGGAATCACACAAAGTTTTTGGGTAACTGTGTGCAATTCCACTGAGTGAAATTCAACAAGCTCTTCCCACCCCTAGTATTGTGCCTCTCCTCCACCCGATTCCATGCCTCCTTGGGCTTAATAAAGAAATATGATTTAAGCTGGAAATGTTTTGCTAATTAAAGCAATGTATATTTAAGGTCCATTACTCTCAACTTCACTTTCACTCTCTTGAAAGACTGTCTCTGTATCTGGTCTTTATTGGTGTAATCTGGGAAAGTCATTATACCATAGATTTCATATGTCACAGCAGCACTTCCTTTTGCCACCTGCAGGATGTCATCTCTGTACTTATAGTTGAGTATCTTTGCAACAATAGGCCTCAGTGGTGTGCCAGGAGTCCTACTGTACAGTGCCCTGTACACCCTTTCCATGAAGAAGAATGCTGATAGAGCCGCCTCTTTGACAAAACATTTTCTCCTTTGTTCCAGGAATTGTTTAAGCTTTCTGCCTTCTTCTTCAACTGGGAATCCCACAAATAACAGATTATCAGTTCTTGCTAAACCTTTTGCATCTTCTATGAGGACTTCCAAAGACCACATTGTGATGACTAATTGGGTCACTGTGATCTGCAATTGGTTCACAGTATCTTCCAGTTCATACATGTTGCTTTCTGCCTCTGTTACTCGGTCTGCCACATTCCAGTGATATTGATAGAGCGGAGACACATCCATGCCTACCTTCCCTATCTTAGTTTCCTGCATTAGCTTGGATGATTGTATTGGTTTACTTCTGGAGAGTAGGAGATTCCTACTTCCTCACTTGATGGATGGTTTGGGCTTGCCACGTATCTCTCTGTCACTTTATTTTGTTTACTGTATCACGCATAGCATACTTGGCAATTTTTCTATCATGATCGATCTGTCCATATATATCTTTCACAGCTCTTGGGGTTTATTCCCAAACAGCAATTATGTCCTATAGTAATCCGTGTTGCAATCTTTATTCAGTACTTCACATGGTCCAGGGGAGATGGGCACAGCGATCCAACGGATCCATTTAGTTCCTGTGTTCTGGAGGTTTTATCTCTTCTGCAAGTGAGTTAAGTGAATTGCAATGCTGGGTAGAAATACTTTAGATTTTCCAGTGTTGATTCCATCAAGATGACTTCAGGTGTGCTACACTGTTGTCATAAATACACAACAACATTGATGTGGTGCCCCCTTGAAAAAAACAGTAGGCCTGCCTTATAAAACGACACCCTTTTATATCATGATGTTGCATCTGATATAGCTGGGATGTATTGTGATTATGGGGTTCAGGACCCACTATGGGACACATGTGATTTCAGCTTTTCACCAAAGGAATTTTCACCTACTAGATGGGTTGTGTTTAGTGATGTGTGTAATAAATGCACCTTTCCTTTTTACAAGAGAGAGTCATGACTGGACAATATTTCCGGCAAGTTTAAAAAAGCAATTTAAAAAAGTGGGATGGGTGTCTATTTAAGTTAGCCACCTGGAGGGTGGTGGAAACACGGCCTGGCCAGAGGACATGCACAGTGGGAATTGGCATAGTTAGGTATGCTAATAAAATACTTTATTTTGATAAAAACACAAGACATTTAATGAAAAATACACAGTTTAAAGTGATTTTATAGTTCTTTAAAAATGTCAGCTAAAATGTTACATTTTTTTACTCAGAAATCCATTGAAATTCACCAGTTATAGTTTATTGGCCTAGGCAGAACCTGCAACTCCATCATCCACTTTTTATGACCTTACATACTCAGTCATTCAGGACATGTTTAATGACGACATTGATGACATCACTGATGATGTCTCAAATACCATCATTCCAAGAACACTGTACCTGGCAGTGTTGCAAGTTCCAGTTGGGTTAGTAAACTATAACTGGTAATTTAAGTGTTTTTTTAGATGAAAATGTTATGTTGTAAGTGAAATATTTTCCTAGGTGTGACGTCACTTTAACCTTTCTCTTTTTTAGTGAAGATACCATAATAATATAATAATAACATAATTTCATTGGACTTTGATGGATGACTTAAGTAATAACAGTTGTCAAATGTTATTATGTGATAAAGTTTGATGATGATGCCCTGATACTTTTTGCAGTGGTGCATACATTCATTTATGATTGATTATAAAGGTCACTGTTATTTGAAGAGATCAAAATGGAGGCATTGGCAGTTCTGTATTTATAGCTGCCATGACGCTTTGCTGGGCTGGAGGCTGCCCTAACTTACCTAACTTCACCCTGGTCGGACTTCCTGTCCCTGGGTGCACCAGCACATCGCCTAACTTGCCTCACATGTACTGAGGGGGAGGCACCAACATCACGCTTATAGAGCTGCCTTTCTCCCCATGGTGCAAATGCTCTGCTTGGGGCTGCCCTTACTTAGCCTGATGGGGCTCCCTGCACAAGGTGCACAGCTGCATCGCCTAACTCGCCACATCTGCGCTGAAGGCGAGGCACTGACATTATGATTATAGCGCTGCCTCCCTCCCTGCGGAGCAGGATGCTTTGCTGAGGTAGGGGCTGGACTAACTTACCTGACTTCACGCTGGTGGGACACCCTGTCCCAGGGTTCACTGCCACTCCCACTAACTTGCCACAGCTGCACAAAGAGAAGGCTGTTACATTGCACTTATAGTGCAGCCTCTCTCCTAGTGGCATGGGATGCTTCGCTGGGCTGGGGGCTGCCCTAAGCTACTTGACTTCACCCTGGTGGGTCTCCCTGTCCCACGGTGCACCGCCACAACACCTAATTTGCCACAGACATACAGAGGGGAGGCAGCAACATCACGCTTATAGTGCTGCCTCTCTCCTCATTGCAAGGGATGCTTTGCTGGGCTGGGGGCTGCTCTAACTAACCTGACTTCACCCCGGTGGGACTCCCTGTCCCAGGGTGCACCACCACATCCCCTAACTTGCTGCAACTGTACTGAGGGGGAGGTGCCAACATCGTGGTTATAAAGCTGCCTCTCCCCCCATGGTGCAAATGCTCTGCTGGGCTGGGGGCTGCCCCAACTCACTTGACTTCACTTTAGTGTGGCTTCCTGTCCCAGGGTGCACAGCTGCATTGCCTAACTCACACCACCTGCACTGAGGGGGAGGCACTGCCATCCTGCTTACAGTGCCGCCTCTCTCCCTGAGGGAATAGACGCTTTGCTGAGCTGGAGCCTGCCCTAACTTACCTGACTCCACCCTGGTGGGACTCCCTGTCCTAGGGTGCACCACCATATGGCCTAACTTGCTGCAGCTGCACCGTGGGGAGGTAGCAACATTGTGCTTATAGCAATGCCTCTCTCCTTGTGGTGTGAGATGCTTTGCTGGGCTGGGGGCTTCCCTAACTTACCTGACTACACCCTGGTGGGACTCCCTGTCCCGGGGTGCACTGCCCCATTGCCTGACTTGCCTCAGCTGCACTGAGGAGGAGATGCTGACATCATGCTTATAGTGCTGCCTCTCTTCCCGCGGTTCAAAAAGTCTGCTGGGCTAGGGACTGCCTTTACTTACCCTGGTGGGTCTCCTTGTCCTAGGGTGCACAGCTGCATCGCCTAACTTGCCACATCTGCACTGAGGGAGAGGCACTGACATCATGTCTAAAGCGCTGCCTCTCTCCCTGTGGAGCAGGTTGCTTTGCTGAACTGGGGACTGCACAAACTTACCTGACTTCACCCTCGTGGGACTCTTTGTCCCAGGGTTCACTGCTACATCACCTAACTTGCCACAGCTGCACAGATGGGAGGGAGCGATATTATGCATATAGTGCAGCCTCTCTCCGCATGGCATGCAACATTTTGCTGGGTAGGGATATTCCCTAACCTACTTGACTTCACCCTGGTGGGACTCCCTGTCCCATGGTGCCACCACAAGGTCTAACTTGCCGCAGCTGCACTGAGGGGAGGCGGTGACATTACGCCTCCAGCGTTGCTTCTCTCCTCGTGACATGGGATACTTTGCTGGGCTGGGGGCTGCCCGAACTTACCTGACTTCATGCTGGTGGGACTCCCTGCCCCAGGGTGCACCACCACATCACCTAACTTACCACATCTGACATGAGGGGGAGGTGCCGACAACACACTTATAGCGCTGCCTCTCTCTTCCCACAGTGCAGGCTGCACGCAGGCATGCCCGTGTGAAGCTTGGGCCAAGGGCGGACACGTCCTGTGCCCATCAGGGACAGGATAAGGCAGGCCAGGGTCACCCGCTTTGGCTCTGCCTTGGGGCTGCTATGTGGATACTGTCAGGACGCCTTTGGACAGCTATGTGACAGTACAAAGTCTCCGGGTCTGTGTGTTTGATATGTCTTTGCTTTTTTGATTTGGCGACACACGAAGTGGAGATCCGTCTGGTCATTAGCTTTGTTTTATTTTTGCTGAGTGATGTTACTTTGGGGAGGAACTGGATGTATTCACTAAGGAGGTTTAGGGGGCCATATAACTCTTTTGGTTTGAACAACAGGGAACCCAGATATTAGGCCTCAGTAGAAGGGGATACTGCTCACGATGCCTGCTTTAGCAGCCTGATTTTTAGACTCCGATCCCCTCCTTAATATTCCATCTGGGGAGAAGGCTGAAATAGTGGGCATGAATTGTACATCCCGATTGAATTATATTATGGGGATGAAGGATGCAATTGAAAAACAAATCTCAAGTGTAAAAGAGTCCCTTTCAACGTGTGTTGAGGGTGTGACACCATTGCCACTGCGAGAGTGTGCATCTGGTACAGAAACTCATTCTGGCGCCTGTGTAGCAAAGACAAGAGAAAAGAGTAGTAATGACCCTCAACCACCCTCAAAATGCCCTAGGACCCCAGGGGCTACCCTTAACACAAGCATTGCAGCAGATGTGGGGTCCAGGAAGCGACACAAGTTTAAACCAGTAAGTAAATTAGTTGTGGCCCAAGTGTACAGTAAATAGGAAATTGGCAAAATTGTAATAGATAACTTGAAGGTTCTATTAATGCAGGTTTAATCATTAGAAACTGTTGTTAAGTCTACAGTGGCTACTTTTACTGCAAATATGGCTGAAGTAGGCCTACGTGCCTCCACTCTATGGGGCTCACCGTGACTGATATCATGCCACTTTCTGGTGAACGTGTTTCTTCTGTTGCATCACATACAGCTTTAGGTGCACATAAGTTTCTATCTGATAATGGTCAGTTAAATTGCACGGCGGTTAACCAATTCCCATTGCAGCAATCTAGCACCATGCAGTCATCTATCCATGCTCCTAATTGTGATGATTTAATTTCCCCATTCCCCTTCAAGTGCATACAAACCGTACAACAGGGCATGTCCCAGATCGGAGAGTGTATTTGATTTTCTTGACTTACCACCTGCAGCCACACCTTATGTGATTGTTTTGTGCAATGTGCTTACTTTACTGCCAGCAGAAAAAGAATCATGGGTCTCTTTTAGGAACTGAGCATTTCACTGGTTGGGTAGGAAAACAGGCATAACATATGACCATTTTATAGCTATAAAGATGGCCAGAAGATTAAATGGGTGGGAGGGGCTGAGAATCCCTACAGGGTAACTGTGTAGTTTTGTCTTTTAAAACTCCCCACTGGGTCAAAACAATTTTAGATAGAGCACGTTCTGCACTGGTGTCTCCAAACCAGTTATCAATATTACCTCCTGGATACTTTTATCCACTTTTGACTAAAGCGGAATGGTTTGGTAGGCCCTTGACCACCCATAGGGACTGTCCACCTACTGAGTATTATTCCATTCCACTAGTAATCACTTTGCCAGTCTACTGCATCTTGATGGTGTCGATTGACATGTCATGGAACCCTGCATGATATCTGGGTCTTCACAGAGTGAGTCCCTAAGATTTAATAGAGCAGTCCCAAATATATCTAGTAACTCTTCTCCCTCCTCTGCTAATGGATTTGACTGCGTAGCAGTGTGGGGTTTATTTTGGAATGTGACAGGTCTCGAGAAAAAGTGCATATTGCCAGAAAGTGTTGAAATTGTGTCTGAATTTAAAATCCTTTGCCTCCAGGAGACCTGGGTAGTAAACCCAATTCTCATTAACAGGTATGGAACTTATCATGGCCCGGCTGTGCCATCTAGCTACTGGAGGCCAAAGGGGAGCTTAAGTATGTATGTTTCAAATTGTTTCCCCTTGCCAAACATTGCCATGGCAGTGTCAAAAATACATCACCAGGTTGTTACATTTGAATTTATGCCTGCTGGTCTACTTGAAGTCGTTCATTTTTACAATAACGCTCCAAGACAGAAATTATCACTATTCTGAATCAACTTTACAAAGACCTTGATATTATTAATAATGGATCTAAAAGGGATTTGATTATATTGTGCAGAGGTGATTTTATTGGTAATCTGCGTCAATGGCCATCAAAAAAGATTTGTGTCTTAACTAACTGCGAAACTCTGGTCAAACAAATGTTTTACACAGTAGCTTTGGAGATAAAATAAGCTATTGTTTAAGTTTGCCCTGGCTTTTGGTAATGATTTATGTTCACTGGCATTGCTATTTATTTGCACCTCTAATGGGAGAGGGGTAAATTTGATTGTTGACTTTGTTCAGATTACTAACTGTCACTTTCGAAGGGTTGTAAATTTCATTACCCATGATTTTGTAATTAGTGATCATTTACCCCAGAGTATTTCTATTACTTTTACTACCATACATCTACCATTTATGACCTCAAATACATCCTCACACATAGTAAATAATATCAAGATCGCCACAAATGGATATTGTTAGAAATGGGGTCTCTGTTTGGCAGTCAGTTTGCACTCTCTCCAAGCAGTAACCCTCACTCTAGTCTGGGTGAGGGAGATATATAGCTCAGATAACCCCTGCTCACCCCCTTCATAGCTTCACACAAGCAGTCAGGCTTATCTCAGAGGCAACGTGTAAAGTATTTGCATCAACACACACAGTAACACAGTGAAAACACCACAAACGTACTCCACACCAGTTTAGAAAAATCGTCAATATTTTCTAAATTAAACAAGATCAAAACAACAAAGATCCAACATACACAAGCAAGGATATGAACTTTTAAATTAAAAAAAGGTCTTAATCCATCAAAATAAATAGATGCATTGTTTTAGCACAATGTACATGGTATGCATGAAAAATAAAGCCACACTGGCAAGAGTTTGTTTGAAAAGCAAGTGATGCGTCGATTCCTTACTCGCAAGTGAGGCTGTGCGTCGATTCTTTCTCCGCCGGGTAAGCGATGCATCGATTTCTGGACCAGCAGCCTCAGGTCTGTGGTGATGTTGAAGAGTTTCAAGCCTAGGGATGATGCATGGAAAATCGGGATGCACTGCAGTGATGAATACACCCTGAGCTGCCGATACGTCGATTACACCGGTGCTGTGTTGATTTTTCAGCTGGGGTGCAGGCGCTGCATCAATTTTTCTGCCGCTCGGCTCAGGTATGTGGATTTTCACTCTGTTCTTCCACCTTCTCCTTCCAGGGCCCCAGGAACTGGTTGTGACACCACTTGGCAAGTCAGTGGGTCTGAGAAAGAGAGCCCATGTGCTGGCAGATAAAGTCTTTGATGTCCCTGAGACTTCTTAACAGGAGGCAAGCTCAGTCTAAGCCCTTGGAGAAACTTAACAAACAGGATGCACAGCAAAGTCCAGTTTTCGTCCTCTTTAAGGCAGAAGCAGCAACTGCAGCTCAGCCCAGCAAAACACACACATTAAAGGGGCAGTACTCCTCCAGCTCTTCAGATCTTCATCTTGGCAGATGTTCTTCTTGGTCCATAAGTGTTCTAAAAATCTGGGGTTTCGGGTCTACTACTTAAACTCATTTCTGCCTTTGAAGTAGGCAAACTTCAAACTTCAAAGGAAAGTCTCTGTTGTCCACAAGATCCTGCCTTGCCCAGGCCTGGCCCCAGACACACTCCGGGGGTTTGGAGACTGCATTGTGTGAGGACAGGCATAGCCCTTTCAGGTGCAGGTGTCAGCTCGTCACCTACAACTCTAGCCTAGGAGACTCATCAGGATATGCAGCACACACCTCAGCCCAAGTGTCAGTCTGAACCAGATGTGAGTTCCGCAGGCAGACAGAGGCACAGAATGGTTACTCAAGAAAATGCCTACTTTCTAAACGTGGCATTTCAAACAATGGAAAAACCAACTGTACCACAAAATGTATTTTTAAATTGTGACTTTAGAGACCCCCAAACTCTAAATCTCTAACAGCTCTTGATAGGAAACTGCACCTCAAAGGTATTTAAAAGCAGTCCCTATGTAAACCTATGGGTGAGATAGGCCACGTCTAACAAATATTCTTCGCAATGGTCCACAATTCAGCCCAACAAATGTTTGGAATGGTTGATTAAAGGTCATATTTTTGGAACAGCTGATTAAGGGTCATATTGAGGCTTTTAAGACTTGTTTAAAAGTGATAAATGACCCTCAGAAAATTTGTTTGGACTTCCAGTCTATCGCTAGAGGGGTGAAGAGTGGGCCATCGGATGGTCGGAGGTGTGCAGCTAGTGAGAAGAGGGGATGGTTTGACTCTGCTTGCCCTAAAGTGCATAGGAGTCAAAAAGCTGTGCTGCACAAATCCTCTTGTTGTGTTTATGAAATCAGGGCTGCAAGGAGGAACCATAAACAGCCAATAAAACATCAGAAATATGCCTTAGAAAGAAAGCTTGAGAGTCGTTAATAGAGGGCAGTTATAGCAAGGACAATGTTGCATTTTGGCGTGCAAGTAATTCACCCTTTCTGAATGAGGTAGAAAATCATGGCTGGAGATTGCTATCAGTGAGCTAGAGTGGGTTTCCCACTTCTCCAGCAGCTGTTCAGTTTCTGCTGAGGGTTCGGCCGATTGTGACGTATCTAGTCGCCGCAATACTGTCTTCTTCCACTGTTCAATCAGTTTATCTTTGATTCTAGATGAAGTTATTAAGGCCTTAAATGCAAGTAAGGGGGAAAAGCTACAGGCCCTGATGGCATCCCAATGACCTCTTTAAAGTGAACATTGCATTGGGGAGCCCATTCATTACACAGGTCCTAAAAGCTTGTTGTCAGGTAGGTTTCCCGGGATCCTGGGCAGAGTCGCTCATTGTCCCTAACAATGAAAAGGGAGCCAGACGCAGTCCAGCCTGCTACCGGCTGATTTAATTATTGGAATCCTTGGTCAAGGTAGCAGGACATATTCTTTTAGAAGGACTGCAGGTTTGGGCTGATGATAAGGGCAATTGATCTGACCTACAGTGCGACTTCTGGCCTGGAGTGGGAACTATTGGGCATTGGCGCAATTTAAGAATGTTAATTGGGAAATACTGCCAGATTAGAAAGGGGAGTCTGTTCTTAGTTTTTGCAGATCTTTGGCCTGTTTTCGACTCTGTTATCCGTGATAAGTTGTGGACTAATATGTTGGACCCAGGAGTAGACCCCGCTAATGTACAATTTCTCAGGCAACTTTACCAGGGATGTATCGTGAGGGTGTGATATGGGGTGAAGAGAGAATGTACTAGGGCATATAGCATAAAGAAAGGGTTGAGGTAGCGTTGTGTTCTACCACCCTTCTTCTTTACTTTATATATAAACAGTTTGGGAAGGGTGCTAGTTGAACAATGTAAATATCTTCCCCAAATTGGACACTGACCGATTCCGCCCTCCTTTATGCTGACGATGCTCACGGCCCACACACCTGTGGCTGCGCAATAGTTGCTAACCCACTTTGTTTCTTATATGGCGTAATTACGGCTGTTAGCTAATAACAGCAAGACTTTTGCTATGATGTGTGGTAAAAGAATCTCAAAGACCCCAAATCTGATGATTGGCAGCACAAAGATTTGTAACACCAAGGGCCTGATTGCAAGTTTGGTGGTCCTAGGACTGCCAAACTCACAGTGGCAGCAGACCACCACACTCTTTGCGGCCGACCGCCAGATTATGATCCTGGTGGTCAGACCGCAGGAGAGCACCACCAGGATCATAATCCTGATGGGTTGGCAGAGGATGAAGTTGTCCATGGCAGCACCACCGTGGAAAAGCTGGCAGAAAGCCAGTGCTGGGGGCCCCTGCACTGTCTACGACCATGTTGTGAGCAGTACAGGGCCCCCCTGCCACCACCTTTGGAATACGCACTGTCTGCTATGCAGACAGTGCGCATTCCGAGGGTGCTGGAGTGTGACCTCATTGACCTTGGCTCCCTAAGGGAGCCGAGGCCAATGCCACCACACTGTTTCCACTGGGCTGACTGTCAGAAATGTCATAATGCAACGTTTCTGTCGGTCAGCCAAGTGGAAACATCGCAATATGACGGGGGTATGGCTGCCACCTTGACGGCAGTCTCACACCCACCATATTGATGGTCTTGTGGCAATGCTGCCAAGATCGTAATCAGGCCCAAAGACTTTCTCATATCTGGGTATTGTGTTTGACCAAAAGGGTCTGTGGACACAGGGCATTTGTACTAGGAAGCTTCTCTTTCAGAAAGCTACCATGGCTTTGTGTAATATTGTCCGTAAACTTGGGAAGAGGCTGGAGCATTATGACTACTGATTATTGTCTATCTATAAGGTGAAGTATCTGTCCATAGCCCTATCTGGGGCAGGTTGTGGGGGCATTTAAACAGCCATGCCCTGCAATTGGTTGAAAACGCATTTTTAAGGTATATTCTTTCATTACTATCTAGTAGCTTTTCATACGTTTGTCATGTGGAGCTGGCCTTTCTCTCACTACTGATATTGTAAAGATTCAGCCAATATTATTGTGGCATAAGATTTGGGGCCAGATGTATCAAGCAATTTTGCATTCGCAAACGGAGCAAATCGCAAAATTCAGCCGTTTGCGAATGCAAAAATGCCTTTCAAGATGTATGAAAGGCATTGCTGTGCAATTTTAAGGAATCGCTAGCGATTCCTTATATTGTGACCCCATTTAGCAAATTGCGATTCTATAACTAGGAAATCGCAAATAGGGAATTCCTATTTGCGGTTTCCAAAGTACATGTATCAAGCATTTCCTGAATGCGAATTGGGCATTTAGGAAATGCAATTACCACCAAACCCAAATAGAAATGCATTTTTTAAAAAGACATGTAGCCCACACTTGCCCCTAGGGCATGTGTGTGCTTCACATGTTCGCAAATATTTTTTGGGGGAGCATCAGAGGGGACCTTAGGCCCCCAGCACCCTGGGGTTTGCATTACCTAATTTGTGAATTCATAACTGGAATGCACAAGTTGGTAAATGCAAAACTATTCGCACCTCTGGGCGGACAGGCCCACAGGGACGAATAGAGTCCCATTCTCTAATTGCAATTCAGTGATAGCGATTGCGACTTTTAAGAAATCGCTATTTCTGAATCGCAAATTTCATACATCCCATTTTACATTTCTTAAAATTAGCTATTTAAGAAATGCAAAACCGATCTTTGATACATCTGGCCCTTGGTCTTCTGAGCACCCAAGATTAAATCACAAGGTATAATGGGATTGTCTTAAATCTGACATGGTGTCATATAGTCCATGGGTGAAATATATCGAAAATTTTAAGAGTGATCTGGGACAACCTGATTTTTTTGATCAACCAGAATCCATGGAGCAGGTTGCAAGACAGAAATTTAAAAAATAGTACTTGTCTCTACTTGAGGAAATAAGTCTGTCTGCTGAGCTGTTAAAGCCAACTGTCCTAAAAAAGCAGAAGAAGTTAGTAACACACGCTAAGCAGCCTTATTTAAAACAGGTGAATAGTGCTCAACATAGATATGTATTAACACGCTTCAGAATGGAGATATTTAATTATCTGACGAGTTTCCCTAAGATCAATGATTGGACTCCATCTATTGAAAAATGTCCTTGTCATAACATGTCGAGTCAAAGCACATACCATGTAGTTCTGTTTTGTAAATAATATAATGCTTAGAGGAAAATTTGATTGTGCCAGTGCTGAGATCACTGGAGTTTGTACAATGTCAGCCTGTCTTTCCATTTTTACAATCTTTGCTTTCTGTTTTTATTTGTAATGTTTGGTCTAAATTTTTATCGGCAGTGAAAAAACAGAGAAAGGGCCACATGCACGAAATTCAGGTTTTGCGACTCGCAAATTGCGAGTCATAGCGACTTGCAATTTGCGACTCGCAAAACTTGATGTACAACAGTGTCAATGACACTGTTTATGATTCCCAATGGGGTTGTAAATGACCCACCTCATGAATATTCGTGAGGTAGGTCGCAATTTGCGACCCCATTGGGAATGGCCGCCCTCACAGGGATGGTGGCCTGCTGGAGACAGCAGACCACCATGTCTGTGACTGCTTTTCAATAAAGCAGTTTTTTTTTTTTTAATGCAGTCCGTTTTCCTTTAAGGAAAACGAAATGCATTTCAAAATCAAAAATGAAAAGTTTTCTTTTCATTTTTTCAGTGCAGGCAGTGGTCCATGGGACCACTACCTGCTCTGAAAAAATATTTTCGCTGCCATTCACAAAGGGGAAGGGGTCCCATTCCTGTTTGCCAATGGGTTAGCACCAGTTTGAAACTGGTGCTAACTGTGATTGTTTTGCGATAGCATTTGCAGTCACAAAACAATCATACTTACCCTTTGGATTCGGTATTAGGAAGTGACGCCCTTGACACGCCCTTTCCTAATACCGAATCGCAAAACCCAAACTGCGATTCGGTAACAAGTTACCGAATCGCAGTTTGGCCTTCGTACATCCCAAATAGCATTTTTCAAGTCGCAAACGGCCAGATTCGCCGTTTACGACTTGAAAAATGCTTCGTACATCTGGCCCAAAGTGTATGCAACCCTAGTATGGAAGTTTTAAAGTGTGTTTGTTATACTTTTAATATGATGATGATGATGGTATTAAGTGTCAGTTTTTTCTTCTTTTAAACTATTTTAAGTTAATATTGTATTTGTTTTTATGATTTTATATACAAAATCGAATAAAGCTTGTTTTGATTGATTGATACACAGCTTATGGAATTGCTCCAGAACTATGTATGACAATGATGTTTTCTTAAGTAAGTATGTTGAGCTTAAAAAAAATGATGTATTAGATATGTAAATGGGTAAATATGACCAGCCCAGTTTTGCATATTGTATTGTATAATTCATGTAATTTTTGTTTGGGCAACCTTCAAACTGGAAGAGATAGCCTGTTATGGGTGTTGTTTGCAATATGAAAGCACTTTACTCTAAACAGATGACATGTGATCAAAACCCGCAGGGGTCGAAACACGTCCTGTCTTACTGTCTGGAATACAAACTATTTGCAGCACAAGTGCTCTGGAGGAAAGCAGCACACTTGGAAAGAGGAAATAATGAGGCAAACTAAAGTAATTTCTCTTTGTTACACCTTTCTGTGGTACGTGCACCATTTTGGCGTAGTACAAGGTTTACTACCTTTAGTAAATATGGGATTGTATCATATACCATAGGTGGATGCATTGGAACACTCATGCTTCAACCATGAAACACCTATTACAACGAAATGTAATGCAACGCAGCACAAGCCACTGAATTACATTACATGACATTTCTTTACAAAGGCATGGAAGGTAGAACAAATTGCCTCTTGTATGGCTTTCCAAATACTTTTTAAGGGCTTGCATTGTCCTGCAATGACCTCTAAGTGAACCGCATGTTATTCAGACCTTGACTTTATTGCATTAATAATATTTCTAAAGACATTTCTGTTAACAGGAGGAGTCCACCAGGTGAATGATGCCACAAAGGATCTTAAAACCGCAAGAGACAACATCAAACAATGAATCACTCTGGAATGCCTAACAATGCTGATTGTTAACGATGCATGACTAGCCAAAACAGAACTGGTTTTCCTCTGTATCGGATGACTCTTTTAATGTAATAGGAAGACTACCATAAAGCACACATCTGGATGCCAGTACCACCACTGATTCATCTAACTATGATGCTTGCGCACATCCTCCAGTTTAGGGTAGGGTGCAGATGAAGGATGCTGGCAGCCTTTCCTCAAGAGGACATGCTGCCTTTGACTTGGCTAACATGCAATGTCTGCTTGTTGGGGTTCACTTTAACCTATCCGGCTTTGTTGGGGGTCCTCCCAGCAGCAGAAGAAAACACCTGATACCGACTATGGCAATCCCCACCCTCCTCAAAGAAGACAGAGGAAGGGTAGGAGAATGCCTCAATGGGTAAGGGTGTAGAATGAAACCGGTACCAGGTGTAGGCTGAAAAAAATGCATATTTCAAGTCAGTATTCCTGAAAGACAGTGTTTACACCACATACCTTCCTAAACATGCATAGATTTTAACATATTATTTATTTTTCTTATAAAGTCTTTTAAAACCCAAGAGATATACCAAGGCCAGATGTCCGACCCCGAGTTTTGGGACTCGCAATTTGCGACTCGTTTGCGAGTTGCAAATTGCGGGCTGCAAAACCTTATGTACAACGGTGTACTTTACACTGTTTGTGATTCGGAATGGGGTTGCAAATTACATTCCTCATGAATATTCATGAAGTAGGTCGCAATTTGCTACCCCATTGGGAATGGCTGCCCTTACAGGGATGGTGGCCTGCTGGAGACAGCAGACCACCTTGTCTGTGACTGCTTTTAAACAAAGCTGTTTTTTTTTTTTTAAATACAACCCGTTTTCCTTAAAGGAAAATGAGATGCATTTAAAAAATATATATATATTTTAGCTGCCATTCACAAAGGGGAAGAAGTCCCAGGGGGACATCTTCCCATTTGCGAATGGGTTAGCACCAGTTTGAAATTGGTGCTAACTGCGAATGTTTTGTGACAGCATTTGCGGTCACAAAACAATGCTACATCGCACTGCGACTCACAATTAGGAAGGGAACGCCCATTCCTAAATGCAACTGGCAAAGCTATTTTGCGATTCGGTAAATAGATTACCGAATCACAAAATAGGGTCTGTACATACCAAAATGTTTTTTTCCTGTCGCAAGCGGTCCGATTCTGTGAATGTGGCCGTTTGCGACAGAAAAAATGGTACATACATGTGCCCCCAAGAGTGCCACAGCACTCCGCAAATGTCACAAAAATTGAAACATCTTGGGCCTTATTGTGGAATATTCCACCCAGCAGTAAAAAACTGAAAAAAGTTTCATAATAAGGCAGAAACACCTGTGCTGGTGTATTATGGGAGCCTTGAAATTGGCAACTGAGGGCTCACACCAGTTTTAAATCCATGAAATGAGTCCCCGTTGATCACCACAAGAGGATGCCATCATATTATACCAAACCAGTAAAATAGAGCTGTTGCTTAAATTACATACACTGCCTATGTTTAGACCAGCTCCTTGCTAGACATGATGTGAACAGTAGATGTGAGGAGGCCGTCAGGAGGCCGCACCTTTGGTGGTCTGACCACCCAATTACAAGCCTGGCAGGGGAACCTGCCAGGGACCACCATCCCTGCCGGGAACATTGTTCCAGAAGGTATGATGGCGGCCAAGCTTGTAACTAGCCAGGTGGCGCTGAACTCAGCGCTGCCTGGCTGATTACAACTCCACTTTCCAGCAGCCTTTTCAATGGAGGGACCCTGCTATGAGAAGGTTGGTGGAAAGTCAATGTTGCAGCCCAAGGCGGGGGGGGCTGTACTGCCTATGGCCCCCCTGCCCAGTGCATATTCCAAGGGTGCTGGAGTGTTCGAATATTGACCTTGGCTCCCTCAAAGGAGCCAAGACCAATATCCTAACACTGTTCCCACCTGTCAGCCTGGCTGGAACAAGTATTACAATGCTCCCATCGGTCAGCCTGGTGGAAACATTGTAATACACTGGGGTGGAACGTCACAGCTGGGGCGGTGGAATCCTCCCCATGAGTTTGGCAGTCCCGTAGTGGGACCGCTAAACTCATAATGAGGCCCTATATCTCTTTCTTCCACCACCCTATCATTCTTGTCAGTTTATCTCACTCTTGGACGGTCTGTTTCATCCCTGAGTTCTTCTTTCATCACTGTTTTCCCACCTTCCTCCCTTTGTGCCTATCCTTATCGTGGGTCAAACTTGGATTATGAAAAATATGTCCTTGATTGCTGGGTGCAGGAGTTCACCACATGCAACCACCTGCACAAACTAAGCAGTGTCTCTTTCTGTGGTTCACACAACACTACCACAATAGTGCTACAAATTTACTACAAAATGAAACTTACAAACTTATGTGTGGAGTTTCTGACTCCGCCTCTCCTATCTTTTTCTGTGTGGATATCTCCTTCCCGAATGCAGAGTCTCCCCACAAGTAAGTATACCTTCTAGTAGTAAATGGGGAATGGACAGAGGGAAGTGGCTGACACATGGTGAATATCTGTTACTAAAGTGGATGGTATAAGGAGGAGTAAGGAGGTGTTTAGGGAGGGCCAGTCAGGGGTTTTGGGAGGGATGTGTGCATACTCACAAAAGAGTAAGACCGTTGCTATTCACAAACTGCATTTCAAAAGTTACTACAGCCAAAAAGGGATCCAAAACAATTGTGAATCACTTCAACTCAGAGCTGGAGTAAGTCCACTCCATACTTGGCCAAACACTGGCAATGCAACACTCTCCCACAGTAAATAATGAAGGTACATACTAAAAATAACCATGGGAAATAATGTTAAATTAAGATAAATTGTTAAAAATAGAAATAAGTATAACTTAATGTTAAATATAAAAATAAAGTCTATTTATTAATCAACTTCAAAATATTTTAACTTTGTTAATAAAAAAAGAAAATACATTTTAATTAAATATATTAAAAGTACTTTTAATTAATTCTATACATCCCTTTTAATAACTATTAGCACAGAATAAATAACTTATTTATTTGACTTTATGTGTTTATTTTTTTAATTTAAACTTCAGAAAAAATTATTTAATTTAAAATATTAAAATTAATTAAAGGTTTAACTCAAAACTAAGTTAATAGTGAAATAGCATTTTTACTTTTATTCTACATTTAAATTAAGTAAAAACAACAATAATTTACAATATTATTTAACATGAAAATATGTTTTCTGTTTTTTTCCAGGTAGAGAAACTTGTTTCTTTTACCTATTCTTTATAACAGGGAGACTCCACTGTAAGTGTAGAGCTCTCTGTATAGTAAAATAAATAGAAAACTGAAAAGGTTTATTAAACTTGGAAAGGGATGGCAAAAATATTTCTGTTAAATTTTATAGTAAATTAATTCTGTATATGTAATAAAAACAAAAAAGCTAGAGCACTATTAACTTATTTTGAACTAAATATTTAATTATAATTTACAGCGAACACACCAGAACAATGCAATCAACTGAGCACAAGCAACAGTTGTTCTTTGTGATTTTGTTTTTTTTCTACTACTTTTTAGACGTAAAACATCCTCACATCTGAAATCTCGTGAGGATGCATTTTGCAGTAAAATAGAGTCCAAAATGCCAGTTTTGCATTTCCTGTAACATGTAATTTCACATACTTTTTACCAAAATTTTGCAGTTTATCAAAATCAAATGGAGCACAGCCTAGTATTCAGTGGGTGGATGGACAATTGGGCCCAAACAATGTTTCTCCCTTTCCTCTAAAAGGAGAGGGTATTTTGCCTCTCTGTGGGGGCTTCCTGGCTAGTCAGAAGAAATTGCTGTTAGTCAAGAAGGTAATTATGTTTTTTATGTCTTCACACAATTACAAATTCAACTACAACAAGTTGTAAGGTAAAAAACAACAACTAGAAAAAGTGGGGAAGAAACATAATCAGTGACTCAGGAATGATTGTGCTATTTCTGACAATTGATGTTACTGAGAGGTTTCATCATTTTTATCAAAAAATAATTATAGATTAAGCTCTTACAATCAAAAAAATGTAGGAATGACCAAGTGTTCATCTTTGTTTAAAGCGAAATGTACAGCTGTATGTTTCAGGCATACCACTTTCAAAAGACGTCAGCAGGTAGTGGCATCCAAACACTTAGGGGCATATTTATACTCCGTTTGCGCCGAATTTGCGTCATTTTTTTCGACGCAAATTCGAGGCAAAACTAACTCCATATTTATACTTTGGCGTTAGACGCGTCTAGCGCCAAAGTTCATGGAGTTAGCGTCATTTTTTTGCGTGAACACCTTCCTTGCGTTAATGATATGCAAGGTAGGCGTTCCCGTCTTAAAAAATGACTCCGATGCTATTGCGTCGGATTTATACTCCCGGGCAAAAATGACACCCGGGAGTGGGCGGGACTAAAAAACCTGCATTTGCGCCGGATTTTAGCGCCTGGGTCAGGGCAGGCGTTAAGGGACCTGTGGGCTCAGAATGAGCCCAGAGGTGCCCTCCCAAGCCCCCAGGGACACCCCGTGCCACCCTTGCCCACCCCAGGAGGACACCCAAGGATGGAGGGACCCACCCCAGGGAAGAAAAGGTAAGTTGTGGTAAGTATTTTTTATTTTTTTTTGGCATAGGGGGGCCTGATTTGTGCCCCCCTACATGCCACTATGCCCAATGACCATGCCCAGGGGACAGAAGTCCCCTGGGCATGGCCATTGGGCAAGGGGGTATGACTCCTGTCTTTGCTAAGACAGGAGTCATGTTAATGGCGTCTGGGCGCCCAAAAAAAATGGCGCAAGACGTTTTTTTTGCCTCAGCCTGACTTGCCCCATTTTTGGACGCCCAAACGCCATTTTTCCCTACGCCGGCGCTGCCTGGTGTATGTGGTTTTTTTTCACGCACACCAGGCAGCGCCGGTCGGCTAACGCCGGCTAACGCCATTCAATAAATACGGTGCCCGCATGGCGCTTCAGAATGGCGTTAGCCGGCGCTAATTTTTTTGGCGTTAAACTGCGTTAGCGCAGTTTTGCGTCAAAAAGTATAAATATGGGCCTTAGCGTCTATATATCCATAAAGTGTATGCCAGTTTACTTTTAGTGCATATAGCATAAACATACATAAATAGTATGCATGTAGATGTGAAGAGTGTAATATGCTAATTATTACCATTGTAGAGTATGGGAGGTACTATAACACAGTAGAGGGAGATTCTTGAGATGTCCAGGATGTCTTTCCTGTTAATGAGATGCCCTTACCTATGCATGCATTTTTACGCAGATCGATGTATATTTACAAATGCATTTACATATGATAGAACATATACATCATCGTAGCCTGACTAACTATAAATAAATTATATACACACGGAAGCAAAGATACAGACACAGCCATTGCTAAATGCACATACACTAACCTTGACATAAATAGACATGTGAGTACAAATGTAAACATTCACATGCATATATGCAAAGTATTGATAAACATGAGGCAGCATTTCAAGTGCCCTTGCAATTCCGATTGGGTCATTAATATGAGTTACAGGCCCCATTTGAATGATGAGATCCATGGGAACACCACAGGACCTCTACAATTCATCCACACAATTTTGCTGCTGAAAGCACCCAAAGTCTCTGGGGGACACTGGGAGAAATGGGATTACTGGAGGAATCAGGTGTGGTATTCATGATTCTGCATGTAATTGTTTTTCCTCATATTCTCCTGAGATAAAGTCTGAGTTATTTATAAAATCAAGGAACTCCTTAGATATATATCCATATGTTCATATGCATGCATGAACAAACATTGACCAGCACATAGATACATATAGTCACATCAAATTTCTCCTTGTATAAATGTCTGGGCACCACGCAAGGTGGGTGCAGAGCACACATGTACAAGCTCATGTCGGTTCATGCAAATGACCCAAATACATTCATGTGGTCCACACTCAAATGGTAGTGTGGTGTTTCACACCAGAACAAAGAGACATTGACTTATTTTAGCTCCCAAAGAGCGGTGATCACAATATATAGATACAAGTGCACACCTTCATATTTGCCATTACGTTGCATTTATAAACATTAAGTCAATTGTACCTATGCATATGTGTGCAGAAATTGTTATTCAAGGAGGAAGCATACATACATTGGAATGTTTATACAAATTGATATCAACATAAATGCACAAACATTCATCTACATACTAATACAGACATTGGTACAGAGACACATATAGAGGCATATCCACACAGGCAGATTAACATGGATGCAGACATTGATTCATACATAGACCAATAAGCTATTCACAAAGGCATACTTGTGAGTAATTTCCATGTTTAATGTACATTTATACTTTTGAATAACTTGACTACTTTTGGCTATTCACAAAATTCAACAGTACAGTTACTCAAAGTCTGGCCTTACAAGTCCTTACCCCCTGAACAAAGGAGATAGAGACTAATTTAAAAGTGTAAGCTGCTACTGCCAAAAACAAACAGTAGTAAGGCCAGCACCGCACATGGCCAACTACTGATACTGAGAAACCCCTTCCATGGAAAATAATAGAGGCAAAGACTTTAAAAAGTGCCATCAGTAATGATGTTAAAGTAAATTAAAATACATAAATGAGTTAAATATATAAATGACGATATTTTAATGTTAAAATATATATATAAAAACATTTCTTCTTTAAGTAAAACATTTTTTACACACTTTTTGGATTTAAAAATGTAGTCTTCAATTTATTAAAATCTAATTACATTACTTCTTATTCATTCAATGCATAATATTTGTATAGTTTTTATGTAATTGTTTTTATTTAACTTCAGAATAATTATTAATGTAATTTAATATATCTAAATTGATGAAAGGCTTAATTAAAAATTAAGTTACCCTGTTAAACCGATCCTTACTCCTCCCTAATCCCCTTCTCTTTAGTCATAAGTATTCCCCGTTCTCTACCCACTCCCCTCTGTCCCTCCCACATTTACTACTTAAATGTATACCTATGTGTGCAGAGGCTCTGTAGTCAGGGTGGATTCCTCCAAACAGAAAAAGACAGGAGAGGCGAAGGTAGATCCTCCACACATATGTTTGTGAATAGCATTTTATAGTACATTTGTAAAAATGTTGTAGTGCTACAAACATGCAATGTGGTGGGAATGTAGGAATAAAACAAAACAGCTTAAAAGGTAGGGAAACAAGACAAAAGTGCTAGGAGAAATATGAGCAACTTCCACTACAAAAGAAAAAGAAACAGAAAGTATTTTAAGGCCAAGAACTTCAATTAGGTAAATCCTTTAAGTAACTTTTGTCCAGTCTAAGAAGGTTGATTCATGTACCATGGAATTCCCTGCCTCCCTCCTAAAATGCTCAGTAAAATCGCTTATAGTAGGGAGGCAAACACATAATTTCAGGATCCTGTCCAAAACTCAGTTTCTCAGCGTGTGTGTGGGCAGAGCCCTTGAGAAGATAGCTGCAGTGGAATATTGCCGCCATCTTGCTTGAACCATTTCAGCACAATCTTGCCTATGCACAGTAGTTCTATTGCTAAATCCTGCTAAAATCTCAGCTGTGTTACAATTGTACCCAATTACATTATCTCAGAATGCCTCTCCTGTCCAAAGCTTAGTGAAGGCTTAACAAGTGTTCCTAAAATCAGGTTCACTAGGTGTCTTAAACTTGGATATCAGAACTGTTTTGGTACACCACTGGTTTAAATAAAACAAATGCGAACAGGGCTGTGCAACACACCTCTCCCTATCTTTCAATAATAAATTGCCCATATAGTACAAAGAGGTACTAAATGGAATAGGTGGATCTTTCAATTATAGAAACGTGTAGATTATCATACTTTGTGAGTTCTATGAAACACACCCCTGGAGGCTTAGCCCAGTAATTGTATTGTTTACAGAAATAAATACGACTTTTTTTATTGGCATTGATATTCATCTGTTATGTGGGTGCATTTCTTTCTTTCTTTGACGAGCCTTTACATTTTGTTTTTTAATTCCGGTTGTTTGACAACTCTTCAACCAAAGCAAACTTGAGGGAAATTACAACCTCACAAGAAAATATTGATCTAACGATCAATGTGCATTTCTAGGAGAAAGTCAATGTGCTTACGATTATGAAGAATTGGAAAACAGTAAAATTAAATTTGTTCCATGCAAAAATTCTACACTTCCAGTTCCCTCTTTATCTGAGACCTAAAAACAACATTTGTGAAAATGAACAATTCTTTAAATTGTTGTTTTCTCTGTGTTCACCAAGGCGTTAAGTCTATTTTCTCATTTAGAACAACAGTCTTTAAAAAAAAACCTAAGGAACTCTTACACAGTCCTCTTGATTCAGTGAGTTATTGTTTTGTATTGGTGTTTACATAGTGCTTACTACTCTTGATGAGGTGTTTAAGTGTTTTCGGCCTGGCATCCCATAGTTAGTGGGTTATTCAGTATTATTGGTTATTGGGAATTAGTTTTTTGTGCTGAAGCAAACCACTGCATGCGTTCACTCCAGTTTCTTTGAGGTATATTAGAAATGGGATTTGTGAGTTCATGCAGATGTTTGGTATTAGATATTTGGTTATTAGATAAGCAACAGGAGATTAGGTTGTTATAAATTGAATGGCTGTCACTTTGGAAATAAAAGAGAGAGGTTGGGATCTTTGAAATGAGGTGTGGGAAGAAATACATTAATAGAGCAAGTCGCAGCTCATGGGGCATACAAGGGGCGGGCAATTTGGGGGGAAATATTAATAATATAAAAATAAATTTTTTTTTTTACTATTTACTTGCGCGCCACTTTACCGGTCCACCGTTCTCTAGCAGGCACAGGCTCCCAGCCTGCCCTATGGCCAATCCAGACGCTGCTCAGAGATGCAGGGGGTGAAGCTGAGGAGTCTATGCAAAGTGAAAGGGACTCTTTAGGGGAGGATGTGCCTTTTGTCTTGATCGCACTTTCAGTTGGGCTTCTCACACCTCTTTGCGCCTCTGTTGTTGGTGCTTCCAGATACAGACTACCCGCTGTGATGGGCATCAGTGCAAAAAGGCTGTCCTGGAGAGCAGCCTTGCAAAGATATTTGAAAGGAGAGCCATCCTAAACCTGTTCTGCAGCATACACTTTTTAATTATGCAAATTATGACAAGATAGTTATTTCACTAGGTCTGCAATTTCTGAACTGACCCCTAAACTCAATAGCAAATAGTAATAAGGCACGTGTATGCCTGACTGCAAATCCCCTTCAGGGGGCCCATATGTTTCTGCCTCCGACTTTAGCCTGGCAACGCGTTTGTTTAGAATGCACATTTTTTTCGATGCACTGGAAAATGAACCAGTTCTAAAACACAATACGAAAAGGTCACTTATTTTGTAAAATAAATAATGAACACATGCATAAATAAATACGCAACATAAATTAAATTAACCATTCTTCGATATATTATGGGCGTAAAATAAAAAAAGAATTTAAAATCTCTGCTACGCTTTTAAAGTACTTCGAGCAACCTGACTATCGATAGGGTTAAGAAAGGATTACGCCTACTCGCCTCTTTCTCCCTCTGTCTCTTCTTCAAGTTCAAACCATTCCTCCATGAGTCAGGACTCAAAAATCTCACCTCTGATGCTGCAACTACTTCGCTCCATTTCAAAGTGTGTTTTTCTTGCATGTATAAAGACAAAAGTAATGTCTTGTAGAAATGTGCACTGGTAGCCATGGAGCTACTTTTCAAACATCCGCTAATAGTCTTTTTCCTAAAAGGGCTGTTGCAGCATTCCTCATCCTCTTGGAAGGTGTTTTGGGGCCACTGGAAATCTTGTACTTTGCATTGGCAAAGCAGATCCTGTTTCACAATGTATCTAGCAATCCCGCTTTGGAAACATTTCCAAAAGATGGTAGTCAGATCGCAACAAAGAGTTGGCTAGTTTTTAGGCGCACTCGGGCATTTGAGGGGGCAGATACACCGGAGGGGACAGATTTTTAAAGAATTCACTCAACTCAGTGCAGCAAGACAAGATGCTGTGCTGCTTTGCATGAATGAAAGTCAGTGCTTAATTTGTAAATAAAAAACGGGCTGGTGCCCAAAGCTCTCCCCTGAAACACGCAGCTGCTGCAATTGAATGTGCGAGCACGGAATACTGGGGCAGCGTAATCCTGAAGTCATCTCTGGCCTCTTTAATCCATTTGCAGCCACTCCCTGCCCTTTCAGGTTACTATTGCAGCTTTCTGCTTTCTCCCTTTGTGGCGTTTTTCAGTTTTTGCTTGCAGTAATTGCATGAGCGACGGCCCTCAAAAATAAGTGTTGGTGCTTCGCATCAGAAACCTCTGCTCAAATTAAGCACTGATGAAAGAGGGCTTATGGTGCCCTATGCTCCAAAACAAGCACTTTTCAGTTCTCTCCCTTTGCTGGCACACTTTAGACTGCCCTGCCACATGCCAACACAGGTACCCTTACTCCATGGTGCAGGGTGTCTGCATTCTGGGCAGGATTGGCTTAGTGCAAGAAGGGACACCTTCCTGCACAAAAACAATCTTTTATGTCACTTTCTTCTTTCTATGCATGCTGCAGAATGCAGCACACATGGAAAGAGGAAATAACGAGGAGAAATAAAGATATTTTCAACAACCTTATTCTTGAGTTGGGGTGGGCCGTCAGCAGCAGAATTTTAGTCAATGACTGACTCCTAACATCAGCCACTGTCTCGATATAGCACTTACAGCAACTAGGTATTGGCTGTTCTTCACATTTTTCACACAGATGCTGAACTCTCAAAGCAGTCTACCTCCTTCTCATATAAGCAACACCAGATGTTTCTTTGTCAGCCTGGAGTCTGGTCTTGACTCTGAGTGTAGACAGGCTTCCTGGATCTGGAACAGTCTATTCCTGCCTTTCTTTGAACCGGTATCTAGAGCTTCTCTGAAGTCAAATGATGAACTTACATCCTGGCCCATAGGAACAGATTATATTTCATCACAACGATATGTGGTGTCAGTTCAACAAGCCACTGTGACTGAGGAGTAAATTAAATTTTGAAGGGACCCATATAAGTCCAAGTTCAATGATGTTGGTTCAATCACATGGTAACCAACAGCAGACAGTGCCTACCATGTACCCTAACCCATGAGTTTGGCAAGCATTCAATCATGCTCACACTCCATCAAGCCCCCATGGAAAGCACATCTCTTCCAGACAGTGCTTCAGTGAATCAAGAGGTGTAGCAGGGCTTCGGTTCTCCCTGCCACAGGTGACCACATGATGCAGGACATGAACACACTGCACATCCCTTATCATCATGTAAGAATGGTTAGCTGCAGTCTTTGCTCAGGTCTTCATTAAAGTGTTGTTTATATTAGTCATTCAAGTGACCTGTATGCATTGTCTTGATTCAATGAAGTAAGTACAAGGAGCCTTTCTCCCTCCTTTGAAGTTATGGTTTATCTGACCCAGACACACAATGAGACTAGTAAGCAAATTCTTTATTCCGCCACAAGTAAGTCATAAAAGACACAAACAAATATCAAATTTCCACATCTAATATGAACATAAAAAGTGGTGCAGAGAGCCAGGACACCCACTTCGTCATCTAAAAGAGATCACATACATAGATAAAAACCATTCTAGAATCAGTGTAAATATATCACAATAAATCTAAAAATACATCAAGCGCAATTAGCATAGAAACATTAAGGAATCCCAAATTTGGTCACCCATTTAATTGGACACGGGAAATAACTGAGTACCGTCAAACACATGTTAGTAGAAGGCATCAGTTGTACACACAGTATGGCTTGCCCACAGCATTTAAAATTAGCCTCTGGCACAAATGGTAATAAACATAGTTTTGTCATAGTATATATTTGCAGAATAGCATCAAGTGTACAGTAGCCTGTGAAGAAGAGTCGTCACATAGGCACGTTTAGTAGCACGAGACTGGTTCTAAGAATGCAACCATAAAGTACAATGTATTCAGTCTCAATCTGATAAGTAAGGTCCTATGATCGTTAACAAACCGAATAAGATTGTGTTCATGTTCATGCCCAGGCTACGTTTTAGAGCGCTATGCTGTAATGCAGTACAATTGAGACTTTCAGTGCCACCCTAATATACCGACTTAAAACCCAGAAGCAAGCCTTCAATCTTTGTTTACACGATGGTAAAAGTACCTCAGGGTATAACCAGAAATCCAGAAATATCCAGTCTATAGTTGACACGTATTATGTAGGCCAACCAAGGGATCAAATAGACTAAATGGCCTGTGTATGTGAGGAGGTGCATGCTGACAAAAGGAGGGAGTTGCTTAAAAGCCTGTGTTGTGTGAAGTCATGAGCCTGGGGGTTTACTGGGCTCTCCACACATATACCTTTCATAGCCAGAATGGCCGGGAGAGGGTCTTAGCCAGTGATAAAAGGAGTCACACTTTGGGTGGATACCACTATCCAATTAAATAACTTGCTGGAAAGCACCACATCCTAAAAGTAATAGCACGAGCCAGGGGAATCCTGACATAAGTGTTTTCGTACGAAACAAATTCGATCAGACAAAGTGCACGGTGTGTAAACAAAATGTCTGTTTTATGAAAAGCAGATTCCATGAACAAACATGCAAGTAAAGATATAGTCAAATGTTTCTCATTCAGCAGTTCTATGTATGATTGTAAATGCACTGACTCCTATTTAAATATTGGTGAAGGTCTCACTTCCTCCCAGCTCTAAATAAATAGGCATTGAAAAAGTCAAAAGCTCTGTATTCCATGTATTAATACATACAAAACCTGTGCTTGTGGGACATAATATAGTAACTACAGAGCTATTTGTTTTGTCAATATTCGAGGTTATTTTGACATTTGCCACCACAAAATAAGGATTATTCCAAGCAGGAATTTGACAATATTTGCTTTTTCATAATGAAGCAGGATGTATTTACATTCAATATGCACAGCTGTTACTCTCAAATTAAATATCTCATCAAGCGACCCAGCAATTGCAGCTACAACGAAATTTACTCACATAACTACAACACAGATGGTGAGCTGAAGAAAGCAACAGCCTGAGTGCAGCGTAACTGTGATATTAAAGAATTACTCTCTCAATACACCAGTGACCCGCTGACCTTGAAATTGTAAATAAAAATAAAGCTCAATATTTGCAGCCTGCCAATGTGTGCCGCTTCCCACTTCTTTAAGGGCCTGAGTAGGAGTAGCTCATTAGATTCGGTCCCAAGCACAAACCCCTGCACAGGTTGGAATTATGAGTTTTTAAGTGTTTAACACATCAGATAATTATCGGATGCATTAAATTGAAAACACCTTCATTACATTTCGGCAGGTCAAATCTGCCGAAATTTAATAGGTGGAAACCATATGGTATTTGCTATATCTTGTGGATTTTGGTGCCTTAAATACCAAAATCTCCATGTGACTCCGCAACAACTTGTAGTATGTGGTGAATATTTCTTTCCATAAATAACGTACCTTGTTATATCGCTATCATGCGCGATAAATGCCACCTATAGTTGTAATCAGGCCCTATGTATTTTAGTCTTTTGCACTGCAACTAATACAGTCATTTGTGCCGCTACAAAAATATAGTAAAAGGCACTTGTGGACATATTCGGAAATCAGCCAGTTTTTAGGATGAGATATGTAGGAGAAATGTTCTGGTGAAAACATTAACAAAATGAGAAGCTGACAAAAAAGTAAAAGCAAAAGAAAAAAAGTTCGAATAAAATCGTGCCCACTCATCCTGCAAGCAGTGCACACCAAACAAATGAACGGATCACTGAGTGAGAGGCGGCGGCCTTTGCATTCCAGCTTTATGTGATGCAAAATAACATAATGGGGTTCTAAGTTTTGAATAAGAGACAGGTACGGATGCCACAGTGCTGTGTATATTTCTAATTGTTGCACTCTTTCTGCTGCCATGGAGGAATGGAAGTATGCACCAGACTGTTCTATAAAGAAATTCTACAACGTAATTTATTTTCCTGTTGGGTAAAATATTATTTGCTTAATGTTAGTTTCCAGTCTTTCAAAAATACATTTTAGAAACAAAAAAACTAAAGTTAAAAAAATATATATCGGATCATTTTAAATTACAAACATTTGGTGCATCATGTTGCTCCAAAATAGGAATATAAAGCTCTTTTTTTCATTCTTTTCTGACTTTCAGATGTTTAGTTTGTGTTCACGTACCAATAGTCATTCTCTGCTATGCCCCAGCAAAGAATGTCAGATGGAATCATGGGGATTTCACCCGGGGATGAGATTAACTTTCAGGGGGATGCAAGCACCTCCTGGTCAAAAGAAGAATCCCAAGGACTGGCTCACCAGTACCATACATTCCCAGGATTCATACATTCCCAGGACTCTCCTTTTGCTGAGTGTGATTGAGCTGCCCGACTGCCACCCCACCACCGGCCTTTCTCAACACTTGGACAAATTAGAATCTTCTACTGACAGAAGCAAGCATTCTGTCATTTGATTGGCAGAATCCTTGCCACAACCAAAGTCTTGTGCCTTGTAGCATGGAGAGGATGACAGAAAATTGTATTGGGAGTATAAAGCCTCCATCAACTAATGTATAAACAGAGACTCAATTTTCACTAAGGATATGGTGAAATCAAAACACTTTCCTTGAAAAGATAAAGGATCAAAAAAGAAGCTTATTATTTCCAAACACCCCCAGATGCAGACACCCGATTTAGGGTAGCATCTACCTTCTCTTTACATTGGGGTTCCCTTTTACTTCTCTCGCCGTTTATTACAGATCATTCAAAATGCAGCTGCTTATTTCACCTTGAAACTGCTACCCCCGTTTGTCAATTTCTTCTCATTTAGAACATCAATGGCAGCCCTTCTGCTAAAGGTCCATCTTTAAGGCTTCTATTTTTGTACATTGGGAACTTAAACATTTTGGACCAGTCTGTCTCAGACATATGTTTCTCCACTACTGTCCTATACGCTCTTTGGTCAGCTACTACCAATCAGGTAGTGATTCCATAGTTCAAACAAAATCACATTAGCCAATGCTCCTTCTCCAACTTAGCTGTTAAACGTTGGAATTCCCTAGGTTTATTTGCAGGAGCAATGCCTGCCTTATGCTTTTCAGGAAGAGGTTAAAAACTTGGCTTTTCATTCTAACTAATTCCATCAGCCAGAATTTGCCTCTATAGCTCGTGGATGCAGTTTGTGAATAGCAGCTGTGGTCTAAAAGTTTAATTCATTAATTCATTCATCTATTTTGCAATGGAGAAGCTGTCTCCAAGGTTCAGCTTTCACTAAGGGAATCATCAATTCTTGACTTGGTGGAAGCAAGCAGTAGTCCAAAGGAGCATGCTTTCCTTCAATATCATTCCTGACTGGAAAACTATTTTTTTTAAAAGTGAGCAGTACATGCCCTTTTGAGAGATTAGAGCTTCTATAAAAAAAAATCCAGTCAAGAATATGAAAAAAGGAACAGAGATCTGGGCTCTATCGTGTTTGCATTTACGGTTCTGCACCAGTGCTGGAAGGATCTGTTCACTTCTCTTTGCCATCTTGAGCGTATTCATTAACTCAAAATATCTCTGTGTTAATGCATATTTTGCTGACAGCAGAGCTCGGAAACACAGGACAGTGAAAGCCTGCTTATTTCAAAATTTGTGTTAGTGTATGCACTCAAGGCACCAAAAATAAGGTGGCAGAAAGCTTATGCACTGGTGTAATGAAGACAGCGGTATCATGATACGGCCCCTTACTGTCTCTTGCAGGCTTGCATTCCTGTGTTCGCAACCATGGTGTCCTACCTATTCAATACTTATTAGACAGGTAACTTTGTGATCTCCTGCAAATACACATTTTGCAATGCAACTGATTGCTATATCGTTCCCTTCGGAAAATGCTGGGCAGGTTGCAAATATTTGGTGTATATTTTGTACCCACTATTTAAAACCTACTCAATGCTAGGTACACCATTCTTCAGATCACTGGCTGCTAGGTTAACAATTGCAAGCCAGTGGAGGTTAAAAGGGAACTGTTCAGTGGAGGACGGTATTAGTGAAATTAAAACTGTAATCTTTGGTGAAAGGATGTTGCTATCAGGGAGATGGTTAATAGAGAATTTGTTCATGCTTTATGAACGGTTTGGCGTCTTGAAATAAGTGGACTCAGAATGACCATGGTGGACTGAGAGGAGACAGTTCAGACAGGAAGTCATATCAACACTCCTATAATGTATGTTTGTTGGAAAATGGGTTATTGGTAAGGGCAGGTAGGTACCTACACCTAGCAACAAGCCACTAACCTCCACTTAGGTCCAGTTAGGTCTCAGTAAATTAACCCCAGCTCAACCCTTGGTAGCTTGGCAACGAGCGTCAAGGCTTAACTTAGGAGACAGTGTGTAAAGCATTCAAATATCACAAAACAGTAATCAAATAAAACACAGGAAACAGTTTAAAAATCCAAAACCAATTTATAAAAATAGTTTATATTGTTATCTTTAAAATGACACCAAAACAAATAAAATCGGATAAAGGGAACCGGAGATATGAATTTTTAAAGAATTATTATTTTTCTAGCGCTTAGAAACAAAAAGCGCCAATCGGGTCATCTGGTTGCACCTCGACCGGGGCAAAGTCAAAGTTTCAGGCTGACCGCGATGGAGCCTTGCTCGGCTACAGGTCGCGGGAGGCCTCGGTTAAAAAGTTACCTTCTGACTTAGTCTTTATTTTGAAGATTTTCTTCAGCTGGACGAACCTGCCAGTCCTATCCGACCTCCTGGAGCCCTTCTCCGGATACGCGATGCTGGATTCCTCGGTGGAGATTTTTACCTTCGGACTTAGTAATTTTTTCGAGGTGAAAATCCTTCGACCGGGGTAAACCTGGATCTTGATCCGACGTCCATGGAGCCCTTCTCGGATACGATGGCTGGGAGGTCCCGGTCAACTTTTTACCTTCGGACTTAGTCTCTTTTTCGGAGATTTTTCTTTACCGGGACGAACCACCAAATCAGGCCGGGTCACGGTTGAGGCAAGCCGGCTAGAATTTCCGCGGCGGGTCGGTCCCTCTATGGAGCTTTTTTACAAAAATTCTCAAATCTTCTCCAAACTTCTGGGGCTTCACCCAGATGTTCTTTTAAGGTTCTTTTGGGGTCCACAGCTCACCCCAAGGGTCCAGAAGTTCTGAGATGGTCCTTGGGGGGTGCGGACTACCACTCCCAGAATGCACCTGGCGCAAACTCCTTTTTGGCCACTGGACAGTGGTCAGCTGGTCACTTTCTTCAGGAGTTGGTGCAGGGGACTCTGGATAGCAATTTTTCACCTGTAGCAAACAGGGAGTCCCTCCTTGAACCAGTTGAAGCCAGGCAAAGTCCTTCTTGTGGTGAAGCCCAAGTGTGCAGCTGGTGCAGTCCTTCTGAGTGCAGGTTCCAGGTGCAGGCCAGGGGTCCAGCAGGGCGGTCCTTCTTCTCCTTTAGTTCTTTTCTTGTTGAATTCTGGTGGGGATCTGAGGTGTGGGTGAAGGTCTGCCAGTTTTATCCTTGCTCCTGGGTGAAAAGCAGGGGGGTCCTGGTTCTCCAATCAGGTACAGGGTCGTCCCCCTGTGATGACCACTTCCTGGGAAGTGTGGCAAAAATCCATCCCAGAAGGCAACATTCTCCAAAAATCCAACATGGCTGAATCTGATTTTTGGAGGTTACATCTGGCTGAGCCCAACCACTGGTGTGGCTAAAAATCATAAACACACCCCTCTCCTGCCCTCTCCTAATCTAATCAAGGGGGCACCTAGTTGTCTGGGGTTGCAGGATGTGGGGGTGTTGCTGGTTGCTCCAAATGTCTTTCTCTGCCTTTGAAGACCAGTTTGGCAGCCCTCCCCCTTCCTGCCTCACCATCTGCTGAGGGGAGATTCTCTCCCACAAGCACATTTCTTTGTGTGAAGCCAGACCAATTCACACCTCATCAAGGCAGCTTGGCTAAGCTGCTGCAGGCTGGCCAATCAGAGCACAGCAGCAAAAACAATGCAGGGCTGAAATTGGCAACTTTTTAGGTAAAGTCTAAAACTTTTTACCTGAACAAGTTATATTAAATCCAACAACTGGAAGTTGTGGGATTTATTACAACAATTAATTTGATACCAAATTCTTGGTATGCAACATTTAAGGAGACTTTAAAATTTAAAATAAAGTCTCCCCATTCTAGCCTATGAAGGCCATTTGCTTCAATGAGGGAAAAACGAATTTGGCTGTTTTTACCTCACCAGGGCTTATAAAACTATTTTTATAAAGTCCCTGCTTATAGTTACATGGCACCCAGCCCTAGGGGCACATAGGGCACACCTTAGGGGTGACTTATATGTAAAAATAAGGTAGTTTAAGACTTTGGAACTACTTTTAATTCCAAAGTCGAATTTGCATATAACTTTAATTTAAAAGCAGCCAGCAAGGCAGGCCTGCCTTTAAAATGACACTGGGCACCTCAGCAGTGCACCTAGGTGTGCACCACCTATGCTGTGGTCCCTAAACCTACATGCCCTACCATATACTAGGGACTTATAGGTAGGTTAACTTAGCCAATTATAATTAGCCTAATTCGCATATTGATTTTACACAGAGCACAGGCCCTGGGACTGGTTAGCAGTACCCAGGGCACCATCAGAGTCAGGAAAACACCAGCATAAAGTGGAAAATGGGGGCAAAAAGTTAGGGGGCCTCTGCAATCAGCCCTGTTTTCTCACAATGTTGGTAAGTGTTAACGACCACATTTGTGGCTCAGTAGATATGATATTCATTTGCTGGTATGATAGTTATTCTTAGCATAAGAGGCTCTGTGGGAAGGAGTTATTTCGGTGCTGAAAATAATTCAAGAATGTGCTGTTACATCAAACGCCATTTGTATATGTAGCTTATAGTTACATGTTCAATGTAATTTTTAGAAGTGAAAAACGATGTTTCTGGTTCACAAGATAAGGTGTACACTTACGTAATGTATTGCTCACAAATAGGTATTCCTGTGAATACATTTTCATCCAGGGACACAGAGTGGGTGCTCCTAAGAGGAAATACCCTGGAGAGTTTAGGCACACCCATACATTTGTGAGTTTATTGACATTTAAAAATGATTTGTCAGCTCATATGTGTGTGTATTTATTTATTAGAGATGCAGCAATTGTATCCCCGTAGGTATGGTTAAGTCACATTTTCCATTGTAAGGAATTTTTGTTTTGTGAATGACCTTGGTATCATTCTATGAATCTGCATGGAACGTTCCAAAAACATAGTCATCCAATTTGAGTTCAGTATTGCACATTTCATGAAGCAAGTGGCAAAAAAGGGAATGTCAAAAATAGACTTTCATTCCCTTAGGAAGCAATTAACACAAATAAAGATGAAGCGGCTGAACAGAATTAAGTAACATCAGCATGCAAATGTAACTTTATTCAAGGAAGCATGTTTGGTTGCATTGAGATAACTACGTGTAGGTGTTTGATAAATTAGTATTAGAAAAGCTAAAACTGAGCCAGCCAATCACAGTTTGCAAGATGTTAATATCAGAATCGATCGTCTGCGGATTGTCCACAAAGCCAGGTTCACAGACCATCCTTGAACTTAGATATTAAAAAAATGTAATCATCCAATTGGACATGGAAGCTTTTTCTCCTGGCGCCCACTTGGAATCCACTAAACCAAAATGTGTTTGTGGACCCGAAGCTGACTTATTGGCTGGCCGGAACTTGAAAAAAAAATCTTGTGGTCCCCCATGTTCTAAAAACATTTGGAGTAGTATGTGGTGGCAGAGTGCTCCTCCCCTGATCTCCTGACTCAGGTATGGAGGGGCTAAAAGGAGTCCATAAATATTCAAATTAAAAAAATATTACAGAGTTCTCAAACCCCTTGAATGGGTTTGCAGCCCCCAGTGTGCCCTCCCAATGAGCTACAAACCGAGCCCCGAGTGTTTATGGTCCAATTAAAAATTCCATGGACAGAGTAGATTGTCCAGCAAGAGTTTATGAGTTTGAGGACTTTGAGGACTTTAAAAATGTAACAAAAATAGGGGCAGGCTATAGTTCAGGTTGAAGGCCTGATACTTCTGCCAGAGTCAATTGTGCACAGATGAATGCTGTGTGCAGCAGGGGTTCGCCACCTGTGGTGTGCCTAGGGATCAGGCCTGCCCTTCGCCATGCCAGGCAGCCTCCCACAACTGTTCAAAGAGAAAGACGATGAGCAGTGGTGGGTGGGCACCCATGAAAAGTTGGGAGGAGCGTTTAGCTTTTTAAGTAGACCCTGCAGCCAAACATCACTGCATAAAGCCCACTGCCACACACTGTGCAGGTTTGCTGCCCATGGTGCGTTAGGTGCTGTGCTCCTTTCCCAGGTTAAGGTTTACCCGCTAATTTCTTTCAAGAAATATTAGGGTCAAGTCATTCTATTTGAGCCAACTGGATGAAATTACAGATTTCAATTATTTGGACGAAGACAAACCAAGGACTGGAACATGGTTTCAGAGAGTTGGAGCCATTTGTCATTGATTCCTACATCAAGACGTCTTGCCCTATGTCCCTAAGCATACATGAGTAATTCAAACTGCAAATCAAGATAGTTGAAGCTCTCCTTTGCCTATGGGCAATGGTAATTGGTAGCCTTAAAATATAGGATGCACCTGTTGATACATATCCTCTATATTGTCCCATCTCCCTAATTCCATGATCTGGACTGATGTTTATTTCTGGAGACAGTTCTCAAGTTTGTGCTCTCGGGATGTTCATCAGTGGGAAAATTAAAGACGACTTTTGTAAACTTTTGAAATCGATGTTCTAGTATGTTGGCCATATCTATTATTGCAAAATTGGACTTTATTCTTCCTCTATAACATTAATTTCTCCAACACTATTGCTGACCATCTCTGACCTTTTTCAATCAACTAATAATCTTCTCTTGTCTCATCCCATCCACCCACGTGCTCTGCATATATACTAGTTGTTTTAAATCTGTTAGACCGGAAAATTATTTTCTTAATCTCAAAGGTAGAAATCAAATTAAACTGCCTTATTTTCATCCTTTAGTGTCTTTTACAGAAAACAGTAAGAGGATATAATAGGGGAGTCTGACTTCAATTTAATTTCCACTAATATATTAGATTGTAACGAGGAAATTTCATATGTGTAGGCCCCATAGCCATTAACCAGTACCTTCGTCCAATTCCCTCTACGCAGTTACTATACCAAATAGACCTTTGCATCGTTGAGTACGTAATGTATGTTTTAGCTAATTAAGATGTTTTGGAGAATGGCTCCATGTCCGAAGCACACAAGGTCTACTGGGCACCAACTGTGTCAAATTGAGCCATTTTAACCCTGATATTTAAAGGGCCGACCTACTATTTGACCCAAAACTGAATATCACATACACTTCTTTGACATTTGATTCTCAGAGGGGTAAGATGGATTTAGAGATTCAGACCTCAATGAAGCATACAAGAAACCAATGCCCAAAAGAGCTTTGAATTAAAAAAATAAAAAAGTACTTTACACTGACACCACAATCATGCACATTCAGGGTCACATATATAGGTATCTTCACAATTCTGTCAAAGTAATCATTTTCTGGATGTCCTGGCAGGCAATGATCAAAGTGTTGTACTAGAGTCCTTTTCTCCATGTCTCAGCCCCACAGTCTCCGCTAGATCACATGCAGCACTTGCTGTGGTTCACTCTAAAACTTGTACTTCAATGCTATCCTCCCCGTGCAATCAGAATCGAATTGTAACTTTAGCCCACCCCAGAAGGTTAGATGCACAATGTCCTAGCAGTGCATAGCTACAGATGTAACTACATATAAAAAGACACACCTCAATGGTAGACAGATGCAAGTTAAACTAATCAGTGGGAAATGCACTATTTTATGTTGGGAAACCTCCACTGGTTAATGCGATCACTGCAGATATCTGTGTGTGTAACCAGAGAGCCACAAAATTGAATTCTGGTTTCTGCATGTGAAATAGTTTTTAGTGTTCAGATGTCCGAACCTGTGACAGAAAACACTCTGAATATATACCTCATTATTTTAAACTTACGATAGGATGCCACAAAGTGCATGAACAGATTTAGGTTTAAAGTAAATTTTCCAAAATATAGATTTGAGTCATGTAGACTATACCTAGTGCAAACATCTTTTATAACTTTCAGTTAAAAGCACACTCCCCAGCTCATCAGGTCGCCTTACAATACCACTCAAAAAGAATACTCTTCAAGTGACTCCATCAATTAAAGCCAACACCAGCTTCCAAGCAGTCTTTACTTTTTCAGATTAACCAAATACGCATACTTACATTTGTTTCAGGCAGCAGACAACACTGGCAAGAAGGCCTGTTTCCTGTTCATTTGGCTCTTCCTCCCTCTACTTCACAGCACTCTCACCTTCCACTTCAGCTGAGGCGAGTCAAGTGTCTGCATTAACCGTCCAGGGACAGTTGCCTTTTACATAAAGTAGGGGAACAGTTTGTCTCAAATTTTAATGCATGGGCACCTCTTGCCCCTCAAATAATGCCCACTTCGATCTCTGGCTAAGAATAAGTTAATAAAATAAGACGATATGCCACATATCTGTTTTTTAGAATAACACTTTATGGAATATGCAAACAGGACAACGGGCCACAGCCTATCTTTCTTACTTCTGTAAAAAGCTTCCATAAATTATTATACTGAGACACACTTCTTATATGAGAAGGTAGGGGCATAACTTGGTCAGTAAGACTGGGCAGTGTGAGCTTCAGATTTTCCAACAATCGCGCTGGCACATAAAGTTAAAATACATTATAGGACAAGCAGGGCACATGAGAGAGGATAAAGGGGCAGTGAAATTGGAGACAAATGCGGATTGGTATGGGCAGTGAGTGAGAAAAAACATAATTTTTGAAGAATAACTAGCATTTTTGAAGGCTTTTAAAGAGGAGAGAGTGTGTGTGTGTGTGCATTTTTTGTCTATATTTATGTAAACATTCCTTGTGAAATCCGGCAGACACCCTACCATACCCGACTGAAAGTACACGTACCCAACTATTTACCTAAAAGTACATTTATTTGAGGGGGGTGTGACACCCCAAATACCCCCTTTTATGCTATGCCCCTGAATTAAGGACACCAAAACATGTCTCAACTATTATATTAAAACTCTATGCATTTTTTCTTATCTCTATAAAACATTGAAGGCGGAGGCTAAAACCGCATCTGAACCCAATGTCTCCAGCTTTCTTTAAGCCACAATTATTTATTTCTATTCTAATCGTAATCTTCGATTTAAAAAGGTTATCATTTCGGTGCTTTTTTCTGTTGAGGGCGCTTGGCAATAATGTAACGATCCAAAAACGCTGCGCAGTACAGGAGAACATTGGGCTTAAATTGTGCCTGAGTTTATTTTCGTCTAGCCAACAAGAGTGCGTAATAATTGTGCCTTTTAATGCTTAAGGCACTAACGCTGATTCACAGAGACAATTTATTTTTCGCAGCGAAGCAGTTCCCACTGTGGCTTAGCAAGGATGCCATGGGCCCTAATGCAAGCGAAGAGCACGGGCAAACATTTTCCAGTTAAAACAGGTTAAATGGCGTACAGTAGCCCATCAGACCTCTCTGCCCCTGTGCTACTGCACATGCTGCACTATGGCTATCTAGGCCCTGGACTTCCCAGGGATGGGATAGTATTTTCAAACATACAGTATGCTATTTTTCCGAGTTCCCCTGTTGAGCAGGCTTCAGTCCTGCAAAAACAAACTTCAGTTATATTTCCAGCTTTGGGACAAAGTGCAAGTGAGTGGTACGGCCCATTTCCCCATCTGAGAACATGTCCAACCCCAACCAGTAAGGTAACAAAGGTCAACCACCTGCAAAGAGCAACAATAATCGATTAACTAGCAAACTTGCAACATTTTCTGTTGACATGATCAGTAAACGTTGAACAGGTAACTAGAATGTAGTGCTCTGTCCAAATTTCTTAAGGGTCATTTAAGTAATTGAATTAAACCATTCCTATTTGTCATTAAAAATTAAACTAATCAAATGCAATTTCTCTCCAATTATAGATGCAGCATTTGCAATATTAGGATCCCCAGGGTTGCAAGAGATCTTCCCTCATTAATTGTTATTGATAAGCATACGTCCCAGATGGAAGTGTTTTAAGAATACTTCATAAGGTGATGGATCTGTAGCAGGCTTCCACTGCTGGTGGAATGCTAAAGATGGGGACAGGACCACAGCCTGTGCTTAATTTGTAAAATAATAAGTGTTGGTGCCTAAAACTCTGCTTAGAAGCTTCCAACAGCCCCTATTAAATGTCAGAACTCCGACTGCCAAGCCTGTGTAGTCTCCCATTCACTTCATACCTTTTTAATCCACTTCCTGCTTTCTCCCCTTGTGATGGGTTTTCCAACTTTCTATTCCTCCTTCGTTCCCATGTGTGTGTTTTCTCTCTGTTGCTCTCCAGAAGTGTATGATCAGAAACAAAGTGCCAGTCCCCAAAACTGACGGCAGGTGGGCCCCACCGTCAACAACTGGCTCAAATTAAGCACTGACCACAGCATCACAGGAACTCAGCTACACGAAGAGAACAGAAGACATTCACCACAGGCTAAATTGGTTTCATTATTCTGTGTGCTCTGCACCTCAGTGTCTAAAGTCTCAGCAGTTATGAAGGTGCAAAAGTGTGATCACTTCTTGGCCATAAGAGAGACCCCAAACTTAAGGCTGTCCCTCACCTGCAGAGGCAAGGAAGACAGGAAGAAGTTATTTTCAAGAAATTCTCTTAGAAGGCATTTGATAATCTGTGTTTCATAACTAGGTGGAGTTCCTTAGTCCATAGGGACTCACCTAAAGAGCTATAAGTGAACCAGCATAAAACAACCTCACTTTCTCACCAGTGGGGCTGAAGGTGAGCAGTGATGTAACGAAACTTGAGCTGTCGCTCTGCAATGTACCTTGAGGGGGGCCCCCTAGACACGGTCAGAGGCCTGCTGCCTGTGCACAGTGTGCTGTGCTGAGCGGGCCTCCTGGAGCTCGCCCCCCCCCGCACTGCGGGGGCTGTGGGGGCCTTTGTTTACACCACCGCGGTGAGAAGTGATAGACCAGCGACCGAAAGCTGAGAGAACAAGAAAACTGTTCCCATTCCTAAAAAGATGTAAGGAGCACTGGTACCCAAATGGAAGCCCACTGGACTAAAAGGGAGCAAACTGCACCATAAAATTGAATTCAAAATCCTCCTCCATGTTATGCATTCTCCTCCCCTTTCGGTGTACCCTTACTGCTTCCCTTCCTTTTTACCTTTTTGTCCTTCTTTGTTTTTACTGAATGGTTGGGAGAATAGAAAGGTTTTGCTGTTTTGGTTGGGTGCAGGTTGTAAGGCTATCCCAAACACCAAGTCTCCATACCTTCCTATTTGGAAGTACCTTTGTTTACATAAAGGTATACACTGTCAAATAAGCCTTTGTGAGTACTGTTCATCAAGGAGCATGGATAGAATGGCATGTTGAGAGTGTTGATCCATGCTTGGATGTTCTTTATGGGCTACATTTACTTTGATACATGTAACCAGTGATTCCATAATGTGCGGGTGCTAAGCAGTGGATACTAGTGTGAATTATGAAGTTGTGTAACCGTCAGAATTCATTGGTAATGAGTTGCACACAAGGCTGAAGAGAGTGGGAAAATCAATAGAGTAGTAGACAATGGGCCTGATTTAAAAAGGGCCTATGCACTTATGGCAAAGACACCGCGTTCATGGGGGAGTCTCCTCAATAAGAATTCTCTTTGCTGAGATTTCACCCCTAGTACCGAGAGTTCCCCTCGCCAGTGGGGCCTCTGCCATGAATGCAGAAGCTCTTTGTGAGTCTGGCCCATTGGAGCTATCTTCTCTAATAAAGTATGCTTGGATGAACCAACTTTTTCAATGGTCTTGTAATGTACTTCAGGACAATTGTCTCTGTTCTGAACTTACCATAATTCTCTATTTATTTATCCTGTAAGGAGTGCTTAATTTGAGCCAGTGGTTGCCGGTGTGCATGCACACATTTTTTAAGACAAATCTTGTGGTTTCTCATTAAACTTTCACCCGGATCAAGAAAGAAAAACACAACACAATTAAAAAGGACGAGGAAACTAGAAAAACAAGTGCTAGAGGAGAAAACAGAGAGAAGAAAGCAGCAAGAGTGAGATAAAGAAGCAGGGAGTGGCTGGTGAATAATAAAAAAATACATAAGGCGCAATCAAGACTACACAGCCTTGGTATTCAGCAGCCCCAATATTCATAACACCGGCCACAGTACTGTAGGCTCAGGGGCATTTTGCTTTATAACTTAAGCACTGTCTGTAAGGCATTCCAAATGTTAGGATGTGGACAGAGAATTACCTACTTAAGTCAGAGGATGTTTGCATCTGGTCTTGCATGATAGAGAATACTACAGCCGTCTTAGTGCTCCATTGTTTACATATAATCCCTGTCTTGCTTCTGAAGATAAGTATGAGTGTCAATCTGCACTAATTTGATTGTGAGTTTAAATATCCTAGATGAATCCATATATAGACTGGTCTTCAATACAAAATGTATTGTTACATTACAATTTATTCTTTATTAAATTGTTATGTGATACGACTGTCAATCACAGAATAAGATTAGTTCTCAGAAAGCCAAAACTGAACCAATCTTTAGGAATTTATGCTTCAATGGAATTAAGGTGCAGTGCTGCAGTGAGTTTGGAAGGAGTATCTTTCAAGCCTTGTTCACTCCAAAAAAGTATTCGAACTACAGTTTTGATATGATTTTGCACAGATATATCTCCATGGATAACAATCTGCATTTTTTTAATTGATCCCTTTGGTAAAGGAATCAAAATTATGTGAAATTGGGTTGTGGAGATTCTCTTTGGCTCTAAGTGGAAACAAACAAAAATACCATCTTTTTATTCGCACTTATCATGTTGAAGGACTTGTCCAACTATGTTTGGATGGTTTCTAAACATGCTTAGCTTACTTTATTAATCATGATTCTCATCAGAATGGACCACCTGATCCGGGGCATTGGAAGAGGACATAGATTATGCACTCTGTTAACAGATAAGTGAGGGAGCAATGGTGCTTTGATATTAGTTGTGAAAGGTACAAATCCTAAAGTGCTGACCTGGTGATTTTCTTCTACTATTCTAGAAATAAGTGAATGCAGATATGCAAGATACCTCCAAGGGTACAGAGAGGAGGATACACCGATCCATCCGAGTAGTGCACAGATGTCAAGAGCATAAATGCGAAATGCATCTATTGGTGGGCAGGACGGTATGTCAAAGGCACTGAAGAGCCTTTGAGTGGGTGCAAAGCAGGTTATACTTCAACATGTGAGAAACGCTGGCCAGTCCCGTTTCAGGAGGAAATAATGATAGTGATTAGGTAAGCAGTCATTTGTGCCTGCAACTCTACAGGACTCGATCTAGTATTTATAACTATGTTTTAGAAGAAATAGACAAAACCTGCGTTGTTCGAAAGGATCATCGTGTAATGCGTAGTCGTCCCTTTGTCTCCTAGTGCTTTGACCAAGCTACAGAAACTGTAAATAGGACAATTCATTAATTCTGTACACATTAGAGTGGACATCTCCATTCTACAAATGCTGTCGACCCCACATTCTTTCCTTCAGCAAGATATAGCACTTTATCTTTGACCAAACAGCACTTTTACCTGTTATCAAGTTGTCCACAAGAGTGGTCGGCACGCAAAAGATCCCTACTAGCAAGTCACTTATGGCGAGATTGAGAATGAAGAGGTTGGTAACTGTTCGCATCCGCTTGTTCTTCAGCACGATCAAGCACACTAGACTGTTGCCAATCATACACAAGGCAAATATGAACAGGTAGGAAATAATGTAACTTGCAGCGACTGGTGGGGAATGCTGGTAATATGGTGAATAGCTGAAGTTACCACGGTGGCTGCCTGTGTTGGAAAAGGTGTTGTTGGCACCATCTTCTGTATCTGCTGCTGTGTCTGTCATGTTACTTTGGACTCGGGTTTACCTGCAAATTTGAGATAAGAAGATAAAATAGATTTCGTTGTGAAAGCTAAATACACAGTCCTACTTCCAAAATCTCTAAAAAACAATTTTACATTCTTTTTCAGTGAGGTTTCCAAGCTCTAATGTAACAGGTTTTAAGTTTAAATCATGTTTTAAGTATGTCCAGAGACACATCAGAGATCACATGAACAAAATACTTGAATTTCTACAAGTAAATCTGACAACAAACACAGAATCTAATTTTATCAGCCTAGAAATGAACAAAAATATTTAAGTAGGTGTCTCTCAAAACAAGAACATATCAGTGCAAGGGAAGATGGGAGAAAGGTGCAAAGAAAACAAAAAAAGTGGGGAAGCATAACTTTGCTGTTTAATTATGCTTCCTGGAACGTAAAATAAAATAATAATCTGCTTCCTATATAACCTGTGTAAATGATTTTCATGTAAAGGTGGTGCACTGAAAAGCATACTAGTAAATTGCAGTCATGATTAAAATCCTGTGAACGTTTCGTGGAAACCACATTTATTAATCATTTTGCACGTATGTTTATGTTACAGTATTTTAGGAATGTTATTTCCATAATCATGTTATATTCATCCTGTTCATGAGAAATGAGTGGAAAGTAGTTTAAATCAAATGTGCATTTATGTCTATGATAGTTTGACCAGAGTGCAGGCCTGAGTTTCTTTCTGTGGCTTTACTCTGCTCACATCTCTCTTGACAGAAACGTTTACAGAGGTTTCTGTAGTGCTGACATTCTTCACTGAAATTCGTATAGGCATAAGAATAGTTAGGAATTTAGGGGCAGATTGAAGAGCCCCTAGTGCCACGGAGCATCACTTTTTATGATGCTCCGGTGCCGCTAACCACTGCTCCCATTCAGGTGCACAGCATGCATTGGGTACTTGTGGCATGGTTGGGCTCATGACCAGGCTGAAGGCCAGGCCAAGTGGCTAACCAACAGCTGTGCATGGCTTGAGGGAATGCCTGACAGGAGATTGAGCACTCAAGGTGGCGTTGGGCACAGTGACTGTGCCGCTGCCAGTCCCTGAAGCCTACCCTCCACTGTGCTCAGCTAAAAGCTGTTTAAAGTGGTGTTGGGTGCCCAGAACACTGCTGTGCCTGACCTTGTGCTAGGACCTGTGGGCACTCCCCACAGTGCACAGCCAAAAGCTATGCACAGTGAGTAGTTGGGTACTTGCAGTGGGTTTGGGCACAGGACCTGGCAGAAGGCCAAGCCGTGCTGCCCATCCCTTTTTGTGCTTTGAGCAGTGTGGATGTTGGTTGAATATGATCAAAAACTCTATAAATTACCTAGAAAAAGCAATGTTATAAAAACCAGCTACTTCGGTTCTAAGGCACATCACACATTAAATCATAGCAGCATGATCCTACTTTTTATACACAAAAATATACTTTATTCCTGACATCACATCTAAAAACATCTAAATTTAAGTGTGTCTTCATTACTTTTCTGCAGGGTTCAATACCCATCCTTTTCCTCAAGGAACTACCTCTACATGTCCATTGATCTTCAATCTGTTGTAAATGATTATCTATTCTGTCCGCAAATTTTTATGCAGGATAAATCATTCCAAATCAATGGTCTTTGATCCTTAATGAGACTTTGAGGAAAATAAAATGTACCAATCCTATGGACAGAGAACAAAACAAAAAGGACCCAAATGGATGAAGGAGTCAGTTCAACAAACAATAATATGTTTAGTGCAAAGGAGATGCAAACCAGCAACCTACAATGAAGAAGCAGTCAACACGTTTTTTGTACCAACTTGTTGGTTGCTCAGGGCTTTCAATCCATCTAACAAAGAAAGTAAGTTTTTCATTTAAATGTACTTGAACTAATCAGCCTATACAAATCAACTTTAAATCGTCAAGCTGTTTCTGAGTCACCATATACATAAGTTTAATATTCATAAATGTCCAAACAACAAGTATGGTAGACAGCCTAAAGTGTGCTTCCGGTTTTGGCATTTAGAGGCATATTTATACTCTGTTTGCTCTGAATTAGTGTCATTTTTTTTCACGCAAATTCAGCACAAACTTAACTCCATATTTATATTTTGACGTTAGAACCGTCTAGCGTCAAAATATTGGAGTTAACGTAGTTTTTTGGGTGCGTGAAACCACCTTGCGTCAATGGTAGATGTTCCAATTCAAAAAAATTACTTAAAGCACCTAGCTATCTTATTTATCCTCCCATGCAAAAGAGGTGCACAGGGGGAGGCGGGCCTAAATAATGGCGCTAAGCCTGCTTAGTGCCATTATTTAACACCTGAGTCAGGGCAGGCATTAGGGGACCTTTAGACCGATTTCCATGGTCAAGCACCATGGAAAGAGCCCACAGGTGTCCACCCCAAGCCCCAGAAACACGCACACCAGAGGATGGAGGACACCATCCCAGGTAAGTAGGGTAAATATAGGTAAGTACTTAAAAAATATATTTTAAGTGCCATTGGGGGCCCTGAAATGGGCCCCTCTACATAGCACTGGGTGCAAAGGCCGTGTCCGGGGACACTTGTCCCCTGTGCTGGGCATTGGGTGACAGGCATGACTCCTGTCTTTTCTAAGACAGGAGTCATGTGGTATGGATGGTTTTGCGTCAGAAAATGACTCTAGGCTGGTTAATGGCACTTTTTGGCCTCTAACCAGCCTAGCATCATGATTTGAGGCAAAAAACCCTTCCCCCATACTGCCGCCCCCAGCCAGCCAATGTCATTTTTTAATGACACTAGCCCAACCACAGTGCCGGCTTGTGGGATTCCATAAATTTGGAACCCTGCTGGTGCTCTGGAATGGCACAAGCCAGCGCTATCTGCGTTTGAGCAGTTTTGCGTCAAAATGTATAATAAAAAGTATAACTATGGGTCTAGATAAATATCAAATGAGATCAGAGAACACATATAAAGACCACCCCAGCAAATCAAGCTCCAGTAGGGCACAAGGAATGTTGACAAAATAACAACAATGAGATAGTGAGAAAACGATTATATTCATTAGAAAGTTACATACCCAACTAACTCAGAATACACAATAGATAAGATAGCGGAGGTGCTCCGAAATCACATTAGCATTTATAGATTGAAATTGTATAAAAATTCAAAGCAAGTAATCTTTTATGGATCAAATCTGTTTATTGACTTTTCAATTATAGAACATCGCATATGCAACACATCAAAATATTACAATTGCATTCATAGACAGCTTTCTCCATGCGCAACCATAGAGAAAAAAAAAAAGCAAAACCTTAAATACAAAATACAACTTTGTTTCCCCATAGCTGGCTGACAATACAAGAATCAAACAATCCCAGGCCCCGTTACAGTATAGTCCCTGTCGCATGTATACATCTCCACTAAAGGTTAGCCCCTATTAACTCAATTCAAATTCAGAACCCTCAAATAAGTCGGACATATCAATTCTGTAAACTCCCCAGATAGGATTTGTAAGTATGGTAGCCAAAGTTCTTTAAAGTCCCCGCCCCGCTGCTGAGAAGTCAGGGTAAGCTTTTCCATAGCGAGGATAAACCAGAGCTTGTGTAGCCATGAAGTTGCTGTCGGGATCTGGTCAGTCCCCCACACGGATAGCAAAAGCTGTATTGCAGCATTTAAAGCTAAGGCCATCTGCCGTCCCAGCAAAATATACGCAGGGAATCTAGGAATCTGAGGGGGTCATTCTGATTCCCGCTGGGCCGGCGGGCGACCGCCAGAAGGCCGCCCGCCGGCCCAGCGGGAAAGCCCCTTCAACAATGAAGCCGGCTCCGAATGGAGCCAGCGGAGTTGAAGGGGTGCGACGGGTGCAGTGGCACCCGTCGCGATTTTCAGTGTCTGCAAAGCAGAAACTGAAAAGCTTTATGGGGCCCTGTTAGGGGGCCCCTGCACTGCCCATGCCAGTGGCATGGGCAGTGCAGGGGCCCCCAGGGGCCCCACGACACCCGTTCCCGCCATCCTGTTCCTGGCGGTAAGAACCACCAGGAACAGGATGGCGGGAAGGGGGTCGGAATCCCCATAGCGGCGCTGCTTGCAGCGCCGCCATGGAGGATTCCTATGGCCAGGGGAAAACCGGCGGGAAACCGCCGGTTTTCCTTTTCTGACCGCGGCTTTACCGCCGCGGTCAGAATTGGCCAGGAAGCACCGCCAGTCTGTTGGCAGTGCTTCCGCGGTCGTTGGCCCTGGCGGTCCATGACCGCCAGGATCAGAATGACCCCCTGAGTGTCAAAAGCTGTGTCAATAATGTCTATTATGTTCTCCCAGTACCGATGTAGTTTGGGACAGTGCCATAGTAAATGCACAAGCGACCCCCCTCCCCCACACCCCCTCCAACAGAGACTAGATTTATCGCGATCCCAAGCATGGATCCTTGCTGGGGTGTAATACCAGGAGGAGGCCACTTTATAGGCTGTCTCTGTGCCTGCTGCATTGTAAGCTGTGTGGTGGGCCCTATAAAAAATACTCTCCCACTCCTCTTCCGATAGCTCTCTCTCCAGTTCCCTCTCCCATCTCAGTTGACCCTTAGTCTTGGGCGTACGGGCCTCCCCCCGCAAGAGAGCATAGAGCTCAGATATTTTTCAAACAGCGTTAACGGCCTATCTATTAATGTCCTATTGGCTGGAAGCAGGGCCCAGTGTCATATTTGTTAATACATCATCCTGTCAGCCTCGGTTAGGCCATATGTCTCCCTCAGCTGGTCAAAGGGAATCACCCCCTGCTCATCGAATAAATATCCCACCCTTTTACAGCCCCCCTCATACCATCGACGCAGTGCCTCAGACTGTAGGCCCGGGCCGAAATCCGGGTTAGCACCCAAGGGAAGGTCGTCAAACCCACCCTGCCGGCCACCCGATCCCACACCCTCATCGAAACCTCCGTAACCGGGGATACATACAACCCCCGCGCTCTGTGACGGCGTCTAAGCCAGGGTTCCTTCCATATGTGAGAACCAGCCACTACCTCGTCCATGAAGCACCAATGCTTCTCGGAGGATGGTCGGCTCCATTCCAAGAGGAAACGCAATTGTGCTGCATGGAAATATCGAAGGAGGCATGGGACCGCCAGCCCGCCCTCCTGCTTAGGGCGATACAGCACCCGTCGCGGTATCCTCGATGCTTTCCCTTCCCATATAAATCTTAGAACCGCTGTTTGGAGGGTCGCTATCGTTCACGGCGGGGGCTCCAGCGGAAGCACCTGAAACAGATACAGTATACGTGGTAGGATGGTCATCTTCACTGCCGCCACCCTGCCCAACCAAGACAATTTGAGTCTCCCCCATGTCTCTAAATCCCGCTGCACCTCCCGGATTAGTTTCGTGTAATTCAACGACGCCGTGCTGGCGACCATGGAGCCCAACTCGATCCCCAAGTACGGAAGCCCCGAGGAAGACCATATAAAATGGAACCGAGCCTTCAGGTCCCCTTCATGCTCAGCACTGATAAACTTGCCCATAGCCTGCGATTTTAGCATGTTCATCCGGAATCCCGAGACTCGTCCAAATTCCTCTAATACATCCATTAGCACCGGCAATGAGGTCGTAGGTTCCACCAAAGTGAGAATGACGTCGTCTGCATATAACGATATGAGATGCTCGTCCCCCCCAAACTTCACACCCGTGATCAGAGGGTTGTCCCGGAGCCTCTGCGCCATAGGCTCCATGTAAAGCGCGAACAAGAGGGGCGAGAGCGGACACCATTGCCGGGTCCCTCTTTGGACAGCAAAGAGTAAAGAGAGCGTCTCATTAACTTGCACCGCCGCCCGAGGTGCCTGATAGATGCAGCAAATCCACGCCATGAAACCTGGGCCCAACCCGAAGTGCTCTAGCACCTTGAACAGGTATGGTCAGTAAACCCTATCGAACGCCTTTTCAGCATCAATAGATAGGAAGAGCGCTTCCCTTCAAGAGCGTTCGGTTTTGTCCAATAGATGGAGCAGTCGCTTGGTATTATCACTACACTGCCTATGCGGTATAAATCTTGCTTGGTCGGGAGCCACAAGCCCCGGCATATAATAGTTGAGACGGTGTGCCAAAATGCCAGTAAATAATTTGGCATCAATATTCAGGAGGGAGATCGGCCTGTATGAGGTGGTTCTTCCCCGGCTTCGGGATAACCACGATAGTAGCATCTAACATGCTAGGCATGAGGGCGCCCGTTTGACGAAAGGATTTAAAGAGTCTCACTAAAACAGGTACAAGTTCCTTACAGAAGGATTTATTAAAAAGCACAGAAACACCATCAGGGCCAGGTGACTTCCCAGTCTGTAGCCGTGCGATTGCCGATATGACCTCCTCTGCCCTTATAGGTTGATCTAACGAAGTCGCCTCCCCCTCAGTCAAAGGAGTAACTGCTATACCCTCTAAGAAGGATTCCGGAGTTAAAGTGCCTGGCTGCTCAGCCCCATATAGACCTCGATAGATTTCAGCAAAGACCTCCGCTATTTGGTAGCTCGTACGAGCTTCTGCTCCTGAGGGAGAGCAAACTATTTTTATCATTGACGCCGCGCTCTCAACCTATGTGCCAGTAGCTTCCCGCACTTGTTACTTCCCACATAGTACTTATGTTTAAGGCAGACTACCGTATACTCTGCCCTGTCCCAGTCCAACCTCCTCAACTGCTTCCTCACTTTCTCAAGCTCTCGCCATATTCTAGGTGCGCCGGTGTGCTTATGCGAATGCTCCAACACCCTCACTCGCTGCCCCAAGTCCTCCCTGAGATGTCTCCTTGACTTATTGTCCCTTGCAGAAAGCAACATCACCTCGCCCCTCAGCACAGCCTTCAGTGCCTCCCACAGCGTCGCAATGCTGGTTGTCCCATCATTGTTAAAGCTAAGATACTCTATTATTGCCCTACGGATCGCCTCTAACGTTGCACCATTCTGAAGCATCGAATCCCTAAATCGCCACCCCGATGCGCCTACCCGCTCCATGTTCATATGAATCTCAACTGTAACCGGGGCGTGATCTGACAGGGCTCGCGGCTCAATCACTGAATCCCTAACCCGGGGGAGACGCTCCTGTGTTGCTAGAAAAAGGTCCAACCTAGCTTATGTTTTAGTTGCTGCTGAATAAAAGGAATAATCTCTTAACGTGGGGTGCGCACTCCTCCACACATCCACCACACTCACTCAGCCACTGTCGACCATCATCAGACAAAGACCCCGTCTGCCCATACCGGTGCCTCTGAAATCGTAGGCCAAAGACCCCAACTCTCCTCCACATCTATAGAAGTTGGATACAATTGCTTCACTCCTTCCATCAACCAACCCATTAGAGAGAAAGCTTGGCGCCCCTCGTAACCGTTGCCCTAACATAGCATGTGTAGTTACTGATTCCATTTTCAAAAGTTTGGTTGGCGACAAATATGTACCATCTGCTCCAGTGTCCCACAATCTCACCAACTATCCCTAAATCGCCACCCCGATGCGCCTACCTGCTCCGTGTTCATATGAATCTTAACTGTAACCGGGGCGTGATCTGACAGGGCTCGCGGCTCAATCACTGAATTCCTAACCCGGGTGAGAAGCTCCTGTGTTGCTAGAAAAAGGTCCAACCTAGCGTATGTTTTAGTTGCTGCTGAATAAAAGGAATAATCTCTTAACGTGGGGTGCGCACTCCTCCACACATCCACCAGACCACACTCACTCAGCCACTGTCGACCATCATCAGACAAAGACCCTGTCTGCCCGTACCGGTGGCCTGAACGATCCAAGTCCCCGTCCATCACCAGATTAAAATCGCCCCCCAACAGGACAGCACCATCAGGGGATTGGAGCAACGGAGTCAAAGCCTGTCTTAGGAAAATTTCCTGCTGGGAGTTAGGCACATATATGGAGGCAATCGTAAAGGAAAAAAAAAACAGTCTCAACCTCATGGCTAAAAGCCTCCCTGGAACCTCGTGCAATTTTGATATCACTTCCCTAGGGAATGAGCGTGCTAGAAGTATCGCCACCCCTGCATGCTTTGATGGTAACGAAGACCAGAACTGCCTGGGGAACCACTTAGACCACATACGATAAGTATCTTTTGAGACAAGGTGCGTCTCCTGCAGAAGGCATATATGGCTCCCCAATCTCTCTAAGGCAGACAGGATGGCTAGCCTCTTGGTAGGGTTATTAAGCCCCCGAACATTTAAGCTTATACATTTAATGATCATATCCTATAATGAGGGCGACAAGCAAAAGAGAAGGGAGCACGCCATAGGACCACCCCCCACATAAAGGTCAAGACCACCTAAGACACCCAGGCCTGAGGATATCTCTACAAAGAGCCAGTATCGTAGGGAAACCCAACAACATTCAACTAATACGCACAACAGGTGCATAGAACACAGAAGTCCTCGATCGTCCATCTTCGCGAGGTGAAGTATCCACGGGGCAGTATATCCAAGCATGTCAGGTAACCAGGTCAATCGCCCCCGCCGCCCGACCCTCTTCGACGATCAGTATGCTGTTAGCAACGCGGCCAAAAGCAATCCGGGGCACCCCCTACTGCCCTTCCTAGGCTGAAGTTCCGGCGGCCACACTGTTCAGGACAGATTCTCTCTCCGACCTCAGCTCCGAGGCCGTTGGGTGTTGCAGCTTCCTTCTTTTCTCTTTCCGCCGCCAACGGGGAGGACCCCCCATAGGCAGGATCGCCTCCTCGCTCGCCTCACGGCCTATATCCTCCAGACCCAGGATACGACTGGCTTCCAAAACAGATTTCACCTGCCGGAGCTGCTGCTCCCAGCGGAAGATCAAGCGGAACGGGTGGCCCCAAGAATAGGACACATTGTGCACTCGCAAGTAGTCTGTGGTCGGTCTGAATTCTCTCCGCCTCTGCAGAGCCCGCACAGATAGGTCGTGAAATAGTTGGAGTTCATGCCCTCGAAAGAGTACCTGTTGAAGATTGAAGGCCCGCTGTAAGATCTTTTCTTTAAGAACATAATTATGGAGACAGGCTAGGATGTCCGGAGGACGATCTCCAGGGCCACCAGCACGTCCAACGCGATGAACCCAATCCAGGACAACCTACTGTGTCTCGTCTGGTGCAAGAAGTGAGCGAAACAGACCCACCACATAGTCCCCAATGTCCAAACCGGGGCCCCTCTGATACGGATATTGTGTCTCCTCGAGCGGTTTTCCCAATCCTCTACCACTGTCTGGAGGAGGTCCTGCTGCTCTCGGAGGCGGACTACCTCCTGTTGCAGGCCCGCCACTTCTTCACCACGAGGGATCTCACCATCTTCTAGCTGCGATAGTTGTTCACCGAAGGAGGTCACCTCTCCTCGCAGCTCCTTCATCTCCTGTGAGGTGTCCCTACGCATCTCTTGGATATCGCCCCAGAGCGAATCAAACAGGGAGGTCAGAAAGCCCTTTGTTACGGGAGAACTCTCATCACGGTCTGTCTCCACCCGACTTTCCAGGGCCTTCGCCGCAGGTAAGTCCTCCGCCATACTCCCAGATGTCAGGCGTGCCCCCGCAAGCATGTCTCTCACTGAGCGCTCACGTTTGGATTTAGACGTCGCCATGGCGCTCCGGCCTAATCTCGATTTGCCGACTCAACCCTGCAGGTCTTCCAAAGCCTCTGTCTGAGACCGATCACCATCTGCCACTGTGTCACAGACCACACCTGGGTCCCACACCCGGCAGCCACCGCTTACAAAGATACGCTTCAGCTGCCTCTTTCACCGAGTATGTGGGCCCGCGCTTAATTGAGGTTCAGGTGATAAAGTGCAGCAGTATTGGGGCCAAGCAGCAGGGCCCCCTGTCCTCTATCGGGGACTCGATCTTCTTACTCCGCCCCACTCATAGGTGCCAGGGTGGGGAGCACCAGCCTCAAGCCCCCGTCCTGTTTCACATATGGGGGCGCCCCCCACCTCCAGAGCGCTCGGGCGTCTCAGGGCGAGGGCTCACGCCGCGTTCCAGCCGCTCCCGGGGCCCAGACTGAGCCCTCCAGGCCCCCCGATACCCTAGCACCAAGATGAAAGGGCCGCCGGGGGAAAGCCCGTCTCGCGGTCCAGGCCGCCTCTCACGCCACTACGCAGCCTCGCCCTGATTCCAGGGCCGATCGCCGCTCTCCCTGCGGGCGTAGCGCGGCTCTGCTCAGGGCCACTGCCGGGTCGCTGAACCCGCGGGCGTGCTTCACAATTCGGGGGGGGCCTCCAGGCTACCCCCCGCCGGGCCGAAAAGCAATTTTGCGGGTCGAGGCAGCAGAGCGCAGACAGGCCCGTCCCAGCGCGCCGCCATCTTGGACACGCCCCCGCAAGAAATCTTTTAGTATACTAAGCCTGCCCATAGGGTAGAGGACACACAGAAATGAGAGGATGCAAAGAATTATAATACCTAACACCATACGCTATCCCACTTGGTATGGATTATTCAATAGCACATCACAATATGTCACTGCATTTGGTCTCCAGATGTACCATCCCTACTTTTCCACCCCAAGTTATCTTATAGTTACTGTGAGGATTTGAGTGTACTAGATGATACAGCTGTGGGGCCTTATCCTCACTACACTCATAAAAATGCCATGTTTGGTCCAGTTAGGTACGTTTACTTAACCTTAACCTCAGCCCTGAGTAGCTGTGGCTGCGCCCAGTAAGGCTTAGTAAAATAACAATGTGTAAAGCATTTAACAGCACCAAACAATGAAATATTAAAGCAACGAAACACAAAAGAAAGAAGAAACCAATTAAAAAAAATAGATTGGGCCTGATTACAACTTTGGAGGAGGTGTTAATCCGTCCCAAATGTGACGGATATACCACTAGCCGTATTACGAGTTCCATAGGATATAATGGACTCGTAATACGGCTGGTGGTATATCCGTCACTTTACCGTCACTTTTGGGACGGATTAACACCTCCTCCAAAGTTATAATCAGGCCCATTATGTTTTTATGAATTTTAGAGACCTTGATTAATAAAATCCACCAGAGGGTTCCGCAGATACCGATTTTAGAAGATATTATTACTTTTAAATGCAACCGCAAACATACATTTTCAACAAAAACTTTGCAAACTTTTGATATGTTTGACAGTTAGTTTGGCTACTCTGGCCTGGGTTTGGTGACCTGTTTCTTTCATAACATAGGTCTTGGGGATCCAGTTTGGTCACTTGGGAATTACCTGGTCACCAGAGTGTTTTTGAAGCAAAATCCAAAATTTATAGAACAACCACCTTAGACAATAATGGAGTCGTCCTGATGCTGAGGGATACAGGCAAAAGATGCTCAGAAAATGCTCCAGTTTGGGTGCTGTCAATGGGGGTGTCTTTTTGGTGGCTCCTTGGTCCAGATGTAAAGTGGAAAAATGTAGCCACAGAGATTGGGGTCCCACAATGTCCTCTACATTACAGAAGCAGGCCAGAAAATGCTGGGGTACTGGTCAGTCTGCAGTGGGGTTGGGTTGAAATCCTTAGGTGGGGGATACTGTCCTTTGGGTGTGATGAATCTGGACTCAGGTAACACTCCTGGGCCATGTAGACTTGGGTGCAACTTTTGGCTTTCTTGGATATATCCTCTTAAGTGCACGGCGATTGGTAGTGTCAAAATGTCTGTGGTGTCTACAAACTTGTGAGTTTGGGCTACTTTAGCTCTTGTGACCCATGAGCTGGTTCTAGGGGATTGGCTGACTGATTCTTAGAGTCACTGCTCTTGTTGGATGTTGAGAATCTTCTTTTCCCAGAGCCAGGAACCATAGGCACAGTCCAAACTTTGCTAGCTTAAAGTGCAGCAGGCACAGTCCTTTTGAGAGTGCAGTTAACACTTTTGAATTTACCACTATTGTACCATAACTCTTGACAAACCTCCTATCATATCCAGTCAGGGCTAAGAAGGTTTGATCTGTGCCGTATTTGAGTTTCCCAGGCCAGAATTGTCTGGATCTTGAGCTAGGGGGGTTGTACATGGCCTCCACCTACTTGGTGGCCCATGAGTGCTGCAGATCTGTGCACTATCTGGCACTTACTTGCCTTGATAGTAAGTCCTGCCTGTTAAAGGGGTTAAAGCACTTCCTTGAGGTGTTCTAGGTGATCGTCCCAGGTAGAACTAAAGACAGCAATATCATCTAGCTGTGCTTCATTGAAACGTTCCAGACCGGAAAATACTCTATTCGCCAACCTCTGGAAGATGGTAGGTGCCAAAGGGCATCAGTTGGAACTGAAAGTGATCTTCTGAGGTTGAAAAGGCAGAACTCTCCTCGGCTCCTGGTGGGAGGGCTATCTGTCAATAATCTGAAGTCGTGTCAAAGGTACTCAGATATTGTGCAGCCCCCAACTTGTCTATGAGCTCACCAGCTCTGGGCATGGAGTGAGCATCAGTCTTGGTGCTTGGCATTTAGACCTCTGTAGTCCACACAAAATCTTATGCCTTCTTTCGGATTGGGTTTGGGCACTAGAACCACTGGGCTGGCCCATGGACTACTGGAGGGCTCAATCACCCACAACTCTAGAATTTGACCAAACTCAGCTTTAAAGCTAGCCTTAACTTGATCTGACAGTTCGTAAACTGTCATCTGTGTCCACATCATGGGTACACCATGTTGTCAGACCTGGAGTCAAGGAAAACAGTCCAGAAAAATGTCCAAGCAATTTGTAACAGTCTTTCTGTTGTGGGCTTGTCAAAATGGAAGAGAGAACCACTCCCTCCACTGAACCATCTTTGACATTGGTTGACATCAGGTCTGGGAAAGGTTCACTTTCTTCCTCTTTCCCACCATCTGTCACTATGAGCACTGTGATAGCTTCACTTTCTTCCTCTTTCCCACCATCTGTCACTATGAGCACTGTGATAGCTGTTTAGTTGTGATGTAACGTGAGCCTATTCCCATGTATTACCCTATGAGGGTTCCTTAGGGTAACTAAGTCCACCAAGTATGTGATTTCCACCTTTTTAGGGAAGTCACAGTCCATTTGTATTGTTTGGATCTGGGTGACACAGGCTCTAAGAACCACACAAATTGTCCAAGTTGGTATTCAGCCATTGAAAACATTTAGTCATACCAGTGCTTTACAAGCTCCTGGCTGGCCTCCAATTTTCTGTTTGTCTTCTTCATAAATTGTGCCATCCTGAAGTGGAGGCATAATACATAATCTAGAATATGCTGTTACAACTCTTTAAGAGGTCTCTCCTAACATTCTGTAACTTGACTTAAAGGACCCCTAACAGGGTGCCCAAAGAGCAGTTCAAAAGCACCGAAACATACTCTCTTCTGAGGAATCACCCTGTTAAAAATGTGATTTCTGGTTGGCAGAGATATGGACTCTGTCCAAGCAGGAACCACAATCCTAGTCAGGGAAAGTCACCAGCGTACCCTAAATTAACATGTTCTCACCCCCTAGTAGCTTTGAACAGAACAGTAAGGCTTAGCTTAAGAGGCAATGTATTAAGTATTTGTGTAATACTTCAAACCTTAAAACATTGCAAACGTGATACAAGATCCCAAACCTAGTTAGACAAACAGAGCTTAATTTAATAAATAAAACAAGATAAAAACAAAAAAAGTGCAATTAGTAGAACCGGAGTTACGTATGTTTTAAATGACAAACTGAAACAAAAAGCACCAAGTGGGGATATTTGGTTGAGCTGGACTGGGACAAAGTCAAAAGGAGCACAGCTTGTATACAGGGAGAAGCAGGGGCCCACTGCAAAGAAACTTAGTTCCATCATCGTCAGGGAAGAGATGCGGGGTGCAGGTGAGATGAGGCGTCGTCATCGGTCCACAAAGGAAGATGATGCACTTGTCCTGAGCCACACAGTGGCAGTTATGCAACAGGATTGGAGTTGATCCACTGCACAGTCAGCTACACATCAGTCGATCTTCACAACAGCGGTGATGTGGCTGCAGTGGAGTAGATGCACCAGTTGTGAGTCCTTGTGTCGACAGAGATGCATGGATTCTGCTTGAGCAGCACTTCCGACCCACGTCCAAAGGTCCAGGACTGGGTTGACACCACTTTGAAGGACAGACTCACAGATGGCAGAGTCCAGGTGCTGTAGTAGTCGAGTTGGAAGTCTTTTATGTCCCTGAAACATCAATCAGGAGGCAAGAGAGCTAGCCCTTAGAGACGCTCTGATTCTGGGTTCAAGTAATGTGGATCCAGTTCTTCTCACCCAGGGAAGTAGGGCAACAGTCAACGTGTCAGCACTGGAAGAAAGCTTCCAGGGCAGCAATCCAACAGAGTGGCAGTCCTTGTAGCAGTATATAAGTCCTTCTTTCTGGCAGAGTATCTGCAGGTTCACAAGTGTACTGAGTTTGTAGGGTCTGAAGTCCTGTTTTTATACCCAGTGGTGCCTTTGAAGTTAGGGAGACTTCAAAGAGAGGCTTTTAAGTGCACAGAGGTCCTCCCTTCCTGCTTGGCTCCAGACACACTACAGGGGTTAAGCAGCCCTTTATGTGGTAACAGGACACAGCCAATTCAGGTAGAAGTAAGAGGCTGTTTCCAACTCTTCCTTTACATCCTGCCCAGGATGGCCCATCTGGATGTTGATGGTCCATCAGTCACACCTAAGCTCACTTTGTGTGTTTCTGTCTAGAGGGAATGCACATGACCTGCTGTCACCCCACCCTAGACATATATTGGAGACAGGCTGCAGGCACACTGGACTCAAAGCAGAAAAATGCTAACTTTCTAAAAGTTTAAACCCAGATCTGTGGCTAGGGGTAAATGTTTGATTGGTTCCACATTCCGTCCATCATTTGTGTTTGTTTGCTTTTGTCGCCCAGTCATGCACAGACGTGGGTCCCGGGCTCACTGTGCCACTGGATTCAAGCTAGCCTGGCTGATGAAGGGCGATGTCCTGAAACTGGTCCCAGAATGTTTGTTTTTGGTCAAGGGAGGACCTGGCCTGGCAGTTCGGAGTGGACTTTTCCAATGGGGAACAGGGTCAATACTGATTTACGTATGGATGGGTTAAAACTGGGGTGGCATGGTGAGAAAAACAAGTGATGGATTAAACCCAGATCTTTGACTGAGGGTGATTGTTTGATTGGTTCCGCATTCTGTCCATCATTTGTATTTGCTTGTGTCGTCCGAAGTGTTCCGGGAATGCCCAGACGTGGGTCCCAGGCTCACTATGCCACTGGATTCAAGCTAGCCTGGCTGATGAAAGGGGATATCCTCCAACTGGTCCCAGGATGCTTGTTTCCAGTCCAGGAAGGACCTGGCCTGGCAGTTCGGGCTGGACTGTTCCCAAGGGGAAAAGAGTCAAGAGCGTATTAAGGGCCAGATTTACTAAAAAGTGGCGCAGCGCCACATTTAATCACTTTAGAAACTCAGGGCTGCACCGTATTTATTATATTATGCCCCACAGCCCTGCATTTTGCCCTGCGCTGGCGCTAAATTTAGCTGCCAGCGCCAATATAGGCATCTGCGCACCATTGTGCAAGGATGTCTGCGTTGAGGGGTTTGATTGTTTATGTGCGCGAAGGTGTCCCTTCCTGCACATAATCACTAATGGCAATTTGACACTTCTGTCTAAGCTTCATTTTGAATGATTGCTTATGTGCAGGAACAGACACCTTCCCGCACATAAACAATAATTTCTGGCATATTACTCTTTCTATACGTGCTGCAGAATGCAGCACACATAAAAAGCCAAAAAAACGAGGAGGAATAAAATCGGTGTTGCTGTGGCACGCCCGTAGCAAAACTCATTGCATGCCCCTTCACGCAAAGTGCTGCATGTGAAGGGGCCGTATGTACAAGGTGGCATTAAGCCACAAAAAAGTGGCTTGCCACCTCCTTATAAATACAGCGCAGGGCATAGCATCAACGGAGCTTCATGGAAAGTGATGTTCCGGTGGCTCTAGGGGCTCATAAATATGCCCCTAAATATAATGAGGAATTCCCAGTGTTATCCTATGGGAGAAGTACATCTCGCAGAAGGGAAAAATGAATTTGAGAGTTCTTCCCCACCAGGACATGTAGAAGTTTAAAGTATATGCCCTGCCTTTTAATTACATAGCACACTTTCTTATGGGCTACCTGTGGCCTTACTTAGGGGTAACCCAGATGTAAATATAAACGTGTTGAAGGCTTGCCAAGGGGTTTGGCATAACAGTGAACAATGTATTCAGGTTGTAATGACAGGCCTGACTTCGGACTTGTTTTCAAGTGCTACTTAAGTGTATGTCACAAGCAGTGCTACAGGCCCAATAGTAGCATTTAATCTCCAGGCCCAGGAGAAATTTACTTCACTTTACTAGGCTCTCATAAGTGAGTTAAATATACCAATTAGGTATATAGCAATCAAACCATGATTTAGTGAGAGGGCACATTCACTTTAGCACTGGTCATTAGTTGTGGAATGCTCAGAGTTCTAAGGCCAACAAAAATAAATCTGCAAAAATGTGAGGCAAGCAGGCAAAACATCTGGAGGAAGACAGCCCTAAGGCTCTCAGGTCCATCACAAACTTCAAAAACTTTCTCCTTGGAAAGCAGATGCCTTGCAACAGAACTAGGCACTCTCAGAAAAAACCTTTTTTGCAGTGTTGACTTGGATATTTTCTTTGAGTGGTCACTTACATTAATTGTATGGTACAGATAAACAAAAGTTTGAGATCCTACCTACTAGGAACCAATTATGAGGATTTTAATGTTCTATTTGATATGGCTGTGGGGCCTTATCATGCTGTTCACTCATAAATACTGTTTTGGGTCCAGTCAGGTACATTTACTCAACCTTAAGCCCAACGTAGCTGTGGCTGCGAGCAGTAACACTTAACAAAGGAATAATATGCAAAGCATTTAACAGCATCAAACAATTAACTAAAAAAAGCAATGACACACAAAAGAAAGAAGACATCAATTTATAAAAATAGAATATATTTTTATGAATTTTAGGAGCGCTTGATGAACAAAATCTACATGGAGTTCCAGAGATACAGATTTTAGAAGATATTATCACTTTTTAATGCAACTACAAACAAGCATTGATCAACAAAATCTATGGAAACTTTTGAAAAGTTGAAACAGTTAGGGGCATATTTAAGAAAAGCACCACTGCACTGTGTGGAGCACCACTTTTTTGCACCCTTTATTGCCCCCCTACCGCCATTTTACGTGCACAGTATTTAAAATATGGCACACTATGACGCAGGGTAGGTGGCAATAGCATCATTTGTCATGACACTATTGAGGCACTCTGCACGAGTGGCGCCAAAATATTGGTGCTACTCCTGCAGAGTACATAGGTGTCTGTTATAAATAATGGTGGGCCCCATTTTAACACCTGATCTGAGCAGGTGGTAAAAGTGCCATAAAAACTGACCTTGCCATTTTTTTGGCACTCTAACGTGGGAACACCTCCTTTGCATACAGTATGCCTGGTGCAGGCATAATGTAGTGAAAAGGGTTACAAAGTGGTACAATGCATGCATTGCGCCACTTTGTAAATATGGCGTGAGGATTTTATCTTCGTTTGGCCACATTAGCGCAAAAATAAAACCAGTGACACTAAAGTGGCACAAGGTGGCGCTAGGGGCTTATAAATATACCCCCTAGTTTGGCAACTCCATCCCAAGTTGGGCAACTAATTCTGGTCACACTGAGGTCTAGGGTGCCAAGTGGACATTTTGGACAGTTACCTGGCCATCGGATCATTTTTGAAGCAAAATCCATACTTTAAAGGACAACCTGCCTTGACCATAATGGAGTGGTCGTGATGCTGGGGTATGTAGGCAAAAGATGCTGAAAGAATGCTCCACTTGTGGTGCCGTCAATGGGGGTGTCTTTGTGGGTGCTCTTCGGTGAAGTGTGGCTACCTTCGCCACAGAGATAAGGGTCCCTAAAAAGTCCTCTACGTTGCAGTAGCAGGCCATCTAATGCTGGGCTACTGATCAGTCTGCACCGCCGTTGGGGTGAAATCTGTAGACAGAGGCCAGTGTCCCTTGGGTGCAATAAGTATGTACTTGGATAGCACTTCCAGGTCAGTCAGACCCGGTGCAACCTTGGCTATCTCATATTTGTCTTCTTGGGTGTCTGGCGAATGGTAGAGGCTAAACCTCTGTGGTGGCTACCAACTTGTCATTTTGGGCAACTTCAGGTCTTGTGTCCCTGGTGCTGGTTCCAGGGGATCAGTTGATCCTTTGAGTCATTGCTGTCATTGGATGTTGGGAACTAACTTTTCCCTGAGCCAGGAGCATTAGGCACAGTTCAAACTTTGCCAGCCCAAAGTGCAGCAGATGCAACCTTTCCAGGTATGCAGCCTCTCTTTATGAGGGTCCAAGGGCAGCTGGGCAGTCTTTCTCCGGTCCTCTCACTGATTTCAGCATGATCTAAAGGATCAGAGTGCCTGGGTGCCATATTTATCCCAGGAAAGTGCCCGGAGGAGACCAAGGGTTCACTAGCCAATAGGCTACTGGGTTCCCTCTTACCTAGTGATGATGTTCCTGTGATGTGTGGCATCTGGCTATCCCAGAGTGCACCATTCTTGCCGCTTTCAAGATGCCATGATCCTTCCTCAGTTGTTAGGTACTTGGTAGCCCACCTTAGAGGTGTGGCTACAAGAGGGCTACACGCCCACAGTAGAACTGGTTTGGGCAGGATTTCACTCCTTGACCATGTCTCCACGTTGCCTGCAGGAACAAAAGGCTTTCTGCTGAAGTTTGTTGATGGTACTTTCCTCACAAAGGCAGCTTCACCTTTGAAATTCGTCTTTTGGGCTAACACCCTAAGTGAACATCCTGAGGGAGAGGGGGCAACGCTCTCCATGGCAACTGCCTTTTTTCCTGTCCTGAGGTGCAGTCACACACCTCCCAAGATGTCCAGAAGCTCTCTGCTTGCCAGGGCCTTTGAGAGGTTGATGGGCTAGCTGGGGCACAGACTGGTAACTTTCTGCCACTTCCTTAGATTAAATAGTGGTACTAAATTCGATCTGGGCGCCAGGTCGGTTTTAATGCCATAATGCCACAATTAATTTGATACTGTACATGAACAGTTGGGTAATCCCATTCAGGAATTAGGTGGGTTGAGATGCCAACTGGGTACTCTGTGTAAGCCAACTTTATCCACAGCAAAATTACAACTAAGAAACACTGTTGTTAAGAGATATACAAAAATATATGTCTTTACTTATGTTAGAAATGGGGTCTTTGGTTGGCAGGCAGGTTACCCCCTGTCCAAGCAAGGACCCACACTCTATTCAGGGTAAGTCACACACAATCCAAATTATCCTGTGCCCACCCTCTGGTAGCTTGACACTTAGCAGTCAGGCTTAACTTAGAAGGTAATGTGTAAAGTATTTGTGCAATAAATCATGCAATAACACAGTATAATACCAGAAAAATACACCACACAGTGTTTAGAAAAATATATAATATTTATCTGGGTAAATGCAGGTCAAAACGATCAAGAATCAAAAAGTATACATTGAATTATTACTGTAAGAATCATATAAAGTGTCTTTGGTCTTTAAAAAGCAGCAACTGTCCCTTGCAAGCACAAAGTACCTGGTTTGCGTTCAAATTCTCCGCAAGGGACCGCAGAGGAGGAGATGCATGGAAAACAGGGAGGTGTGCGTTGGTTTCTTTGGGCACACACAGAGGATGCATCAATAAGTTTCCATGCAGGGAAGGCTTTGCGTCCATTTCCTTCACGCTGACTTGGATCCTCTTCAGGGTGCAGGGTTTTCAGACGCCCCGGGAACGATGCGTTGAAATCCTGGGCGTGCAAGACGAAGTCACAGGGGCTGGGTCGATCCGTGGGACATGCGTGGAAATTTCTGCCACACCACAGGCGCTGCGTTGATTCCCCTCAGGAAGTTGGCTGTGTCGTTCTGGCTCAGCTTTGGGTCGATTCCATGGGCTGTGCACCGAAGTTCCGGTGGCAACACTGCTGCTGTGTCGATCTCCACTTCTGGGAGCAGGGCTGCGTCGTTCCGGTTCGGCGTGCAGTGATTTTCTCACCGTGATGCAGGCTGTGCGTTGTTTCTTGCAGGCTGTGCGTCAAATTTTTAACGCACTAGGAGTTCTTTTGCAGGATGAAGTCTTTTTGGTCCTGAGACTTTAAGGAACAGGAGGCAAGCTCTGTCCAAGCCCATGGAAAGCACTTCTCAGCAGAGCCAGAGGGTAGCCAGGCAGCAGGGCAACAGCAGGGCAGCAGTCCTTTGCAGAAAAGTAGTCAGGTGAGTTCTTTGGGCAGCCAGGCAGTTCCTCTTGGCAGGTTGCAGATTTTGGTTTAGGGATTCTTCTCCAGTGGTATCTTGTCCAGAAGTGTCTGAGTTGGTAGGGTCAGGAACCCTGTCTAAATACCCAAATATGTCTTTGAAGCGGGGAGACTTCAAAGAGTGGCTTAGAAGTGCACAAGGTCCCTTTCAGTTCCACCCTGTCTGCTAGGGTCCCACCCAGTAGGTGGGTTTGGCAGTCAATTGTGTGATGGCAGGCTACTGTCCTTTGACATGTAAGTGTCAGGCCCTCCACCCTCCCAGCCCAGGAAGACCCATTCACAATGCAGATGTGTGCAAGTGTGAATGAACATCCTGTGTTTGGAGTTGTCTGAGTGAATGCACAAGGGAGCTGTCTACTGAAGCTAGCCAGACTTGGATTGCAAGGCACAGAAGTATTTAAGTGCAGAGACATGCTCACTTTCTAAAAGTGACATTTCTAAAGTAGTAACATTAAATAAAACTTCACCAGTCAGCAGGATTTTGTATTACCATTCCGGCCATACTAAATATGACCTTGATACTCCTTTCAGATCAGAATCTACAACTCTAACAGTATATGACAGTAGCCCTAATGTTAGCCTATGAAAGCAGCAGGCCTCACAGCAGTGTAAAGGGAATTTAGGAGTTTTACACTGCCAGGACATATAAACTACACAGGTACAAGTCCTGCCTTTTACCTTCATAGCACCCTGCCCTAGGGGTTACCTAGGGCCTACCTTAGGGGTGACTTACATGTAGAAAAAGGGGAGTTTAAGGCTTGTCAAGTACTTTTAAATGTCAAGTTGAAGTGGCAGTGAAACTGCACACACAGACCTTGCAATAGCAGGCCTGAGGTATGATTAAGGGGCTATTTATGTGGTTGGCACAACCAGTGCTACAAGTCCACAAATAGCATTTAATCTACAGGCCCTGGACACATGTAGTGCACATTACAGGGGACTTACAAGTAGATTAAATAAGCCAATTGGGAATGAACCAATGTCACAATTTTTTAAGGGAGAGAGCATATGCACTTTAGCACTGGTTAGCAGTGGTAAAGTGCGCAGAGTCCTAAAACCAACAAAAACAGTGTCCAAAAAGTGGAGGGAGGCAGGCAAAAAGTTAGGTTTGACCACCCTAAGGCTGTCAGATCTAACAACTTAAAAAATACAGTTCCCTGCAAGAGGACTTTGTAGGCTTTCCTAAGGGGAAACGTACTTACCTGCCAAGGTATAGAGTGGCTATGCCTTTGGGGTGAAAGGCAAAGCCGATCTGGTATTGAAAACACTGCTTCTACAGTCTACAGTGGCAGGTTGGGCCATTTTGTTCTTTGTCACACACAGTGTGGCACAAACAGTGCTGCAGCCCTGAGTGAACACTCTGTCTTACATACCCTGGGTACCATAAACTAGGGACTTATAAGTAAGTCAGTCTTTGCCAATTGGGTGTATCCAATTCTACATTCAGTTTGCATAGGGTCAGAACACTGGCACTGAAGCCTGGTTAGCAGCCCTCAGTGCACTCTCAGTGTCAAAAGAAACAGGAGTATCAGTCCAAACATGTTGCGGTGAACATGCAAAAAAAGACATTGCTGTACAGTTACAGTAATTACCTTACATATGCAGTCAAAACTTTAATAAGCAGGTTTTGTGAACTGAAATATTGTTCATATAACTAGATGCATAAACATCTATGGGCTCCTTCATAAACTGCCTGTGATTATACCAGTTCTTTTTTTTTTGTATTTTTGTTTTTGGGCACAGGTGATTGTCCCGGGTCCCATTCGAACTTTCTTTTAATCCTATCGGGGCAAGCGACTTGATGTTATTTCTATTATTTATCAAGAGTGTTCTGTCCCTTAAGGATCATTGCATGGATGGCCAATCAAAGTGTGTAATGTAAGACTAAGGATTGATGGATGTGGAGGGCAAGATACAGGATTGGTATAAAGTAATTAACATACTGTAACAGGGCAAGAGTGGCCTTTTATTGCACCGGGCATTTTCCCGGTGGGCTGGAGTCAATGATTTTCTCAGATTCCCAGGGTTAAATACAGCAGGCACAGGTGGGTTTAAAGAGAGGGGGAGAAGGAGAGTAAGCGATTAGAGAGAGTGGGCAGAGAGTAGAGAGACGGAGCAACAATGTATGGATGGAAAGAGAGAAAGTGCGAGTGAGAGAGAGAGAGGGGCGAGGAGACTAACGCAGTGGGTCTGGCGTCTGGCTTAACCATTTTTGTCAGAGCTGCTTTTTGGTTCCCCAGTTGAGCCCTATAGTGTAACAAATCAAAGTTAATCAATGGAAGCCTTCAATGTGCTTTGTAGCCGGACACCACTGGGCTTGATACAAAGCAGAACCTTCCTACAGTGTTTCTCTTTTTTACATCTTTTAAAACACTCAAAATTGTCATCCTTAATGGGAAGATTATGCTTTTGAGATTATGGTTTAGTTTTATTTTTGTTTAATACCTTTGATGGGATGAGTCATTAGACCAGACTGACGGTTAGACGGAAACCACTTGCCAAACCCAAACCTTCCCTTGTACTACATGTAAGTCCCCCCACCCCAAGGTAGGCTCTAGGCAGCCTCGTGGGCAGGGTGCAGTGTATTTATAAGGTAGGACATCTTCTGGTGTGTTTTAAATGTCCTGATAGTGAAATACTGCCCAGTGGGAGTTTACAGATCTGTGGTGAAATTACATTGTCCTTTGTTTATACTGGAGTAACTGACTAACGTTGGATGTGCCGAATGAAAAGGATTAAGCAGTGCTGTTCTACGAAGTTGATGTTGAAAGCAACAATTATTGTGATTTAATCCACTGTGACGCATTGTCTTGAGGATGATCTCATGGATAGTTTGAGCCTTGGGAGACCGAATGTTGACCTTATTCTCTCCATGACACATTTCTTCACCTGAGCTGCTGGAGTCCATTAGGAGTGATTTCTGTTTGTTTGAAAGACTGCATATAGGACTCAAACCTTTTGTATTTGGAGAGTCAGGGGGGGTTTTGCTCTCCTTCTATCCCTTGGATGCAAAGGGATTGTGGACTTGAGGGGTCACCAGTGCATTTATATAAAAACACTATCAATTCTCTTTGTTGCTTTGCTATATTGATGAATATTCTACTAGTGTATATATAACAATTCTTTATTTTTCCAGAAACTAATAAACACGCTGTTTGAAGATTTATCCATTTATGGAATTTGATTTATGGCTAATTACAACATTAATAGTATTTAACATTGCTGAAATATTTGGATGCAAATGATTCCTCCATGAACATTGCTTTACAGTTTAGATTACCCAGTTCTGTGGGGAATATTGGGTGTGTCCTACATATTCTGATGAGTCTTCCTGAGCTAGAATGGGATTGAGAAGCCGTCACCTGCATTTGAATGGGCCGTGCCTGCCCTCACACAATACTGACTCCAACCCCCTAGAGTGCGTCTGGGGCAGGGCAAGGAAGAGGCAGAATCTTGTGCACTACAAAGACTTTCATTTGAAATGTGCCTACTTCAAAGGCAGAAATGAGTATAAGTATTGGACTGCTGACTACATAACTTTAAATTACTTCTGGATCCAGAAGAACTTCTGCCAAGGAGAAGAACTTGATGCTTGAGGTGGACCTGCCACTCTGCTTTGCTGTGCTGGCCTGCTGCTGCTGCTTCTGACTTAAGAGGTAAAGGGCTGAACGTTGCTTTCTGAAATCCTGCTTGTGAAGTTTCTCCAAGGATTTGGACTGAGTTTGACCCCCATTCTGAAGATTCAGGGCCATCAAAGACTTCATCTGCCAGCACCTGGGCTCTCTTGCTGAGACCACTACCCTGCCAAGTGGTACCATATGCAGTCCATGGACCCTTGAAAGGAGAATCTGGTCAACCCAAGGTGAAAATCCATATACTGGAGCCAAGTGGCAGAAAAATTTATGCCACACCTGCACTGCGACTGAAAAATGAATGCAGCGCCAGTGAAATCTACGCATCGACAGCTCAGCGCGGATTCATAATTTCCGTGTGTCTGGATTTTCCTCGCATCATCCTTGGGCGTCAAAATCTTCAACATCCCTGCCGAGACTGGAGCCTGCTCACATGGAAACTGATACATCACTTACCCGGTGGAGAAAGAATTGACGCACGGCCTCATTTGCGAGTCGCTTGCTTTTCTGATGCGCACTCGCCTGTGTAGCTTTATTTTTTATACATATCAGGTACTTTGTGCTAAAACAACACATCCATTGATTTCTACGGACTGAGACTCTTTTCACTTTAAAAATGCATAACTTTGCTTGTATATGGAGGATTTTTGTAATTTTGGTTGTTTGAATTAGATAAGGATTGCTTCTTAGGTACGCCTGACTGCCTGGGGGTGAGCAGGGGTAACCTGAGCGGTGTATCTCCTTTACACTGACTAGAGTGAGGGTCCCTACTTGAACCGGATGTAAATTAATTGCCAACTAGAGACCCCAATTATAACACATTCCAAGTTCACCTTTTCATAGGTCAGCAGATTTTGGCCAGTCAGTCATATATAAGGTGCACTTCAGACCACCCGGTATGGATGCAGCAGAGTTATTTACATGCCAGATGCACTTCCAGGAGGATGGTGGGGCTGGAGTAATATCAGTCATATGTCTGGGGAAATCTAGTAGTACCTGAAAGCATCAGTTAAAAGTTAAGCAGAGCTGTGAAGGAAAAGCAGGAAGGGGTGAAAATGTTAGTAGAGGTTAGACAGAGATATGGACATGAATTAAACACATCTAATATTCTGGTAGGACTGAAGGGAGCTGGTTTATCAGAAGGTGCACTTATAAAAAGCAAATACAGTTGGGGTAGAGTCAGTCACATATTAGTTACGTCTCTGATAGTTAGGGGCACTGGAATCATATAGTAGGGGAGCACCAAGTTATGTGGCAGGGTTGACTAAATTATGCAGCAAGAAAAGGCAAATTAGGCACTCCCAACCCCCCCACCATCCCAAGCCATACATACCATAACAAAATTACTTACCAGACACAAGGCAACAAATACTTGCACAAATGTACACACCTGTGCACAACACCCCCCACCCCCACAATTAAACGCTGAACAACGTCACTATATTGTGCCAACAGCACTGCTGGGAAATTAAAATTTATTTTAATTATCAAAAGTAATGTCCAAATAAGGCCATTGGGAAGTCCATCATAAAGTCCCTGAAGTGCAAATATAGCCCAAACTTGACTCCAAATGGGCGAAGGGAACTCCACTGGAAAGGGGCATCAATGGGGCAGCCAGGCACCTCAGGGAACAGGTGTAGGGGGTGGCAGCGGTGGGGACTTAGGCCTGGAAGAGGGGGGTCTTGGGATTAGGTTTGGGAGGTGGAGGGGGTTTGGGCTTCCCCTTGGAAGGATAATGAGTGGGCCTGGACCGGGGGTGGCAGAGGGACCTGGGGCTAAATGGGGCTTATTCCTCCATGGGGAAGAGACACAGGAATGGTAAGGGTGGATTGGGGCAGACTTAGACGAGGAAGGAGTGGACTGGGCAAAGACATGTGAACGTTTAGGGTCAAAAAAGGGTGGGCAAGTGGGTTCAAACAGGTCAACATGGGATAGGAAAAACTTCTTAGGTGCAGATGGAGGGGATTTTGAGGCAGGTGCGGGAGTGGAGGTTGAGAGAGTGCTCGTACTAGGTGTAGTTGTGCTGGATGTGGATGCAGGTGACTGTATAGTATGCTTATGTGTGGTGGATGTGTGTGGTGTGGATGTGTGCGAACATTTGAGTGTTTTGGGAGGAGGGGGGGTGGACTCAGTGAGAGAAGACCGGCTGCCAGTGTAGATGGATGTTGTCTGGGATTCTGCAGGTTTGGTGAGTGTGCTGCAAGTGTCTGTAAATGTAGTCGTGGTGAGTGTAGGTGTGGTGTCTGGGGTGCATGTCTGGATGTCAGATGTTGTGGTGACTGCATGAATGGGTGCAGCAGCAATGACTGAGGGTGCAGTGCATGTGAGTGTTCATGGTGAGGTAACAGACAGGGTGGCGGGGGATGTTGACACACTGGGGGAAGTGGATGTTGTTGTGTGTGCTTTGGTATGTTGGGTGTGTACCTGTCTGTGGTGGGAAGTGTGGTGCTCGTGTTTGTCTGTGTGCTTCTTGTGTATTGAGTTGTGTGCATGGCTGTTTGTATGTGTGCTTGGAATGGGTGAAGGGAGTGGGGTGCTGGAAGGGATAGAGGTGGTGGGAGGGGGGACGGAAAAAGTAGGGACACTTGCTGCCGACAAAATGGAGGCCAGAGCCTGAAAAGATCTCAGTAGGCCAGACATGGCACCGTGAATGCCTTCCAGGTATGCATTGCATTACTGCATCTGGGATGCTAGTCCCTGGATTGTATTCACAATGGATGGATGCCCTACAGAGATGGTTCTCAGGAGGTTAATAGCCTCCTCCGTGAGAGTAGCAGGGCTGACTGGGGCAGGGGATGAGGTGCCTGGGTGAAGGAGATGCCCACCCTCCTGGGTGAGAGGGCACGGGCAACTCAGTGGGGAGCAACTGGGAGGACAGTGATGGTATGGGAGTGGCAGAAAATGACAAAGAATTGGTGGGCCTAGTAGGGGCTGCCACAACCAGGGATCTGCCATCAGAGGAGGTATCAGAGTCACTACCTCCAGTGGTAGTTGCCTCCCCGTGGTACTCCCCTCGCCCTCCAACCCACTGGTCCCCTTGGCATCGGTGGACTCTGCATCCTTGGAACCATGGGCTGCTGCATCCCCACTCGCCGGTGCCTCAGCTCCCTCACCAGATGATGCTAATGTACACAGGGACACAAGAGCAAAGGGGTGGGAAAACAAAACAAGAAAGAAGTATGTAAAATCCTGAAAATATGTACATTTTGGGTCACAGACACTCCCACCCAGGTCAGGCACAAACCCTCAGCGGACACAACATACGTTATGAATGTTCCACTGACTAGTAGGCATGACCCCAGAATACACCACATAACCCTCATGAAACACGACTCTGATATACTGTGCGAAGTACACCCATGAGAGACCATGCCAAGCCAGTGCACTTACAAGTCCATAAGGGCACAATTAATACCAGATGACAAAAATGGGACTCCTCATAGGCCTACAGACCCTGCCAAAACTAGCTATGACACTATCCCAAGGACGTGAAGGGGGGCAGGACTGCAGGGGCACACCTGTCTAAGTGCCTGGCACTACAATGCATACATCCCACAGTAACCAAATTCACCCATCAAAGATGTATCACAACAGTGTTGGTACTCACCCCCTTGTGGCTGCTGTGCTGCCTTCAAGCACCCATCCAAATCTGGACTGGCCACTGCCAGAATCGGGCCATTAGTGGGGTCAGGGTCTGACGGGCACCCCTTCCTCGTTGGGAGGCCTTCCCCAGCTGGGCCTCTTCTGTCTTCCTGGCCCAACGCCTCAGGTCCTCCCACCGCTTCCTTCAGTGGGTGCTCCACCAGTTGTAGACCCGCAGGGTCCACACTTCCTTGATTATGGCTTGCCACAGGCCTTTCTTTTGATGGGCTCTGACCTGCACAGGACACACAGAGCAAAGAAACAGACGTCATTGTGGGTCCCCCTTACACAAATGCCATGCCCTTTCATACTGAACGGCCCATGTTGACGTGCATATGAACAAAACACAGGCAGAATGTGCCAGACAACCTACGGCTGTGCAGTCACACATCGAACACACATGCATACAGGCATCAGCCACAATCACACACATTTAAGGATGACAGATGGCAACTCACCTGCTCCTCTGGTTGCCCATACAACTTCGCATACAGGGGTAGGACCCCTCCTCCAGCTTTTCCAGCTCCTCCGTGGTGAAGGCCGGGGCCCGTTCCCCTGTGACATGTGCCATCTCAGGGACCAGAGTCAGGACACAGCGGCACACGCAGTGGAGTACTACCCTTCACGTGATGCAGGAGTCAAGTGTCAAGGGTCTAACAAAATGGCGGTAGATTCTGCGGTGGTGTGTACCGTCACCGCTGGCGGCGATCATGAGTGGCCCAGGTTCCAAGTGATCCAATGATCAGGTGCACAGCAGTGAACACCACCTTCTGCCATGATGACTAACGCCAGAGAAATTAAGTCATTTCCACACCACCATACCTGTTTGGCAGGAGGCTGCCATTTTGCTTTCACCACTTCTCAATAGCCTTGCCGGGGGCCTCATCCATGGCCCATTATTTCTCCCATTCATCAATTACTGACATGATTCCTTGATCCACACATGTAGTCATGGTTGGAATCGTGTATACAATGTGATGCCATTATGACAGAGAAACCTCAGTACACATTAGCCTGACGGTGAACCTCATTCTTTCTGTTTTGGTGCGTTACATATGAGACGCATTTTGAAAAGTACAGTGACATCATGTGATGCAATTGTATGTTGACACTTAAAATGTATTCTTTCCTCCCCCTTAGGTACAGACCCATGTGGTGAGGGAGGGCCCCATCTGTTTACAGACCCCTGGTAGATCTGGCTACTATGGAGGAACATCACATCATTATCACCTACTGACTCAATAGAGCTACAATCGATGACCTTTGTGCATTAATGGATCTTGTTCTGAAGCTGGCCCATCGGAATCAGCATGCCATCCCTACAACTGTGTAAGTGCTATCTGTGCTACATTTTTTGGCCACTGGCTCATTTCAGGTGACAGTGGGCACGCTACAGGGGTCTCTCAGCCAATGTTCAGCCACATCCTGTCCAATTTCCTGGATGCATTTGTTCAACATTGCAAACTTATGTCCAGTTTCCCCAAAGGGCTGAATTCACCGCCATCAAATCTGGATTCTATGCCTTCGCTAATATCGCCCATGTGATAGGAGCCATTGATGGAACCCACATAGCCCCAAAAGTGAATAAACAGGTGTACAGGAATCGTAAGAACTATCACTCCATAAATGTACAATTGGTGTGTACTGCTGATCAGTACATATCACATGTCAATGCCAGGTTTTCAAGATCAGTCCATGATTCATTTGTCCTGCAAAACAGCAATGTGCCACACATGATGGGACAACTACAGGGGGACAGGGCTTGGCTCATAGGTGAGTGTGTATGACACTGTGGGGGTCAGTCTGACCTCGGCGGTAAAAGGCCCTTACCGCCGGTCAGAAGACCGCCATAACACCGCCGCGGCCGCGGTTAACCGCCACGGTCATTCTGACCCACAACGGCCAAACCTCCAAAAATCCGTCCTCCACTGCAGCCCGCCACATCAGCGGGCAGCGAGAAACTGGAGATGACCAAACCTCCACCGTCACGCCAACAGAAATACGCCCATGCCATTACGACCCACGAATCCACACGGCGGTCATTCAAACGCGGTATTCCATTGGTGCTACACACCGCCACGGTCAGAATACACACACAGCACCAAAACACAGCCACATTGGACAATTTGAAATACACACACCTGATACACATACACACACCACTCCCACACAATCAACCAACTATAAAACACACACCCACATCACCCACAAACCCCTGCGACCCTAATTACTGAGAGAAGGAGAGAGAGACACAGCAGACAATCCATAGCAAGACACACTGAGGCACACTACACCATCACACACACCACATAGTAGCACAAAGCACCACTCACCAATATACTTATCATCACATACACCACCCCACACCTCACCCACACCACCCCATGGCACCCCAAAGGCACCCACGCTTTTCGGACCAAGAACTCCGGGTCATGGTGGAGGAAATCCTAAGAGTGGAACCCCAGCTCTTCGGCTCGCAGGTGCAGCACACCAGTATAGCTAGGAAGGCGGAGCTATGGCAGCGGATCGTGGACAGGGTCAACGCGGTGGGACAGCATCCCAGGAATAGGGAGGACATCCGCAAAAGATGGAACGACCTACGGGGGAAGGTCCGATCGATGGTCTCCAGGCACAACATCGCGGTCCAGAAGACTGGCGGCGGACCCCCACCCACCCCTCCCGAATTCACATCGTGGGAGCAAGAGGTCTTGAATATCCTGCATCCTCAGGGCCTCGCAGGAGTAGCCGGAGGAATGGACTCTGGTAAGTCAAATCTAAACTACTATATCCCCCCCACCCCACCAGCATGCCAACCCACACCCCCACCCTCACCCCCAACCCCCAGCACACATCCTCCCTGACAATGTCTCACCAGCACAACCCACCCATCCCAACACCAACTCCTGCATGCCAACACAAATCATGGGCACCCATCACCTAAGCATGACCACTGCACTAACCCCCCCCCCCCCACTAACTACCCTCACAACACCTCCCTCAAGGGAATGCCTGCACTGGGGGACAAGGGCACCCATAACACGCACGCTATTGCACACACAGAAACAATAACCAAACTCTCTTACCCCATGCAGGACCCGAACGACAACACACCAGCCAGGAGGGTCCAGAAGTGTCCATCCCACCACCGGAACAGGCCCACACTGAGGATAGCAGCTCTGTCGACAGTGAACCTGATCACTAGCCCGGACCATCGGGGACCTCTGGGCAGTCGGTTCCCCTCAGGCAGCCACAGGCCACACCAGACCCGACCCCCTCTGCCAACACCAGCACAGCTCCCACCCAGCGGGCCCATGCCTATGTCTCTAGGACAGCTCAATAAGCGGCGTGTCTGCCACTACAGGGCACCCAGGCTAACCCAACACCCCAACAACAACAGGGACCTGGGGGCAGTGGTAGCGGGCACACCGTCCAGGGGACAGAGGCCGGGGGAAACCGGGCAACTCGGAGGGCTGCTGTGCGACAGGGGGGGGAGGAGAGGCCCAGGGAACCCACTCTCCAAGAGGCCCTCACCACCATCATGGGGGCCTACCACCACTTCCAAGAAACGATGGCGACGGTACTGGCCAGGTTCACTGAGATCCAGGCACAGCAGGAGGAACGCTACATGGGGTTCAGGGAGGAGCTGAGAATCATCGGGACCGCAATGGGGACCATCGTCCTGGCCCTCCACAGGATAGAGGACGCGTTGCGGGACCATGGTGCACCACACAGGGCCCCTGTCACTAGCCCGGACCAGGAACAGCCTACCACCTCCGCCGGCACTAGTGGACAGGAGGTCCCAACACCTCGACAGCCCCCCAGAACCCCACCTCCTGCTGAAGAACAACCACCCCGTAAGAGGAGCCTGAGACCAAAAAAAAAGACAGAGTAGGATGTCAAGACCCCCGCCAGCAGGACATACCCCCTCAAGTCTTCCCACTGTCCCACATTGCCACCCTGTCCAACCATGAACTGCCTATGCTCCATCCTTCCACAGGCAAAAGGACAATGCACCTGTGAGACTGAGAACTGGACTCTGCCATGGATATTCCTCCACCCCCACCCATCACCCTTAGAATCACATGTACCGATATCTAGCACTGTAAATAAATCACATTTTGCACACAAATCTGTTTTGAGTCATGCTGTATTATTAACAAATGTATTACATATTACTGTTCAATTTCTGTTCTGTCAATTAGTCATGACAACATACCAATGTCAATACGCTGTATTTCATGGGCGAACCAAGCAGAAGTCAGGTACTGAGTCAGACAGCACTGAGAAGGGAAGGGAAAGGCAAAACTTAATGAAAAACATCTGTGGGGAACTACAGAAAGTACAGATGCAGGAGGCTATAAGCAATTGTGAAATGGCGTGGGTGATTCTTACCTGTGTGTTACTGGAAATACTGTTGTATCACTCTGTCCCTATTGTCTGTGTCGTCCTCAGAGTCTTCCTCCTCTTCACTCTCCACAGGCTCCACGGCTTCTACAACACCACCATCTGGACCATCCTCCTGCAGGAAAGGCACCTGGCGTCGCAAAGCCAGGTTGTGGAGCATACAGCACGCCACGATGATATGGCACACCTTCTTTGGTGAGTACATTAGGGATCCACCTGTCATATGCAGGCACCTAAACCTGGCCTTCAGGAGCCCAAAGGTTCGCTCAATCACCCTCCTAGTACGCCCATGGGCCTCATTGTACCGTTCCTCTGCCCTGGTCCTGGGATTCCTCACTGGGGTCAATAGCCACGGCAGGTTGGGGTAACCAGAGTCACCTATTAGCCACACACGCTGTCTCTGTAGCTGTTCCATCACATAGGGAATGCTGCTATTTCGCATAACATACGCGTCATGCACTGACCCTGGGAACTTGGCATTTACATGGGAGATGTACTGGTCAGCCAAACAGACCACCTGGATATTCATTGAATGGTAATTCTTCCTGTTCCTGTACACCTGTTCATCGTCATTTGGGGGGACTAAAGCCACATGGGTCCCATCAATTGCACCAATGATGTTGGGGATGTGTACAAGGGCATAGAAATCAGCTTTCACTGTAGGCAAATCACCCTCCTCTGGGAAAATGATGTAGCTCCGCATGAGTTTCATCAGGGAAGACAACACTCTGGATAAGATCTTGGAAAACATAGGCTGAGACATCCCAGATGACATGGCCACTGTTGTCTGGAATGAGCCAGTTGCAAAGAAATGGAGGACAGACAGAACCTGCACTAGAGGGGGAATTCCTGTGGGTTGGCGGATGGGGGACATCAGGGCTGGCTCCAGCTGGGCACACAGTTCATGGATGGAGGCTCGGTCAAGTCGGTATCGTAGTATTATGTTGCGTTCTTCCATTGTGGACAGGTCCACCAGCGGCCGGTACACGCGAGGATTCCTCCTTCTCATCGCTAGTCCCAGCGGACGGTGCCTAGGAAGGAGAATATGGAGTACAGAGTCAATCCACTCACAGGTACGTACAACACAGCTTGCACAGTACAGGTAAATGTATGGTTTGATATGTTTGTATGTGTGACATTGCAAGGCCTAGGCCTGTGTGACGCATTAGAAATTAAGCCATGTGGGCCCTTGAAATGGCCGATGCCTGACCTGTGAAGTGGGACAATGGGATGTGAGGTCACTGCGCTGGTGGGGCACACCGTGGCGGTAGGCGGTCGAAGACCGCTGTGCGAAGACGCATTGGTTAACATTGAAGCCTATGGGTTTCAGGAGCCAATGACGATGTGCGCCGGCGGTCGCGGGACGCACCGCCGCGGTACGCACCGCCGCGGTACGCACCGCCATTTTCTATCTGCTCAATCATTCGAGACCTGATCATCCACAGGAGAGGACCTATACTGCAAGTGCTGCTGTGAACTCGGTCTGGAAGTGACAATGGCTGCTGCTACTGGTGAAAGGGCCCCCGCCTTCAGTTCAGAAGAGTTGGAGAAGCTCGTGGACGGGGTCCTCCCCCAGTATGCACTACTCTACGGTCCTCCAGACCAACAGGTGAGTACACTCAGTGCACATTGAATGGGTTATGCCTGTGTGGAGGGGGGGGTGTAAGTTGGTGGGGTGTGGAGGGAATGAGGAGTGTAACGCACGACAGATGAGAGAATGGGAACCATGACAAGGTTGGGGAGGGGGGGGCATGTACTCCAAACATGCAGATATGTGACGGTTTCTCTTTCCCACCCTGTACATGTCAAACAGCTGAGCGCCCACCAGAAAATCGATATTTGGCGTGCCATCGCCGAGGAAGTCCGGAACTTGGGGGTCCACAACAGACGGGGCACCCACTGCCGCAAGAGGTGGGAGGACATCCGCCGCGGAACGAGGAAGACCGCAGAAACACTGCTGGGGATGGCCTCCCGACCTAGGAGGGGTGCCAGTCGCACCATGACCCCCCTGATGTCCCGGATCCTGGCGGTGGCCTACCCTAATTTGGATGGGCGCTTGAGGACAGCACAGCAGACACAAGGGGGTGAGTATCCGCACATTCTCCTATCTGTATGCGCATTGGAGGCGTCTGGGTGGGGGAGGAGGGCTGTGGGTGACATTAGGCCAGGGCGCTCTCTGTAGTGTAGTCCGCTCCCTTAGGCATGGCCCTGTGCCCCCGCCCCCCACCTCTGTAGGGTGCCAAGTGCAGCTACCCATGCTCCAGCATCACACATGTGCGCGTGTGTTGTCCCTAGACCTGTTTGCCTAGTCAGAAGTACTGAGTAGTGTACCCCAAGTTCGCGACTTAGTGCACGAGGCACCTGTGTCTGTCCTCTCCGCAAAGGGTATTGCTAAGGCATGCACTCAACTTTGTTTCATTTCTCCCTCCACCCTAAATCTTTGTCTTCTTGTGTTTTAGCATCATCAGGCGGAGGAGATTTGGCGTCGGAGCAGGAGGGAGCTGCAGGTCACCAGGCCCCGGTGGGCACTGACACAGACACCGAGGGCACCAGTGATCCGGAGGGCGAGGGGAGCACCACAACGGGGGCCGGTGGAGACATCAGCGACACGGACACGTCCTCGTTTGGGAGCTCCCTAGCGGTGGCGGCACCATCTGTGCCCCCCGCAACAACAGGTACAGCCGCCACCCAGCGCACCAGCACCGCCCTCCCAGCAGCCCCTCAGTCTTCGCTCCGTGGCCGCTCGGCCAGGAAGGCGCGCGTCTCCTTCGCCCCAGGCACCTCAGCCCCTGCCTCTGTTACCCCTGCTGCCCTCAGTGCGGAGCTCATTGACCTGGTGAGGACGGTCATTGTTGGGCAGACTACCCTTCTGAATGCCATCCAGGGGGTGGAAAGGGAGGTGCATCGGAGCAATGCCTACCTGGAGGGCATTCATTCGGGTCAGGCTGCCCATCAACGTGCGTTCACTGCTCTGGCCTCAGCACTGACGGCAGCCATTGTCCCTGTCTCCAGTCTCCCTCTTCTATCTGCCTCCACCCTTTCTCTGTCTCCTGTACCTCAACCTATCCCATCCACACCATCAGACCAGCCTGCACACACCTCAACACCCAAGGCCAGCTCATCCAAACATAAGCACCACAGAAAACACAAGCATTCACCCAAGCAACACACAGATGCAGACATATCAACAGTCACTACCACCTCTGTGTCCCCGTCCTCCTCGTCTCCCTCCTCCCTCCCTCTGACGTCTACACTCACACCTGCATGCACCCCAACATCAGCCAGTTCTTCCACCACCAGCAAACCCTCCACTACAGTCCGCACACCTGCAGTCACCACCCCCACTGGCATTTACACGTCCCCTGTGTCCTCTCCCACTGTGTCTGTCACCCCCTCTTCCAAGACACATAAACGCAGGCAGACACCCAAACAACAGCCAACCACCTCACCACAGCCTACATCCCAGTCACCTGCACCCAAGGACAGCACACCTGGCTCTCATACAACCACATCCTCTTCCTCTACTTCTCTCACCACTACTCCTACCCCTTACCTTGGTCCCAAGAAAAATTACCTCTCCAGTTTTGACCTCTTTCCCTCCCCCGACCCACCCCCTCCAACTGGGATAAGTCCCAAGGGCACCTCAGCCACCACCAGCCCAACTTCTACAGTGCAAGTGGTGCATGGCATGTGGAGTCCACCCTTTGGCGGCAGTAACACTTCGGTGAGCAGCAAGGGGACAGCCACCCCCCCCCCAGGCAAGAGGACCCGGAAATTGAAGGGCCGCCGTGAGCGGACAGAGACGGCTGCCCCCAAGGAGGTGACTCCGGCCACTTCACCGGCCACAGCAGCCAGGGGAGGCAAGGGCCCGAGAGCCCCATCTAAGGAGCGGAAGGACAGCAGGGCGGAGAGGACAACCACCAGGAGCGCGGAGCAGGAGGGCCCCACAAGCCCCATCCCGGCTGCAAGGGATGACACCAAAGGGCCCAGGACTCACTCCCCGAAGGGGCCTGACACAGCACGGTCGGAGGGCGACTGAGCAGGGTGTCCAGGCCAGGTATGACTCCCTTGACATACTGCAAGAGCACCGCTGAACAGGGCCCCGCCGTGCAGAAGAGCACCGCTGAACAGGGCCCCGCCGTGAAGACAGGTACCGCTGAACAGGGCCCCGGCGTGCAGAAGAGCACCGCTGAACAGGGCCCCGCCGTGAAGACAGGTACCGCTGAACAGGGCCCCGCCGTGAAGACAGGTACCGCTGAACAGGGCCCCGCCGTGAAGACAGGTACCGCTGAACAGGGCCCCGCCGTGCAGAAGAGCACCGCTGAACAGGGCCCCGCCGTGAAGACAGGTACCGCTGAACAGGGCCCCGCCGTCTCAAGCACCGCTCCGCTGGGCCCTTCCTGTCAAGCACCGCTCCGCTGGGCCCTTCCTGTCAAGCACCGCTCCGCTGGACCCTTCCTGTCAAGCACCGCTCCGCTGGACATCGCCATGTCATGCACCGCTGGGCTGGGTCCCGCCGTCTCAGGCACTGTTTATGGTTCACTGTGCCCACCATGCCTCCTCCTTGACCAGTGGACTCTGTAATCCACCTGAGAGACTGTGGCTTTGCACTCCCCAGGATGGCACAGTGGGCAATCCACCCACTGTAGAGACTTGAGAGACTGTGGCTTTGCACTCCCCAGGATGGTCCAGTGGGCAATCCACCCACTGTAGAGACATTGAGAGACTGTGGCTTTGCACTCCCCAGGATGGTACAGTGGGCAACCCACCCACTGTAGTGACATTGAGAGACTGTGGCTTTGCACTCCCCAGGATGGTCCAGTGGGCAACCCACCCACTGTAGAGACATTGAGAGACTGTGGCTTTGCACTCCCCAGGATGGTACAGTGGGCAACCCACCCACTGCAGAGACTTGAGAGACTGTGGCTTTGCACTCCCCAGGATGGTACAGTGGGCATGGTGGCTCCTCGTGGATCTGGCGTCGTGGACTCATGTGGCTGTGGTGGCCCCCCCTTCCCTTCCCCCTGAGGTGCCTGTAGTTTTGACATCAGATGCCCCTGCAGTGTTTTCTCCAAAGGACTCAAGTCTCGTGTGTGGGCTTTGCCCTTGTTTCGCAGAACCTTGGCCCACGGACATGTTAGATTCGTAGGATGTGCAGGACTTGTTACTTCAGTGATACACTGATGTGTATATCTTTTTGGTTTTTGTAAATATTTTTCACGGTTGCTCAATTATTTCCAGGTGCTTTTTTTGTACATGAAAATTTATTCCAAATTTGGTTGTGTCATTGTATTTTTAAAGGGTCTTTGTGTGGTGTCACTGTGACTTCCTGCTCTGCATTGGTGTGTACATATTGGGGGGGTCGCATATGTGTATGCCCATAACCTTTCTTCCTCCCCCCTCCCGTGTGTCGTAGGTGCAGTACTCACCGTTGACGTCTGCGCCGGAGTTCGTACTCGTGGTAGATGAGCAGGTAGACGAGAGCAGGTATGATGTTCAATTCGGGTTCCATGCTGTCCGGATTCCGCGTGGAGTGTCTCGAGGTGAGCGTTTTCCATTGGAAATGTCTGTTTCCGCCGTGTTTTTATCGGCGGGGCTCCCGCCCCGGAAAAGGTGGCGGATTGGTGGGTCGTGATAGGGTGGGCGGTACATTGTCTGCCGCCAGGCTGTTGGCGGTGACCGCCGCGCTGTTTGTTTGTTCCGCCGTGGCGGTCGGAGTGTTAATGCGGCGGGCTGTGTTGGCGGTTCCCGCCAGGGTCAGAATTGCATTTTTTTGTCCGCCGGCCTGTTGGCGGGTTGGCCGCCGCTTTATCACCGACCACCAGGGTCAGAATGACCCCCTGTATCAGTTACATAGCTGATAGCCAGGCTGTATGCAAGTAAAGGCAGTTTGCTCAAGTACTCTTTCGCCCAATTTGCAGGTGATTCTGGCTACCCCAACTTGCAATGGCTCCTGACACCTGTGAGAAATCCCAGGACAGATGCAGAGAGGAATTATAATGAGGTCCCTGGTCGTACTAGGAGGGTGATAGAGCGCACTATAGGACTCCTGAAGGCAAGATTTAGTTACCTTCATCTCTCTAGGGGATCCCAGTGCTATGTCCCTGACAAGATGTGTAAGATAGTGGTGGCCTGACGCATGCTGCACAACATGGCTGTGAGGAAAGCTATCCCCCTTCTGGAAGAGGAGGGTGCTTTCCAATCAGCCCTGCAACCTCAGAGAGGGGATGAGAGTGATGGTGAGGAAGAAGAGGAGGAAGATCTGAACTCCAGGACCCAGCTAATCCACTATACTTCCAGTGACTCTAAGGTACTGTTCAATAATGCTGATTTGTTCATTGCATAGTTACAGTCTGACTCATGTAATAAGTACTGTGGTGCCTTTTGTCAGTGACAATGCTAAATCATGGTTGAATTGGCATGTGCCAGGGAACGCAATTTTAGGTACAGTGTGACATAGTTCAGACACTACAGTGTGTTGGATCCTCTCATGCAATAAAAATGTCATTATGAGAGTATCTGGCTAATGCATTCACATTCACAATTGATCTCTCATGTTGATGAAGGACATATAATTTGAGTGCATAGGTGTATTTATTCAATGGCAATATATACATAAGTGTTGGGACAGTGAAATGGAGTGGGTACATGGTGAAAAACATACTCAGTTACATATGCTCTGCTGTTGGTTGCAAAGGGGTATAGTCCATGTGGCCATTGGAAGATGATGTGATGGCAGTGGCATGTCAACAAAGTAGCTCAGTGGCACACAAGGAAGACAGTTCAGGGCAGAGTCACTTCCTGGAGCTGGGCTTGGTCTTGGCTGGGGTTTCAGTGGCATATCTGGGTCTGAAGGCATGTATGCAAAGGTGCAGCTGGGCTGCAGGGGTAGGGGTGCTGACGTTCTGTGAGTCATCTGGCAGTGCCACCAGTCCAGTGATGATGCTGATGTAGATTGCAGGGCAGTGTCCTGACTAGTGGTAGGGGCTTGCAGGTGGGTGGAGGACTCAGGCTGGCTGTTGTACTGGTGCTCCAGCACCCCTGCAATGGAGGTCATGGTGGCATTGAGCTGTTTCCATTGCTCCGTGGCCTCCTGGAGGTGTGCTATCTGCAGCCTCTGATTCTGCTCCAGGGTGGCCAGGATCTGACCTATCCTGGGTATGGTGGTATGCTTACAGGACCTCATAAATCACCTCGTGGGCTGCAGCATCCATCCTTTGCCTACCCCCTGGGCCGCTGATGCCCTTCCACTGCCCCTAGCCCCCTGTGCCTGTGTCTCCTGCACAGGTCTGGTAGTCCCACTTGCACTGTGCCCTTCATTATCCTGCCCGTGAAACACTGGTGTGGGGTCGTTTGGCCAGAGCTGATGATGGTGGCTGTGTGGTAGGGGTGTCAGTGGTGTCCTGGGTGGGGCTTCTGGAGGGTGACAGACTAGGACTGTGGGATGGGCCAGAAATGTCCTCTGTGTCCAGACATCCCTCTGTACTCTCCTGTGTGGGGACTCCGTCTTCAGGTGGAGGACTGGCACTCCTTGACATCTCCATCAGGGTGGCATGGGTGGTGGTGCCTGTGTGAGGGAGAATAGACATGTGGGTGCCCTGTACATTTTTGGCAATTGCTGCACTGATCTGCAATATGTTATGCTTCTATTCCCCTGTTGTGGTATGCAAGGTCCCTTTGTGTACATTTTGGTGCATTTTTGAGGTGGTTGGAGGTGCATTGTGGGTGCTGTAGTGCCACTGGGATTCCATGCAGGGGTAGGTGACTGTGTGCAGGGGGCTGGATGGAGATTTATGGGATTCTGGGCATGCAGGTGACTTGGATGTGGGTGTTGTGGACTGGGTAGTGGATGAGGTCCTGTTGGTAGTGTGGGGATGGGCTGATACATGCATTACAGGTGTGGTGACTATTAAGGTACTGTAGTTGACTTACCTGAGTCCAGTCCTCCAGTGAGTTCGGTGAGGCCCTCCTGGTGCAGGATGGCCAGGACCTTCTCCTCCCAGTAGGTGTATTCGGGGGGAGGAGGTGGGGGACCAACACCAGTCTTCTGTACAGCGATGTTGTGCTTGGATGCCATGGACGGAACCTTCCCACACAGGTCGTTCCATCTCTTCCATATATCGTCCCTTGTGTGTGGATGGTTTCCCACTGCCTTGACCTTGTTGACCATCCTCTGCCATAGCTCCATCTTCCTGATGACGGGTGTCTGCTGCACCTGTGCCCCGAATAGTTGTGGCTCAACACTGAGTATTTCGTCCACCATGGCCCTTAGCTCCCGCTCTGTGAAGCAGGGTTGCTTAGGAGGTACCATGGTGTTTGTTGTGGGTGGTGTGTTGTAGGTGTATTTGTGAGGGTGCTGTTGTGTGGTTGGGTGTGTTGCTTGTGATGGTGTTTGGGGTATGTATGGGTTTTGGTGGTGTATTTGTGTGTGTGACTTGTGTGATGTTGAGTTCAGTGTATGCGTGTTGTCAATGTATGTCATGCTATTGGCATTGAAAAGGATTGTGGGGCATGTACTGTATGTATGTGTTTTATAGTGTTGTGGATGTGTGTCAAGTGTGTGGGTTTCAAACTTGCCAATGTGTCCATTTGTTGTTGGTGGGTCCCGTTGCTGGCCGTGGCGGTCCGTACCACCAATGGTCGTTCTGCATTCACTGTCCGCCCAGGTTATTTGTGCATCATTATTTGGTGAGTGGAGGATTTGTCTGCATGGCGGTGGCGGGTGGGGTGTACTGCCTTTCCGCCATCGTTGACCCTGGCAGTTGGTAGAGGTTGCAGGATGTTTGGAGGTTTATCTTTTTGGCATAATTATTTGGTGGTGTGCAGCTCAACGCCACTGGCGGTCTCTTATTCACCGGCAGCTCGGCAGTCGGCGGTGATTACCGCCAAGTTCGTAAGGAGGGCCATAGTCTGGGTAAAATCATTATGAGCGGGTACAAGTCAGATATCTGCCATCTAGAGGACAGAAGACTGGGGCACAGTCATTCAGATGCTACATACACCTATGAAAGGCCATTAGAGATAGGGCAGTGTCATCCATGTCAGACACTGTGTGCAGGCCAGTACAGATATCAATAAATTGTCTGATGGCCATTAGCATTTTTAAAAAGCCCATAGGTTTGACAGGTGTATGTCACAGACATGGTAAAAGAGTTATAAGCTTCAACATAGATACAAAGACCAGCATACAAGCAGGCACCTATGCACTCAGACAACACACTTAAAGACCCCAACGCACATCTCTGTCTGTGAGCGAAACCAGGGCCGCTAATTTTCATTTCATATCTGTACTCTGTGTGTTTGGGAAAATCCTCCACTGCTGCTTTCCTCACTATACCTTTTACCTTTATGTAAAAGAAACAGGGAGTAGCCATTTCGCACATGTGGAACCAACGCTTTGGGGGCTCGACATCCCTCATAAAGTTGATAAGCCCTGACCGAGCCACACAAAAACTATTGGTGTGAATATCACCATGCTATCATTCACACACATTTCCATCACAAACTACAAGTAAGTGGTTGAAAACACAAACATTTATAAAAATTGGCTGCCATTTACAAAAATGCAAACACTGTGGTGAAAATGAGTTTCCTTAACAACTCTGCTTGTTCCTAAAAGCTGGGAAGGCTTTGATCAAGGCTTAACAATGGTCATTCAATGTAATAATATACTGAACTCAAAGGTCACATTATTAAAGAAACAAACTTTTGAATTTTGATGTGACAGCAGACACCTCACCCCCTTACCCACAAAGCCCTAAAAGTAAGCACTGCTAATGATGAGAAATGACAATTGGTTCTGAAGCAAATGGAGTTTGACTGGCAAACTTTAAAACCATTTGTTTTTCATTGGTTGTTTTTAAAGTACCAAAGCACTACAGGCAGGAAACACAGGTGCAGCACCCAGCAACAAAACCACCCTCCAAGGGTAGTAAAACTAGCCCCTACCTTGCCAGTCCACCAGGAAAATGCTTGGTGCCTGGCAGGGTCTGCCCAAGCCTGCCCCTAAAAGTGATACAGAGACATCAGTTATTTGTCATGAAAAGAGACATTGATAGTGGCTGAATTTAGCCCTGTGCTAGGCCACCACCTAGAAACCCCCACCAAGCACAAACATTTATGAAAACTAGATACCAGGGGTCCAAGATAGTGTGATTTGCATACATTTCTTACCCACATTGCCTGCAAACCTCAAACATTAGCAAAATGCAGGCATTTCCCTCATATTTCAAAGAGAGAAAGTTGAGTAAGCTGTGAAAATCCACAAAATTCATATCACCCGCCATTCCCACACTTCTCCTGATAAAGGTGGTGCTCCACTTGTGGGACTGGGCTTTCCACCCATGACATGAAAGGCCCCAAAACGTTACATAGAGATATCAAATTTCACTCATCAAAATTGACAATATTTAGCTGTGAAGGTAGCTGCAGAATTTGGGCCCTGCTGCCACCTAGGGAAACCTAGCAGACTTTGACCTTCCTGAACACTAGATCCCAAGGGAAAACTAATGTTTTCTGGCTTGTGTTATTCCTACTACCTTTTCTTACCCACAAAGCCTGGCTTGCCTCAAACTTTGGTTAAAATCACAAATGTATATCCCATTTCTGAGGGAACGTTCCAGAATCTGATAGAATCCAAAACATTCCTGCTGCACGGTGGTTCACAACTTCTCCCGATATAAAAGGTAACCCACTTCTGTGGATGGGCCAGGTGCCTGCACCAGGAAAGACTTCAAAATGCAACATGGAGGCATCACATTTTCCCTATCAAAATTGAGCCTTTTTAGTGATGTAGGTGGCTGTGGAATTTGAGCCTGGGTAAATCAGCCACCCAGGGAAGAAAACCAAACCTAGGCATTTCTGAAAACTAGATACCCAAGGGAGCTCAGGGTGGCCTGACTCGCATAGATCCCACTATGATTCCTTATCTAGAATGCCCTGCAAATCCCTCTTTGGTTAAAATCATGAATTTTACTCACAATTCTGTGAGCAAAAATGTCAAATTCTGTGGGATCATCAACATTCCTATGGCCCAGCATTTCCATGTTTCCTGATAATAATGTTTCACTTGTGTGGGTGGGCCTAATACTCACAACAGGAATGGACTAAACAGGTAACCATGCAAAATCTATTCAGGCACAAGTGGTCTGGTGGGGTGGATTCCTACTTGCGGATTAGGCTCTCAAGGACAGACAGCACTGGAAAGGTGACATTGTCTCCAATGTTTATCAGTACTTGGATGGCAGTTATACCCCCTCAGCACTAGTCAGAAGAGAAGGCAGACCACACCATTTGTGATGTCTTCTTTCACTTTGGTTTGCTGTGACATGGGGCACGGGAGCTGCAAGTCACAACAAAATAGACATCAAACTTGGGATGTGAGGGAGCCTTGTTCACAGATACACATGCCCGCATACATGTACACATGCAGACAGAACAAAGCAGATTTTCACAGGCGCCTACGAAGCAGCACATATGCAGGCACAATTTACACAGAAACCACAGATCCATCAATTTAACTCAATAAACGGCTAGTATAAGTGTTAAAGTTATTTGTTAATGTAATTACATTTCATAGAGTGTAAATGTATGATACGTTTAGATTTGACAGTGACTGTGTTTAACTTAAATTGAACTAATTAAAATGAATTTCTGAAATGGATTTAAATGTAATTAAAGATGTTTAAGAGCAAAGTTTAAGGCTTAGGTTAAGAATAAACCATAATTTTAAATTAATTTAGTTATAACTATGTGAGGGTTCAGGGTTAGCTGTAGGGATAGGATAAGGTCAATATATTACATTGCTGATATGCAATTAAAATAAATAGAATATTAGGTGGTGTATCAGAATTAGGGAAAAAAATAAAAAAAATAAGCAACAACATTATTGAAAGACCAGGAGTACAATTAAAGTTAGAAAACAATGTAATTAACATTAACAAGAAGTAAAAAAACAAGAAATAAAATAATTCACAATTTGTAAAAGAAATTGGAATGCAAGTTTAATGTTATAAATTATAAACTTATCTTGATAGTGTGGTGGTGAGCTATGTAGTTATACCCAAAGTAGTGGACAAAGTGGCAGTACCAGAACTGCATGCACAGTACAGCTGTGGAACTCCCAGTGTTTCCCTTTTTGCCCAAGAGTATTTGCACACTCTAGAGCGGTTTATCCCAAAGACTTCTAAAATTCACCTGAGTGGGTGGGTGATGTGGACAACGTCTCTCTTGCCACGGTTTTCCAGAATGCCTGATGCATATTTAAATGCATAATATATTCCACCACACCGCTCATATGGACCGACCACTCCATTATTCACTTCTAAATCAACGCACCCCAAGTCAACATCAGTACCAGGAACAGCATTTCAGTCCGCAGCTGGGGCAAAATGACATAAGCAGACAGGCCCAGCACCCTCAGCATTGATCAACCTAGCCCCACAGATAACCTTGACAAGGACACCAACAACTGAATCCAGAACTGTGCTGACTCTCGTGCAACTCCCTTGAAACCATCAAACCCAACAAGCATATTAGATCATACAAGATGGCCAGCTGGGCCACAGAAGACCTCAGAGACACCAAACAACACTGTAAACATCTAGAAAGGAAATGGAGAGCTAGGCATGATCCCACTGACAGAAATACCTACAATACTGCACTCAGACGCTATCACTGGCAAATAAAAGACACCAAAAAAAGGCACTAGTGGACCTCATTGAAGGAACCTCCAAAAGCTGCAAGGAGATCTTTTCAATTGTTAAGGATTTCACCTTGCCCTCAACCACTGTCACCAACATCGCTGCCTCCCAGCAACTCTGCAACAACCTATCCATCTTCTTCTACAGCAAAATCGCAAACAACTACAGCAACTTCTCACACCAAACCAACCCCAGAAAAAGTGTAGCTAACCTACCCAAACAACCAAGAGGGCCACCTGACCAAATGACAACCCCCACCAGAAATGATACAGCAGCAATCATGCAGACCTTCCAGTCAGCATGCCCAATGGATCCATATCCCCACCACATCTACAACCTGGGACCATCACCAATCAACACTACCATGACCCACACCATCAATACCTCCATTACGCCTGTCACTTTCCCGGATGAATGGAAACTTGCAGAAATCTAAAAACTCCTCAAATGCCCACAGTTGACACAAATCAACTGAGCAACTTCCAACCCATCTTCCTGCTTTCCTATCCTGCCAAAGTGATTGGGAAAGACATCAACAAAGCAAATCAAAGCCCACCTTGATCATCAGCATCTGCTAGACATGCCCATGGTAGCAGGCTGAATGCAAATCAACTGCCTATGGATCAACTCTGACAAAACATAAGCACTGGTCTTCAGTAACAAAGGTCTCTTCATGGGTTTCCACCTAGTGGCAGTCGGAGCTAGGACCAACACCCAAGACCACACAAAAAATCTAGGGGTCATCTTTGACGACAAGCTCAACATAACAGCTAAAGATAACACAGTGTGCACCTCCTGCTTTCGCATCTTATGCGTCCTTTGAAAACTCTTCAAAAGGTTGCCTCAGAACATCAGACAACCATCAGGCAAGCACTCATCACCAGCAGGCTGGACTACAGCAACACTCTCTGCCGGAATCTCAAAACAAATCTTAAACAGATGCCAAACGATCCAGAATTCTGCTGCAATACTCATATTTGACCTCCAACACCACAGCCACATCACACCGCACATCAGGAAGCTTCATTGTCTCCCCATTCACAAGTGCAGCTAAACTTTTCATGCACACCTACAATAACCTACACAATACAGCACCAGAATACCTGAACAGCTGCGTACACATTCACCAACCCACCAGACACGCTCTGCCTCACTCTTACTCGCACAAGTTCCCTTCATGCTCAGAATCAAAACTGGAGGTTGCTCATTCTCTTATATTGCACCCAAGATATTTAAGGACCTCCCTCTACACATTATAGCCTCCTCCTCACTTTATGAGTTCCGCAAGAAGCTGAAGACTTGGGGCATATTTTAGAGCCACTTTTTTTTTACGCTAATGTGGCCCAACAAGGCCAAAATCCCATACCATATTTACAAAGTGATGAAATACATGCATTTGAGAGATTTCTTTCGTCATTTTTTTACAGCACTTTTAACGCCTGTGCTGAAGCAGGTGTCTTAATTAGAAATTATTAATGGATGTTTATGTATTTTGAATAATGAGTTATGTAGAAAATGAATAACGTAGGGAAAAATAATGCACGTTTGAAAATGTGACCTCAGAGAATAGTCACCAATATTCACAAAATGTACTAATTGATGGTTAATACTAATGAAATATTGAAATTGTACTAGACTGATGTAGTAATATGTCATATTTAAGCTTATAAAGTATGTTTTAGCTTATTAATTGTAGGCCTTAACTTAGCGAGTGTCTTGGCCTAGTTTTGCCAGGCCTCATGCAGAAGCTGTATTTCTTAGAGGTTAATAGAAAATGCTGACAGAGTGAACTAACTGTGAAATATCCATTGTCTATTAAAAATGCTTAGCAGAAGCTTTCTATGAGAACCAACTAACAGGAGACAATGTCCTTAAAATTGTAACAAGCGATGCGTAATATGTGTGGGATGTGCTTTCCCAGGATGCGAACATTGAAGACACTGACTGGAGACGAAGATGCAACAATTTGTTACCTGACGAGCCGGATGATGAGGACATCGTAAAGCAGACCAATCAACGTCAAGTGAAGAGCGAAGTATTAGAATTCATAGATTTAGTATGGAAATATTATTGGGCACTGTGTAAACGTATGATTAATTGACCAATAGGGAATTAGGGGATAGTTTGGGTGACTTTGATATAACAACGCGTCAGAGGGAAAAGACCTCAGACCATTATTGAGATTAGGGGCCGTATTTATACTCTGGTTGCGCCGAATTTGCGTCGTTTTTTTCGACGCAAATTCGACGCTAAACTAACGCCAACTAACGGCATATTTATACTATGGCGTTAGACGCTTCGGGCGCCAAAGTGCCCGGAGTGTGCGTCATTTTTTAGCGTGAACCCCTTCCTTGCGTTAATGATATGCAAGGGAGGCGTTCCCGTCTTAAAAAATGACTCCCAGGCCTTTACGTGGTATTTATACTCCCGGGCAAAAATGACGCCCGGGAGTGGGCGTGGCCAAAAACGGCGCATTTGCGCCGCTTTTTAACGCCTGGGTCAGGCATGGCGTTAAGGGACAAGTGGGCTCAAAATGAGCCCAGAGTGCCCTCCCCTGCCCCCAGGGACCCCCCCTGCCAACCTTGGCCACCCCAGGAGGACACCCAAGGATGGAGGGACCCATCCCATGGACATTAAGGTAAGTTCAGGTAAGTTTTATTTTTTTATTTTTTGTGGCATAGGGGGGCCTGATTTGTGCCCCCCTACATGCCACTATGCCCAATGACCATGCCCAGGGGACAGAAGTCCCCTGGGCATGGCCATTGGGCAAGGGGGCATGACTCCTATCTTTACAATGATAGGAGTCATGTTGATGGGGGATGGGCGTCGAAAAAAAATGGCGCAAGTCGGGTTACGACGATTTTTTCGACGTAACCTGACTTGCCCCATTTTAAGACGCCCATACGCCATTTCCCCCCTACGCCGGCGCTGTCTGGTGTACGTGGCTTTTTTCCACGCAAACCAGGCAGCGCCGGTCTGCTTGCGCCGGCTAACGCCATTCCATAAATACGGCGCCCGCATGGCGCTTCAGAATGGCGTTAGACGGCGCAAAATTTTTTGACGCTAAACTGCGTTAGCGCAGTTTAGCGTCAAAAAGTATAAATATGGGCCTAGACTTTTACAGATAGAGAGAGAAGACAATACTTTAGAAGCAACTCAAGATTCTGACATTGGGCTCATACGCTCTAACTGAGAGCCTGATGCTTTGCTGATCGATTGATGACCTGAGGACGAAGAGCAATTCTGCTGCTGACCCATACCGATGACAGGTAGATATGACAATGTGACTGTAAAGCATTTTTATGCCTTTTCTCTCTAGGTACCAACTGTGCTGTCTTAATAGTCTCCTTAGCTAGATGGTTTCCTAAATTTGTGTTGTAAATTGTTTTGCATGAAGTCCAACATGCTGATGCTAATATGGGTTAGTTGAGGCTATTAACATGACGACTAATGAATTGCAGGGACAAATTTTTGATTAATTATCTTGCTGAATTCTATGTATCATATATCGCTACTGCAGCTAACTTTGCTATTGATTTGCACCGTTGCCTTAGAATGCGTTGGGATTCAGGCTTTGATTAGATTGCGTTTCTTTCACCGTTTTGGTCAACCAGTATTGTTCTTGCATGTTTTAATTTGATTTTGAGATTAATCTACATGACTTTAGCATTGTTATTTTAAGGAAAATAAACTTACTAAACCTTTGCCAAGGTGTGGTTATTCATGAGTGAAAAGTCATGGTGTGTGAAAATTACTAACTCTATTGATTATTGATTTGATTAATGATTATTGATTATTGTTTCTGTTCTTGAACTATGGTGAGAACATCCTAAACGAGTCAAAAGGTTCATCGACCTATACGCGCCCCCTTGTAAGTTTACCTATTAAGGACCAACGTGCTAACACCTGCTCGGAGCAGGCGTTAAAAGGAGGCACACCATTGATTACAATGGGCCTCAATAGGCTTTGCAGGATTAACATCACAATGTTTGATGCTAATCCTGCAAAGCTCCAGACTAGAGGAAACAAATATTTAAACAATCAAATATGGGGCACACATGGTGGCATCGGGGAGGCACTAAGGGGTGCAAGAAAAGTGGATCTGCACTGTATGCAGCGCCACTTTTCTTAAATATGTCCCTTGGTTCTTCACAACGTCTAAATGCTTGGATACCCCCACGGGTGATTAGTGTGCTATACAAATCAATATTACATATTGCAGACTGTGGAGAAAAGGCAGAGGACTCCCCAAATCTCTGTTTGTAGAAAAATGGAGTGCTACTTCCAGCTCTGATCTTACGGAGAGGGTATGCCATATTAGCCCGAGCCGCACTTTACAAATCATGGGTTATTATTTATTATTATTATTCCATCCTTTTCCCTCTTGCTGCCAGCCAACACTAAGTGGTGAGCATTTTTACCTCCTTTCTATATGGTGAGAGCTAGGGGGACCGTAGAGGCAAAGATTCTACTCATTCAGAATGTGTCCGCTGAGCAGGAAGCTTTTTCCAAGCGAGAAGTATCAACCTGCCAAAAACAGTTTAGAGTTCAAGTAAAAAGATATGCACTCTAAAACATAAAATTATCATATTTGTGAAAACATCACATTAGCCATTTTGTGAACTCTCATAAAGCTTTTACTCTTGATAGTTACTAATTGTAAAGTCTTAGATGGAAGGATGCATTAAAAAGTGGAACGGCAAGAAAAAAGAAACTTTGGCTCCCACAAGTGCATGCATCCAGCTGTTCAGCAACAGAAGTGGGTTAAAGGCTCAATAAAATACCCATAAGTAGCTTGTCATGCACAAGCCATTATATCGTCATAGGTGCTGGAGGATTCAGTAAACAACCATCATGCAAAAATAGGTTAAACTTAATGTCTACATATATGTCAATATTAATGTGTAAATATGTATTCAATAAAACTTACACTATACAGTAGGCACAGGTTAATAATTGTGAAACCTAAGTTGAAAAAGACCTAACTGTTTTCCAGGGTTTGCCTAAACAGCCTTAGAATAACCGAATAAAAGTAGTTCTACTCCATGTTATTATTATACATATGCAGTGAGCTTTTTCTGAGAACAGTCCAGGGTTGCTGCTGTAAGAGAACTGATATCCTCGTTGTTATGAGTTAGAGCGAGAGCTGTCTTTTGCTTGATGGTGTCAATTTTATGTGGCTCAGAGTGGCAACTGAACTGTGAGTTAAGTTGCAGGTTCTTCGGGACTGACTACAGAGACATTCCCACCCTGGGGATCCTAAGGTTAGAACTTCTTTAACCCCTAGAGTGCCTTGGATGAGGTGATCTCGTCCAAGGCACCAGTTCCCGGGTGCCATGGACGAGATCACCTCGTCCTACACCCGGGAACTGCACCCCACCCACTGCCCTAAGGCAGGGATGGAAGGGGAAGCCCTTCCCCTTCCACCCCTGACCACCCCCGACAATCTGATGACGTCAGCGCGCTCACAGCGCGCCAACGTCATCAAGTATTGCTGGGATGCGCTGGAAGCCATTTGCTTCCAGCGCGTCGAGGGAAGAGGACTTCCTTGCGGTAAGTCATTCCCTTTTTGGGGGTTTGGGGTGGGGGGGAACAGACACGGGGGAAAGGAAAGGGTTTTTCCTTTCCCCCTGTGCTGGTTTTCACTGGATTCCTGCTCCATGATCGCGGGCAGGGCCCGTGATCGTGGAGCACGAATCTCCACTAGACACCAGGGATTTTTTATTTTATTCGTTTTTGGGAGCGCTGGGGGGCTATTTTATCTTTGGCCGATCTGCCCCCGGGGGGAGGGCAAAATCCACTAGACGTCAGGGATTTAGTTTTGTAAGTTTATTTTTGGGGCGACCCCTTGGGCAAGGGTCACTCCCCTGGGGGGCTATTTTATTTAGTATTTCGCCCCCCCCCCCGGGGGCAGATCGCTGATTTTTTGGCCGAACTGCCCCCGGGGGGGCAAAATCCACTAGACACCAGAGATTTCGTTTTATAAGTTTATTTTGGGGGCCACCCCTTGGGCAAGGGTCGCTCCCCTGGGGGGCTATTTTATTTAGTATTTCGCCCCCCCGGGGGCAGATCGGCCTATTTTTCGGCTGATCTGCCCTCGGGGGGGCGAAACCCACTAGACACCAGGGATTTACTTTTATAAGTTTATTTTGGGGGCGAACCCTGGGCAAGGGTCACTCCACTGGGGGGCTATTTGTTTTTTCTGTTTCGGCCCCCCGAGGGCAGATCAGCCATGTTTTTGGACGATCTGGCCCCAGGGTGGTCGAAACACACTAGGCGCCCGGGATTGTGTGGTGTGTATGTGTGTGGTGTGTGTTTGGGGGCACCCCTTGGGCAAGGGTCGCCCCCCCAAAGTGGGGAAATTTTGTATTGGCCATCTCTGCCCCCTTTGGGGGCAGATAGGCCAATTTTTTTAGGCCGATCTGCCCACAAGGAACATAGAAACCACCAATACGCCATTTTTTTTTTCCCCTTTTTTTCTTTTGTGCTGGGAGTGCCCCCTTTGGGCAGGGTCGCCCCCTAAAGGTGGCACAGAGCTGTTGCCCATTTCTGCCCCCCTTGGGAGGCAGATCGGCCAATTTTTTTTACGCCCATCTGCCCCCAAGGGGGGCAGAGTCCACTTAGGCACCAGGGACAATTTCTAAGTTCTTGGTGGTGGGGTGTTTGTCAACTGGCGAAGTATTTGTATTTGTGATTATAGCAGTTTATTTCTTCTTTTTGTTCTAGTTCAAAGCTTTTGCGTCCTTTGCTGTGGATCCTTGCGGTTTTGGCAGTAGTTGTCCTGCGGTTTGCATAGTTGCATGTTTTAGGTAAGTGAAAGCAATTTGCTCCAAAGGAGTATTGTTGACGTGCATGAATGACATGTTTGTAGGTGGTGTACTAAATGCAGTATTGTGTGTGAAATTGACCTTAGATTTTAGCACAATGATATTTGTGTTGTCATATGTCTAATTTGCTTTTTTCTTTTTTCTTTTTAGTGGGATATCATTGGTGATTGCTGTGTCTGTGCAGAGTAGTTGCTGGTGAGTAGCTTTTTCAGGCAAGTGAATGGTATAGTTTTTTAGTACATAACTCTTTGTGATAAAGCTACACTTTGTTTATTACTTATTTTAGTGCTAGTTGTTGTTGGCAATCCATTTGTTGTTAGTGAGGATCATGGCTAGCCGCAGAGTGACCGCTCAGTAGGTTGTTGGCATGCTCTTTGAGTCGTCTTCAGACCATGATGACGAGACTGAGTCTGCATCTGAGGCAGAGGAAGAAGTGAGAGATTCTGGCAGTGAGTCTTCTGTCCGAGAGTATTCTTCTGATGAGGAAGCTACTCTCAGTGCAGATGAAGGGCCTGTTGTAGAGGAGGACACTGATGTGCCAAGAGTGCAGCAGCCTGGGGCTGAAGGGTTTCCCATTAGAAGACCTGACACCTGGATTGCCCCAAACAAGGAGCAGCCACAGTTACCTGCATTTACTGGTCTCCCAGGGTGTAGAGTCAATACGGAAAACTTTTTGCCTGTCCATTTCTTTCACTTGTTTATGGATGATGTAGTTTTGGAAGAGATTGTGGAGCAGACTAATTTGTATGCAGAGCAATATTTGAGGGACAACGCTGCCAGACTTAAGCCTCAGTGTAGAGCTACTCAGTGGGTTCCTACATATCTGGAAGAGATGAAAAAGTTTTTAGGTTTGACTTTTTTGATGGGGTTGATCAGGAAGCCGTCTCTGGCTTCTTATTGGTCTACTAGTCCCTTGATGGCAACGGCTATATTTCCTGCAACTATGACACGTAATCGCTATTTGCTTCTTCTTCGTATGCTGCATTTTGTAGACAGTGCTTTAGCCTTGCCACAAGATCACCCTGATTGTGACCGTCTTTTTAAGATTAGGCCTGTCCTTGATCATTTTGTAGATAGGTTTTCAGAGGTCTATGTTCCAGGCAAAGAGATAAGTGTGGACGAGTCTTTGGACCTTTTCAAGGGGCGTTTAGTTTTTAAGCAGTACATTCCTAGTTAGAGGGCACGGTATGGGATTAAATTGTATATGCTGTCAGAAAGCAGTACAGGATATGTGTATAATTTCCGGGTCTACACTGGTAGGGATTCCAGTATTGACCCTCCTGGTTGTCCGGCCGCTATTGGAGTTAGCGAAAAAATTGTGTGGAAACTTGGTAGGCGACTGTTTAACAAAGGTCACCATTTGTACGTAGATAATTTCTACTATGGAGTGCAGTTGTTCAAGGAGTTGTTTAGAGTGGACACTGTTGCTTGTGGCACAATCCGTTCTAACCGGAAAGGCTATCCAAGGGAGCTTGTCTGTAAAAACTTGAGAGGGGACAGTGCAGTGCCTTGCGAAATAATGAGCTGCTAGCTCTGAAATTTTCAGACAGGAGGGATGTGTACATGCTATCGACCATCCATGATGAGAGTACTTCCCCTGTGATTGGTTGGGGTCAGGTTGCGGAAGTGCGCAAACCTGCATGCATTTTGGACTACAATAGGCACATGGGTGGTGTTGATAGAGTAGATCAGAGGTTGGAACCTTAAACTGCTCTTCGTAAGTCTTAAGTGTGGTATAAAAAGTTGGCCCTACATTTATTTCATTTGGCAACTTTTAATGCTTTTATTGTGTTCAAGGATTGTTCACTTGAGTCAACGATGACATTTGTTAAATTTCAGGAGTCAGTGATAGAAAGCCTTATTGTGGTGGAACATGCAAGAGTTCCTAGATTAGAAGTGGTGGAGGATGTGGCTAGTTTGAAAGATCGGCACTTTCCAGATCACATTCCTCCCACTCCCAAAAAAGACTTGCCCACAAAGAAATGTAGAGTATGTACCCGGAGATCAATCCGGAGGGAGAGCCGGATGTACTGCCCCAAATGCCCTTCAAAGCCTGGGCTGTGTGTGCCCAGCTGTTTTAGAAGTTACCACACAAAAAAACTGTTTGGGAAATACCGTGAGCGTGAACTGCCTGTTTTATATTTTCATATGTTGAGTTTCACGGTTGGCATCACTGTCATGTATTTAGTTAGAGCTTTTGTGTTTGTAGTTTTGTTCTTATTTTATAATTAGTTAGTGGTTTCTGTGTTGTTTATAAACAAAACAAAAAGTGATGGCGGTGTGCGTGGGGTGGTGCTTGGCTGGCGGTGTGCTTGAGGTGGCGCTTGGCTGGCGGTATGGGTGGGGTGGCGCTTGACTGGTGGTGTGGGTGGGGTGGCCTTTGGCTGGCGGTGTGGGTGGGGTGGCGCTTGGCTGGCGGTGTGCTTGGGGTGGCGCTTGGCTGGCGGTGTGGGTGGGGTGGCGCTTGGCTGGCAGTGTGGGTGGGGTGGCGCTTGGCTGGCGGTATGGGTGGGGTGGCGCTTGGCTGGCGGTGTGCTTAGGGGGGCGCTTGGCTGGCGGTGTGCTTAGGGTGGTGCTTGGCTGGCGGTGTGGGTGGGGTGGCGCTTGGCTGGCGGTGTGCTTGGGGTGGTGCTTGGCTGGCGGTGTGCTTGGGGTGGCGCTTGGCTGGTTGGCATTGCTCCAGCCTGTATATACGGCGTGGGGATTTTGACCTCGTTGTTTAATGGGGCTCACGGTGGCGCTGAATGAGCTCAGAAGTTTAGTGGAGTCATATTCCCATACATAAAGGGAGAGGCGAAATACAGTCTTGCAGATATTTTGCACTAAGTTGTTCTTTTGCTCAAATCACTCATCTTCACTTAGGTAAAAATGTAACTCGCCCCTCTTCTTTTACCATGTAGAGTCCCTTTAAACATTCTGAGATCTAATTTTGAGTCCCTTAAAGCCGACTGCCTAAAAAACGGAATGTGAAGTTACGACTCCATGGATACTTTCTGCTACAAATGAAAGAATACAAAATGTCTGAAGTTATTCTTTGACTGTTTTTATTGATCCTTTTAGCATGAATGCAGTTTATTGGTAGACACTGGGGTGATTATGAATAAACTATAGAGTTCTGTCTACTAAAGTGAAAAGGTTACAGGTCATTTCTATACCAGGATGTACAGCCTTAAGTTGGGGTCAATGAACTCATTTATGGAGATGACTCCAGTTGAAGAAAAAAGCTTTAGGTGCAGATGGTACCTGCAGAAGCAGCGTACATAGGCAATACATCTCCATCAATCATTTTTGGCTCAAGAGATGTTGGAAGCAATAACTCCAGGAAGGAGGAAATCTTGATTGCTGTACAAATAGTGTTCCTTGACATCCGATCAGCATGAAAGCAGGTCTTGCTGAAGTGTTTCAAAGCTGATGCAATAGCCTGTTGCAGGCGCGCACATGCAAGAATGTGAAACAAAATGCATGGTCGTTGGATCAATTTTCTGTTTGCTCTCAGTTGGTTCCTATCATTAGCAGTTGTAGGGACCAAAGTTATTTCAAGTGACTAATGGTTCCACATGAAGCCAAAGCTGTCTCCAAATATTCGAAACAGGCAGAAAGGGAACCGACACAAAAATACCTAAAAAGATGGAGCACAGATAACTGTATCATTTCAAACCTGCTCAACATCACTTACGATGACAACATTTTGAGGAAGTTCTTAGAAGGACATGCCTACAACCGTCTCGAAACAGGCTGAAAGGGAACCGACACAAAAATACCTAAAAAGATGGAGCACAGATTACTATATCATTTCAAACCTGCTCAACATCACTTACGATGACAACTTTTTGAGGAAGTTCTTAGAAGGACATGCCTACAACCGCTATACTATGTCTAGAAAGGAAAAATAGATATAACTCCAATAACGGCAAAAAAGTCCAACATTTATTTTTTATTGAAGTAGAATATTCAAACGTGATCATACACGTATGAATTTAATTAATTGCTAAAGCTGTGCTTCAAAAATTGCTCCAGTACATTCTGCCACCATCTAGATTTTATTATCATGTGAGCCAATTTCCAAATGAACTGAAGGAAAAACGTGAATGTAAGTCAGGGGTCTGTGCAGACAGAAAACAGCCATTTTGAGTGTTATCTACATAACTTTATTGCAGTTTCAAAAGTCATATCTTGGCCTGAGAGATTCTTTTGTAATAGTTTCTGCAATTTTCAGTAAACATCATATACTTTTTAAAACAGACCTAATGAATTCAGGCTAACTCTGGGAATCATCCACTTATTGATTCAGAGCTCACAGGCGGTCCAATTTACAGTAGTATCACAAATTCATACATAGTAAGAACATTCTTCCTGGGGTTTCAGCGACAACAAAAAGTAATATATTCTTTTGTATGTTATTCGCTGGGGGTCCAGCTAAAGAAAACTATCATGTTTGCTCTGGGAGAGAGAAGAGAAGGATTCTTATGAAACTGAATAAAAAAAGACTCCCTTTCTCTTCTCTGAAACTCGTAATACTTAAAAGGTTTCCATCTAACTCTTGCAAAGATTCCCAACATTCCACAATGCCGGATGTTCCCTCCTATTTAATGAATTGGTGCGTTTATTACTTTATGTGTTTATTAATTAATGTAGGTGTTTCCACAGTACGAATATGCTATGTGTTAGATCTGGCTTTTTTGGCATGGTTTCCCCTGAATTTTTCCTTTCTGACCTCCTGTTTTGACTGCGTGCTGAACTTCGTTTTTGCTGGCTTTAGGACTCTATGCAGTTTTCACTGCTTACCAGTGATAAAGTTCATGTGCTCTATGTCTAAAACATAGTAACATCGGCTTCTTCGTGACAGACAAATTTGATTTACTAGTAAGTCCCTAGTAGTCTAGTAAAGTACACTATGCAGCAGAATTAAAAGACCCTTGTGCAACCTTATCGCTGCTTTAGCGTCATTTTTATGACGCTATGGTGGCCTTTCCCCCGCACCAGATTTACAAAGTGGCGCAATGCATGCATTGCACCACTTTGCAACCCCTTGGCCCACATTATGTCATCGTCAGGCATAATTTATGCAAGGGGGACGTTCCGACGTAGGGAGGCCTGAAAAAATGAAGCAGTGAATTTTGCTAGATTTTTTCTGTAATTTTTAACGTCTGCTTTTTGGACTTTTTTCCTTTTGCAGGTTCAATCTTTTTGCCTCTTACCTCCTATTTTTTTCTGATCTGTTTTTGTTGGCTTTAGAACTCTGAGCCCTTTACCACTGCTAACCAGTGCTAAAGTGCATATGCTGTCTGGTAAATTGTATTGTCGATTGGATTTCCATGATTGGCATATTTGATTTACTAGTAAGTCCCTAGTAAAGTGCAGTAGATGTGCTCAGGGCCTGTAAATCAAATCCTACTAGTGGGCTAGCAGCACTGGTTGTGCCACCCACATAAGTAGCCCTGTAATCACGTCTCAGACCTGCCAATGCAGTGTCTGTGTGTGCAGTTTTAAACTACCAAATCGACTTGGCAAGTGTACCCACCGGCCAGACTTAAACCTTCCCTTTTCTTAAATGTAAGACACCCCTAAGGTAGGCCCTAGATAGCCCCATGGGCAGTGTGCAGTGTATGTTGAAGGCAGACATATACCAATGTGTTTTATATGTCCTGACAGTGAAATACTGCCAAGTTCGTTTTCCACTGTTGTAGGCCTATCTCTCTCATAGGTCAACATGGGGGCTGCCTTTAAAAATGATTAAAGCATAGATTCCCTTTGGGAGCAGATAGACATGTGGAGTTTGGGGTCTCTGAAATCACAATTTAAAAATACATCTTTTAGTAAAGTTGTTTTTGAGATTGCGTGTTTGAAAATGCCACTTTTAGAAAGAAATGGAGAAATGTCTATTAACACCCGCTCACGGAGGCTGATAATGTCACAACCCACATAGCGTGGTTTTGCTGATACCGTGCGGCAGGATATTCGAAGCAAACCTTGTTGGGTGTGGAAAAACTACGCAAGCCTACCCAGACCTGAGTACTTGCCTGGACTGATGCATCGCTCTCCTGTGGCGAGAAGAAACGACGCACGCCGATCCGACCGGAGGAGGAGAAACGACACACGGTCTTGCTTACGGGTGAGAAATCGGCGCATCGCTAACCTTTTCCGATGCACACGCACCTGTGCATGTTATTTTGACGCTACCCAAGTACTTTTCAATGCTAACAGTGTCTTTACTGTTTTCTCAAGGATTCAAGACTCTTTCTTGCTTTTTAATTCATAACTCGACTTGTGTATGGTGGATTTCTGTCGCTTTGGTCTTGTTTTGTTTAGATAAATATTTTCTATTTTTCTAAACCTGTGTTATGTCATTTTGTAGCGTTTTCACTGAGTTACCCTGTGTGTTGGTACAAATACTTTACACCTAGACTCTGAAGTTATGCCTGCCTGCTGTGCCACGTTACCAAGGGGATGAGCGGGGGTTAACTGAGGGTGATTCTCCTTTACCCTGACTAGAGTGAGGGTCCTTGCTTCGACAGGGGAAACCAGACTGCCAACCAAAGACCCCATTTCTAACCCTGCTCAAGGCAGGTGTTAAAATGAAGCACCCATTAAAATCAATGGGCCTCTCTGTGATTTGCTGCTCTAGCATAATTTTTTTTGACAGTAGTGCAGGAAAGAGCTGTGGTATTGACCGCCATGGGCCACTGTATTACAAATATGGCGCAACCATGGTGTCTTTAGGTGGGGCAAGGGCGGACACATGAGAAATGGTGCATCGGGACCAATGCACCACTTTCTAATAAATATGCCCCTATGTGTACCAAGGCCCTGTAAGCCAAATGCTACTAGTCGTAGGCCTGCAGCACTGGTTGTGCAACACACTACAGTGCGGTTTAAAATGCCATTTCGACCTGGCAAGTGTACCCATTTGCCAGGTCTAAACCTTCCTTTTTTTTACATTACATGTTAGTCATCCCTAAGGTAGGCCCTGGCTAGCCCCAGGACATGTACTTTTGAGTTTATTATGCCCAGATAGTGACAAACTCTCAAATTTGTTTTTCACGGTTGCAGGGGCTATCTCTTAAAACATTTCTTAAGTGTAATTTCCAATTGGTAAAAGATAGAAATATGGAGAGTGGTGCCTCTGGACTCTCTTTTTAAAAATACATCTTTTGGTGAAGGTGTTTTTTAAATTACAGGTCTGAAAATGACACTTCTAGAAAGTTGGTATTTTCTTACTTTAACCATTCTGTGCCTTAGCCTATCTCTGAATACACATTTGGGTTTAGGTGACCCCTACATTTGTGAATTCTCTCCAGACAGCCACAAACAGGAAGGGCTGGTTGTGATAGGAGATACATATGCATTCATCTGCATACTAATAGTCATCCTGGGCAGGGAGAGGCAGTTGACACTTATATCTGAATAGGCTGTGTCCTGACCTCACACAAAGGGCTGATTATCCCCTACTGGTGGTCGGGAGCCAGGGCTGGGTTGAAAGGGATCCTTGTGCACTTCAGAGATATCCTCTTGAAGTTACCCCTATATCAAAGGCCTTTTGGGTGTAAGAACTGAGCCTCTGACACCATATACCCAGAACACTTCTGGACAAAGGACATTCTAATGGGAAGAAGGATTGCTGTGCTGCCAGGAGGGACTGCCAACTTGCTGTTTGCTTTGCTGTGTTGGCCAGCTGCCTGTTGCTTCTTGCCTGGGAGTGAGAGGACTGGACTTAGCTCTCTACATCCTGCAATCTAAAGTTTCCTCAAAGCCTGCTTGCTTCTTTGCAGTGTCTTGCTTCTTTGCAGTGTTTTGAGCACTATACCGATATAAAACCCCCACACTGTCACAGGTTTCCAGAAGTGTTCTTGAAACGTTTGTGAATTTAAAAGGACCAGTCTTGTAAATCTTACTGAAATCCAATTGAGAGAGTGTATTTATTGGTGTATATTTATTTTATAAATGGATTGTGCACACTTTTGCTTACTTTGATGACTTTTGAGACACAATAAACATTAATTACTGAGTGTTGCTTTGGTGGATTTGAGCATAGACTCATAGGATGTGAAGCACAGCCTGGTCCATTAAGATATCCAAACCAGGCTTTGCTTCAAAAAACGTCTCCTTAAAATATAGATTTTAAAAAATGAACGCCAAACAAAGACTCCTTGAAGCAGGCATTAACAAGGAGAAATGTGTTCATTTGGAATTTGCATCATGTGGCTGCTGCTCAAAATCCTTTTTTGGCTTCTCCAGCACCAAAGAAAGTAGAGGTGTTATTGAAGTTGTGGCATTAAGGACTAAGCATCTTTGCACAGTGGAGGTGAAACAATTTTCTGAATAAATGGTAAAAATGTAAACAATAACAAGATTATTAACAGAAACACTGCCAGATGTCATTTTTATTTAGATAGATAAACATCTAAGCCTCTAAAAGAGAGGTTGGCCATCATTGAAAACCAGGCCTCACTGGCAGAAATATAAGTAGTTTCAATAAATATGTGTCCAAGTAGGAAAGGCTGGTAGTAACCCTTGTGCCATGCCCAAACCTTCCTTTTTAATATTTGTAAATCATTCCTAAAGCAAAGCTTATTAGCCCATAAGGAATGCAAATATTAAAAAGGACATGTTGATTTTAACTTTTACATATCCTTTCAGTGAAACTCACAAATATTGTTTTCACTGTAGCAAGGCTGGTAACCCTATTGACTAACATGAAGTTGTTCTATCTCACGCATTAAATGCTAGATTCGATTTGGGACCACCAAACCTAGTACTCCAAGGTATCAAATGAATTGTTATGTTAACCCCAACTTCATGCTGAATTTGGATAATTAAAGGAAATGTTTATTCAAAGTAGTTAAGTCAGCACCTTCCTGCCCCAAATTTGTAATGCCTATTTCTGATTAACAGATTAACTGCGGGAATTGACACCTGAAGCAGCCTGCTACCATATTTCTAAGAGGTGTGAAGTACTCCCAGAAAGGGAAACAAAAGGTCTGCTTAAGGCAAGTTGTGTGAGCTTGTCCTGTCATGATGGCCCTGGGGCAGTGACCACAGATGGCACAGCTTCCAAAGGGCTGCTACGCCTGAAAAGCAAATATGAAATATACCTTAGCTTGACCACTCCTATGTGCAGGTAGACAAGTTGGCATCTTCTCCAGAGGGGATAATCCATTGCAGACTTTTTTTTCCAGTAGGGTAGGCTCTTCGTACTGGACACACTGGAGGGGCCTTGACACATCTCTGTCCCATGCAAGAAGGGTCCTGACATCTTGGATTTTGGAAGAGGGATGCACTGTGTGGTTGCTTAATGCCAATCCCATAGGAACTTATGTGTAAGTGGGTTAGGGTAGCCTGTGCGAATAGTGCCCAATTGGAGATCAAGGGCCAGATGTAGGTAGCCGTAACGCGATGCACATTCACAAATAGGAAGGGGTGTTCCCTTCCTATTTGCGACTCGCATCACAATTCAGAATTGCTTTGTGACCGCGAATGCGGTCGCAAAGCAACTCGCAGTTACCACCAGTGTCACACTGGTGGTAACTCATTCGCAAAAGGGAAGGGGTCCCCAGGGGACCCCTTCCCCTTTGTGAATGTTGCCCAGAATGTTTTTTCAGAGCAAGCAGTGGTCCAATGGACCACTGCCTACACTGAAAAAACGAAACCACATGGTTTCGGTATTTTTTTCATTTTGCAACTTGTTTTCCTTTAAGGAAAACGGGCTGCAAAATGAAAAAAATAACTGCTTTATTTAAAAAGCAGTCACAGACATGGAGGTCTGCTGACTTCAGCAGGCCACCATCCCTGTGAGTGCAGGGACTCGCTATGGGGTCGAAAAAAGCGACCCACCTCATTAATATTAATGAGGTGGGTCTTTGCGTCCCCATAGCGAGTCGCAGACGGTGTCTGAGACACCGTTCTACATCCGAATTTGCGATTCGGAAATTGCGAGTCGGACAGACTCGCAATTTCCGAATCGCAAATTCGAACCTTACTACATCTGGCCCTTAGTCCTCTCCATCCACAAGCTCAAAATAAGCATAAAAGTGGCACCTCTGGATTCCAGGTTCAGAACACTACTGGACTCAAAATGAAGAGCATACCTACTAAAACTGCTTCTGTAGACCCTAGAAATAGGGGCTGCACCAAGGAAGACTGCACCTGATGACTCACCTGGATCACAACAGGACATCGGTAAGAGAAGAGTTGCTCCTGCTGTTGACTCCATGGAGAGAGACCCTAAAGGGCTGGACCTACTCTCACTCATGCCAAGGACCAGTGAGTGGACTCTAACAGCTAGATGGTTAGCCCAGTGTTAGGCTTCAGGGACACAAAAGCTAAAGAAACTCTGCACCTGCAAAGTTCCCTGCTGACCAGTTCGCCCTGGACTTGCCTTGGACTCCTTTGGTGTATCACAGAGTTCGAGTTTTGGTCCCTAAGAGGTCCCTCTCAGGTTTTGAACCCTTGGCCGGTTCTAGAAGAGACCCTTTGTCTCCACAGAACTACATTTGCCAACTTAAAGCCAGAGATAACGGTTCCTGAGCCCAAAGTCCAGGGCTCCAAGAGTACTGCAACTGTTGGTTTCTAGGTAGCCTCGAACCGTGCTGTGAACCGAGGCTGACAACAGATTCTTGGGCTTTGCTGATCCATCCACATTGAACCAAGGACCACACTTAAGCTTCAGAGGTCCCTGCCAGCCTCCCACTCTCAACAAGAAAAAGAACCAGAAAAGTCTCTAGGTGTGCACGCAAAATCTTGACCAAGGCCATCCTAGAGTCGACATCCGACTTTGACTTCCATTGTGGTCAGCCTGAAGCTTTGCCTTTGCGCTTGTCCCTCAATTTCAAGGCTCATAGATTACTGCTGAAAGTGAAAAACAGTGATTTATATTTTGTTTTTACTTTTTAAAACTTTTCGAGTGAAAAGCAGTGATTTATGAAAACCTTGCAAAAATGATAACTCTGGTTACCTTCATCAGATGTTCCCATTTTGGTGTCTATCTGAAGGCAGAAATATAGTATATTTTTAGAAATTGGTTTTTATTGTGTTATGTTTCTTATTTACTGACTGTTTTGCTACTGTTAAATACTTTATATGTGTTACCATACACATGGCCATAGCTACCCAGGACTGAGCTAAGGTTTAACATGGTGTGACCTAACTGGATCTGATACAGATTTGTGGCATTATTACTTGGTGAGGTTTACCATCACCACAACTCACAACCTTTTATAAATTGTAATAATTTAGTTTAGCAATAAGGAAGTGTATTTACTTAAAAAAACCTTAACCTTTCATAATTTTTATGTGAAATTCGAGATGTGTATTTTTTAATTCAATTGTATTTGCTTTACATTCAATAGCTTCATTTATTTTTTAAAAACCTTTAACATTTTCATCTATATTCTTATGTTTTATCTAAAACATTTAGGAATGGAAACAGTAATTCTGACCTCTCCAAAGTATAACACTTTCCCTACCTTTGGTTAAGCTGGAGTCAGAAAAGTAAATTTGACCCCTCCAAAGTACAATACTTTCCCTACTGTTGCTCAAATTGGAATACAAATAGTAAAATCTGACTCCTTCACAGTGGCAGCCATTGTAAATCGCGGGGGAGGGGTGGACAAGTTGAAATGGGAGGATTATGGGAGGAATAAAATATTAATTAGAAAAAAACGTACCTGTTTCTGCTGCTGCTGCTGCCGGCACCGGCGCCTTGATCCTCTCCTCTCTATAGTATTGGTGTCCTAGCAGTCCCTTGGACACCAGCACAGGCTCTCCACGCAATCCTGGTGCAGCTCTCATGCTATAGCTAGCATAAGAGCAGAATCAGGATTGATCTGTGCAGGTTGGTCTCCCACTCAGACTGTGCACTGGGGTTGCACAGTCGGGTTGGAGAAACTTAAGTGAAAATGTCAGTTTGGCCGGCCTAAGACAGCCAGGTAAACTGACATACACTCTTATGGCCACATGTACGAGGACCTAGGGCCTCCCGTGTGCCACATTAGCGTCATTTTGTTTTTACGATAATGTGGCTCAACGAGGCAAAAATCGCTACGCCACTTTGCGAACCCTTGCGCCACATAACTCCTGCGACAGGCATAATGTATGCTAGGAGAGCGCTCCAGTGTTAGGAGGCCCACAAAAATGGTGCAATGACATCTACAAGACTTCATTGCGCCATTTTTTATGTCATTTTCAATGACTGCTCAAATCAGGCATTAAAATGACGCACTATGGGCCTCCTTGTGCTTTGCTCCACTAGCGACAACATTTTTGACGCTAGTGGATCAAAGCGGCACAATAGCGTGAAAAATGTTGATGCTATTGGCCTAATGTGTGCATGGTGTGCCATATAGTAGGAAGTGCAAGAAACCTGGTGCATCAGTGCTGATGCACTAAAGTCTTTTAAATCTGGGCCATAGTGCACTGACTCCCTCCCATTGACCAGCCCCACCCCTCCCTGCACATGCTGGCTGAGCCATCAGCTGAAAAATAAAACAATTTTAAAATATTGTTTTATTTTTCAGCTGCTGGCTCAGCCAGTGGTGTGACGCTCCTTTGGCATTGTGAAGGAGCCACCCCTCCTTCTCTGTTGTCCAACACTTTTCCTACTGCAGATTACTTTGGAGTGGAATGGCAAATGTGACTCCTTCAAATTCCAACACTTTCCCTACTGTTGTTCACATTTGACTGGGCACATTCAATCTTACCCCTTTAAAATTGAACAACTGCCCTACTTTTCCTTATGTTGAAATTGGAAAGTAAATCTGACCCCTCCAAAGTCTAAAAAATTCCCTATGTTCTCTTACGTTGGAGAGAAAATTGTAAATCTGACCGTTCATAGTCCAGCACTTTCCTTACTCTGACTGTGGGAACAGGCCCTTTTTTGCAGGATCACCCCCAGTTTTTTTCCAATACTTTTTGATAGATTTAGTGCTGGTTTACTGAATATGAACACTGGGGTTCTGATTTTCAGCACCCAGTGTATGCGATCTGATCCCTAAAGCTGAGGTGCAATTGGCTTAAACCTGATTGTCATATTTATTTTACCTAGGGTGCATAGCATTAAACGTTGAACATGTGTACTTACGTTTTACATGTCCTGCTAGTGAAACATTTCCAAAGTCAGTATGCAGTGTGGTGAGACTGGCTCTCCAATAGAAAAGTACTAGGATACATTATAACAACTTATAAGGTATAACTTTGGGTTGGGAAGAGCTAGACCCATGTGTTAAGTTGAATTGATTTAGAATTTTAAATCCATAATGATGGTAAAGTTGGGATTTAAAATACGATTTTGAAAATCCACTTAAAGCCTCCAGTAGGCCTTTCTGAGCCAGTCTCCTGCTGTTAACTGCCATTCGGCTGGGAGGTGTGAATTTCTCTCAGGAAAAGGATTAAAGAGCCTTAGCAGGGGAGAGGTGTGACCTCCTCCAGACATGATGACCTAGAGGGCGATGGGCACCATATTACAAGCTTCCAGCAGGCAACCCCTGTCAAAGGCAGATATAACTCACACCTAGGCCTACTGTTGTATCAGTAGCCAGAGTGGAACCAATGCCAGTGGGGGAAATCTTTCCCCAGAACTGGTTTTGCAGGAGGAGTTCATCGTTGCCTTAGACACACCTCAGGTTTGTGCCTAGGGCTCTGACCAATATTCTGTCATGCTGCATTTTGGCAGAGCAGAACACTCTGATATTGTTTAGGGCTAACACCCCAAGAAGTGATATCAAAGTGAGTAGTGTTGCCTCTGTTAACTTTCTCTTATTAATGAGGAAGTCACCCCACCCACAACCAAGAACCGGGCAAACAAGTGGCACCCTTGGCTACCTTTCTCAGAACACTGCTGGACCTGTGGAAAACAGAAAATGACTGTACCTGCTAAACCACAGGACTGATAGTCAAAAACCTAAGGGCCTCATTATGAGTCTAGAGGTTCAGGGACCCCCAGACTAGTGGTGACAGTCGGACCGCCACACTTCAGGCGGTTTGACCACTACATTATGACCCTGGCAGTCAGACCACCAGGGGACCGCTGTCACTGTCAACAGTGCACAGACTTGTGGTCAGCCACAGCAGTGCTGAACTGAGCACTGCTATGCTGATCATGTCTCCTGTTTCTGGCAGCCTTTCCATGGATGGGGATCCATCCATGGAAAAACTGCTGGAACCACAGTGCTGGGGGCAACAGGTACACCCTTGCACTGCCCATGGCCATAGCATGGGCAGTGCAGGGGCCTCCCTGCCCAGCACCGTCAGAATGCACACTGTCTGTTTTGCAGACCGTGCACATTCCGAGGGTGATGTAGAGCTATGGTATTGGCTCCCCTTACATGAGCCAAGACCAATATCGTAGCACTGTTCCCACTGGTCTGACCTGCAGAAACATCGCAATATGATGTTCCCACCAGTCAGCCCAGAGGAAACATCATAATATAACCGGGGGGAGGAAGCCGGTATGACGCTTGCCTCCTCCCTGCAAGTTTGGCAGTTGGAGTTTTCGACCGCCAAATTCGTAACGAGGGCATTAGTCAGAAGGTAAACTTTTACTGGGATGAACCTGGTCCCAGTATCTGACCCACAGTCCATCATAGTCGGCCTAACTTTTGGCTTTGACCTAGTCTAGAGAGATCTGATGCCTTTGGTTTGCGCTTTTTGGGGCTAGAAAACTTTAAAACATCTAATAATCTTATCTCTGGTTCCCCAATCCAATAGTTGTTGTTTTTTTGTGTCTATTTATTTATATAAAAAATTATACCATTTTTATAAATTGGAGTGGAATTTTTATTGTGCTGTATTTTTGATTTATTAACTGTTTTGGGTCCTAAGAAATGCTTTTCACTGGTTTCCTGTGAGTTAAGTCTAACGGTTCTGTGTCACAGCTACCAAGGACTGAGCTAAAGTCTAAATGAAAGTATCTGAAGCAGAATAGGGACATTTTTACATGGTGAGGTCTCACACCCAGCCCAATTAGTAATCCACTTTCTTATATGACCCTTCCACTGTCCAGAACTTTCCCTACTTTTTCTAACATTGAATTGGGAATAATAGATCTTACTAACCAAAATTGGAGTGGGGGTTGCAAATTTGACCCCTCAAAAGTCCTACATTTTTCCTATTGATATTCAGATTGAGTGGATATACTAAACTGATCCCTCCAAAATCCAACACTTTCTCTACTTTTCCTTAAATTGGATTAATGAATAGTAAATCTGACCCATTCGAAGTCCAACACATTCCCTACGCACACTAAATTGAAGTGGAAATAGTAACTCTGGCCACTCTAAAGTTCAATATTTTCCATAAACTTGTTTAGGTTGGAGTGGAGATCCAAAGTCCAGCACTTTCCCTGTTGCTCAGACCGGATCTGACCCCTTTAAAGTTGAATACTTGCCCTTCATTTGCTTGTGGTAAATGGGAATAATAAACTTGACCACCGACAAAGTCCCCCACTTTCCTGACTTTTTTTCTTTGGAGTAGGAATAGTAAATTTGATCCCTTCAAAGTCCAACATTTTCTGTACTGGTCCTCAGATTGGAGTTAGAATAGTGAATATGTTCCTTCTAAAAACCAAATATTTCCCAACTTTTGCTAAAGCTGGAGAGTTAATAATAGATTTTACCCCCTCCGAAGCCCAACACTTCACCAATTGTTGCTCAGGTTGCAACGAAAGTAGTGAGTTTTTTTTTCTTCATTTTTTTTAATTTATTTGAATGTATATCTGTTTCACTTTTAAAAGTTTGTTTATTGTCAATTTTTTTCATTTCCTTGTTTTCATTTTTTTTTAAATAGTTTTGCTATGTTGTTGGTATGTACATTCTTCAATTTTTTTATACCTGTCATTTGCTATTATAATGAATTGATCTTAGTATTTTTTAATATTTATGTTTAGATAATAATTTTTAAAATTTGTTTAAGTTTTAAAATTATACCAATGCACTCGCTACTTTTTGTAACCTTAAAGAAGAATCATGCCTACAGTCCTCGCTTATAACGTTACACGTGTAACAGTCACCCAGACTCTTATGCTGACGTCCTTTGGACTCATGGAATGCATACTGTGTAAGGCATGTGTTGTAGCAACAGAATCAGCTCATTCTTTTTGTTTGGTGTACAAGTTTCAGGAGCAAGTCCTTCCACCCTCAGCAAATCTGCACCAAAATATGAATTTGAAAAATGAAAGTTCAAGGCCTCTCGTCCTCACCACAATCGGCAACAACCTGAAACAGTATGAATGTCTTGCTACTCTTCCTACTTCACTAGCCAGACCCTTTCATTGACTAAATTTAAAATGAAGCATATCCGTGTCAAGTCAGTCTCCATAACCACATACAGCAATCCGCCCCCTCACTTCCAGTTGTAATAATATTTTAAAAACACAAAGCAGGACATCTAGTCACACTCTCCATGACAATCTGAGGAATTGTTTCCTCTACCCATCAAATTTCTGTGCTTTCTGTTGTTTATTAGAGGGTGGGCAGCCAGCATTCTCCTGACAGTAACTTTCCCTGCACAGTCAGCATGGATTGAGCTTCTCCTGTTACCATGGGTCACTGCACACCTGCAGCTGACAGGAGAAAGGGTGAATGGTGGTGCGTGAGTACCACTTGAATTCCTCCACTCTTCTAGAGTTTGTGTACACCTGAAAGAGACTGTGGAGAAGAATGGAAATCATCTGGAATTTCACTCCTTCTTTGGAGTTGCTGGAGACCTTGACAAAGTGGGGAAGACTGGGAAAGCAAGGGTTACTCTTGGTGACATCATAGCAATGAAAGCATCTTATGTTTTACACTTTTGCGACATAATAGCAGTGAATAATAGGATTTCAAATTGGTATTCCAAATAATGACTTTAAATAGAAGCAATGCTTATTCTATGTTTCAAGAAGTATTATCAATGCGAAGAAGAACTGTGAACTAAACTATGGCCCTCATTACAACCCTGGCGATCGGTGTTAAAGCGGCAGTAATACCGCAAACAGGACAGCGGAAAAAAAAATGGGATTATGACCGTGGCGGAAACCGTCAACATAGACAGCCACTTTAACACTCCGACCGCCACGGCGGTACAAACAGTGCGGTGGACACCGCCAACAGACAGGCAGAAGACAATGTACCGCCCACCCTATCACAACACGGCTATCCGCCACCTTTTCCGGGGCAGAACCAACGCGAATAAAAACATGGCAGAAACAGTACACAGAAGGGAAAACACTCACCTCTCCACATCCCATGAGGAACCAGGACGCCATGGAGCCAGAGCTGCAGATCCTGACGGTTATGGTCTTCCTGCTCCACTATCAGGAGCGCCAACGACAGCGGCGACGACCATGGTGAGTACTGCACCTACAACACAGGGGAGGGAAAAGAGAGTGACACACACACGCAACACGCAACACCCCCACCCTCACCCACAACACCATTAACACAAATACATGCTGCAACATTACATATACGTACCCCAACCCCCCTTGAATAACGCAAGGACAAAATGAAATGATTTGAACGATTGTAATTTTAAAAAAAACATCAGTCAAAACTCAAAATCCAGTATATACAATTATGTATACCAACTACACAAGTCTGGATAGTGCACCAATCATTGTCCGTGGACCACTGGGTCAAAAATGCATGGGCGGGGCCCACACTAGATACCTGACTCCAAACGGAGAGAACACTGGAGGGGCATCACATAGAAAATATACAGGCACCTCAGGGGGAGGGGGGCACCTCAGCCTGATGAACGCACAACGCCACTGCCCCACGAGGGGGCTCCATGCCCATTGATGTATCCTGGGGAGTGCAAAGCCACAGTCTCTCAAGTCTGTCCAGTGGGTGGTTTGCCCACTGCTTTATCCTGGGGAGTGCAAAGCCACAGTCTCTCAAGTCTTTACAGTGGGTGGTTTGCCCACTGCTTTGTACTGGGGAGTGCAAAGCCACAGTCTCACAAGTCATTCCAGTTGGTGGTTTGCCCACTGCTTTATCCTGGAGAGTGCAAAGCCACAGTCTCTCAAGTCTCTCCAGTGGGTGGTTTGCCCACTGCATTATCCTGGGGAGTGCAAAGCCACAGTCTCTCAAGTCTCTCCAGATCGTGGTTTGCCCACTGCTACATCCTGGGGAGTGCAAAGCCACAGTCTCTCAAGTGGATAACAGTCTCCACTGGTTCTGGAGGGGGCTTTGTGTCCAGAGTGCTTCATCCTGCCAAGGACTGAGATAGTGGATGTATCTCTCTACTGGTTCTGGAGGGGGCTTGGTGCCCAGAAAGCTTCATTCTGCCAAGGACGGAGGTAGTGGATATATCTCTCCACTGGTTCTGGAGGGGGCTTGGTGCCCAGAGTGCTTCATCCTGCCAAGGACTGAGGTAGTGGATGCCTTTCTCCACTGAAAGTGATGATTCATGGAAGCTGCCCAGGCTCCTGGAACTCACCACCAGCCTCGGATGACTGACCACTGGGGATGGCAGCCATGTCTGCTGTGGTGCCACTAGCTCAGGATGTCATGGGGCTGCTGGCGGTGCTTGCGGCGGTGTCAGTCGCGAGAGTGCTTGCGGCGGGCTCTGTGGCGGCAGTGCTGTTTACGGGCTCTGTGGCAGCGGTTCTGGTGGCGGGCTCTGTGATAGTGGTGCTTGCGGCTGGCTCAGTGGCAGCGGTGCTTGTGGTGTCCTCTGTGGCAGCGGTGCTTGTGGCCAGCTCTGTGGCAGCGGTGCTTGCTGCCGGCTCTGTGACAACGGTGCTGGCGGCGGGCTCTGTGGCAGCACTGCAGGTGGCGGGGTCTGTGGCGGCAGTGCTGGCGGTAGGCGGGGTCTGTGACAGCGGTGCTGGTGGCGGGGTCTGTGACAGCGGTGCTGGTGGCGGGGTCTGTGACAGCAGTGCTGGCGGCGAAGTCTGTGGCAGTGCAGGTGGCGGTGCAGGTGGCGGTCTTCTCCACCGTACAGGTTGGCGTCGACGTGGAAAGAAGGTGTGACACTGGTCCCTCAATCGGTGCCACCATGCCCTCTCCTGACCTGCCCTTCAGTTTCTGGCCCTGCCCCACCTTTGATGGTGGCGCAGCTGTCTTGCCACTATCCCCTTTCATTTTCCCTGACCCCTTGGTGGCAGGTGTTTTCTGCTTCCCCCTCTGGGATGTGGGCAACTTTTTTAGCTTGGCAGGTGGCGGAATATCCTTGCCCTCGCTCCGTGGCACACTGGCAGCCCTGATGGTTGGCGCACTCCAATAGCGTGCAGCTGCTGGCACCACTGTGACTGGGGATGTGGTGGCTGGGGTGCTGGGTTGGGACCTGGAAAGACTGGCCCTAGGGGACGGACGGGGGAGGTGTAGGGAAGAGGTCAATATTAGCCAGGAAAAGTTTTTTAGACACACTGGGACGGGTAGATGGAGGGGGTTTGGGATTGGAGGAAGAGGTAGTGGTTTTAGGAGGTGTATGTCTGCTGAATTTGGGTGAAGGTGCATGGGCCGGAGGCTTTTGTGAGGTGGATGGCTGTTGGGTGGGTGTGTGCCTGCATTTGTGTACTTTGGGAGGAGGGCTCACTGACACACTGGGAGAGGACACAGGGGATGTGTGAATGGTAGTGGGGGTGGTGAGTGCACGTGAGAGGTGTGTGGTGATGGGTGTGCTGGTGATGGAGGTAGTGGCTGAAGATGTAGTGCATGCAGGTGTGAGTGGAGATGAACTGGGAGGGAGGAGACGTGGAGGAGGGGGACACAGTGGAGGCAGTGGATGTTGGTATGTCTGCATGGGTATGATGCTTGTGTGAGTGCCTGTGGGATGTGTGGTGCTTATGTTTGCCTGAGCCACTTTTGTGTGTTGAGGTGTGTGCATGCTGGTCTGATGGTGTGCTTGGGATAGGCTGATGAACAGGGGATTGGGTCTGGGTGGAGGAAGTTGGAGGGGAGAGGCTGGACACAGGGACAATGGCTGCCATCAGTGCTGAGGCCAGAGCCTGAAATGCTCTCTGTTGGGCTGCCTGGCCAGAATGAATGCCCTCCAGGTATGCAATTGTTTGTTGCAAATGCCTCTCAACACCCTGGATGGCATTCAGAATGGTAAACTGCCTAACAGTGAGGGATCTCAGGAGGTCAATAGCCTCCTCACTGAGGGCAGCAGGGCTGACTGGGGCAGGGCCTGAGGTGCCTGGGGCGAAGGAGATGCCCACCCTCCTGGGTGAGCGGGCACAGGACACACGCTGAGGGGCTGCTGGAAGGGCGGTGCTGGTAGAGGGGGTGGAGGCTGTACCTGTTGATGCGGGGGGCACAGAGGGGCCCACCACCGCAAGGGAGCTCCCATCAGAGGAGAAGTCGATGTCACTGCTGTCACCTCCTGTCCCCGCCGTGGAGCTCCCCTCGCCCTCCGTCCCACTGGTGGCTTCAGACTCCGTTGTTTCGCCCTCCAGGGCCAAGTGGGATACAGCTCCCTCCTGCTCCAGTGCCACTGCTCCTCTGCCTGATGATGCTATTGCACACAAGAACAGGGAGACCACAAAATGGGGGGGGGGGGAAGTCAGAAGAAAGACATGTTCCGTGCATGCAACACCACTACAGTTGGCAGACACTACAGACACAGCAGCCCTCTGCACTATGAAATGCACTTATAGTTCCTAGTTTATTCACATGCCCATGGGGTACTAGGCCTAAGCCCGATTGCTTTACACATGGAAATCACAGGATCCTGACTAGGTGTAGATGGCACTAACCACTAGTGGGGATGGGGTTCAACTGAACCTGCCTCACATGGGACCTTGCCTACCAAGCTCGCCCTGGCCTAGGGGAACCCACTGCCCACCTCCCCCACCCAGACACCTCGTAATGTGTGCAGAGTCAGATGAATGTGACTGTACTCACCCCCTTGTGGCTGCTGTGAGGCCCTCAAGCGCCCATCCAACTCCGTATACGCCACCGCCAGGATCCAGAACATCGGGGGGTCATAGTGCGAGGGGCACCCCTCCCACGTTGGGAGGCCATCCCCAGCTGGACCTCCGCCATCTTCTTGCTCCAGCGGCGAAGGTCCTCCCATCTTTTCCGGCAGTGGGTGCTCCGTCTGTGGTGGACCCCCAGGGTCCTCTCTTGCAGTGTAGGTCCTCTCCTGTTGAAGGCCAGGTATCAAGTGAGTGAACAGACAGAAAATGGTGGTCACGTCCGTGGCAGTGCGTACGGTCACCGTCACCGCCGGCGTACATCGTCATTGGCTACTGGGACCCATAGGATCCAATGTTAAACAATGCAGGATTGCGCCGTGGTCTTCGACCACCTACCGCGACGGTGTAGAACGCCAGTGCAGTTACCTCAAATCCCCTTGTCCCACCTTACAGGTCAGGCAGCCACCATTTCAGGGGGACACATTGCATTAATAATAACTGCATCACACCTATCTAGGCCTTGCATACAGACAGTAACAGGCACATTGCGGATTAATAAATGTGTGCAAATAACATTTTGTGATACCTCAGTGTAGGCTGACTCTCTGCTCGCTGTTCTCCTCCATAGGGCACGTCCAGTGGGGCAGGTGATGAGATGGCGGCATCCTCCGGTGTACAGACCACTGGTGGACCTGTCGACAATGGAAGAGAGACACGTAATAGTCACCTACAGACTTGATCGTGCAACAATCCGTGAACTGTGTGCCCAGTTGAAGCCAGACCTGACATCAGCTATCCGCCATCCCACAGGGATACCCCCTCTAGTGCAGGTCCTGTCAGTTCTCAATTTCCTGGCAAGTGGGTCTTTTCAAACAACAGTGGCCATTGCATCAGGTATGTCACAGCCAATGTTCTATAAAGTGCTGTCCAGAGTGTTGTCTCCCTGCTGAACACATGCGCAGCTACATCGTTTTCTCTCAGGTGGAGGATTTGCTTAGAGTGAAAGGTGACTTCTATGCCCTGGGACATATCTTCAACATCATAGGTGCCATTGATGGGACACATGTGGCCTTGGTACCCCCAAGCAGGAGTGAACAGGTGTACAGAAACCGGAAATGCAAATGCAAATGGCGTGTTTGGCCGACCAGTACATCTCCCATGTGAATGCCAAATTTCCTGGCTCAGTGCATGACGCTTACATTCTGAGGAATAGCAGCATCCCTTATGTGATGGGGCAACTCCAGAGGCACTGTGTGTGGCTAATAGGTGAGGACAAGTACCCTATACAGTGGGAATAGTTGTCTGGGTATGGGGTTGCCCCTACGGGTTAGTGTGTGTCTAACAGTTGTCCCTCGAAATTTGCAGGTGACTCTGGGTACCCCAACCTGTCATGGCTACTGACCCCAGTGAGAAATCCCAGGTCAAGGGCAGAGGAACGTCTACAATGAGGCACATGGGCGAACTAGGAGGATTATAGCGCGGACTTTCGGCCTCCTGAAGGCCAGGTTCCGGTGCCTCCATTTGACAGGTGGCTCCCTTTACTACACACCGAAGAAGGTGTGCCAGATCATAGTGGCCTGCTGTATGCTGCACAACCTGGCTTTGCGACGACAGGTGCCTTTTCTGCAGGAGAATGGTCCAGCTGGAGGTCTTGTGGCAGCTGTGGAGCCTGTGGACAGTGAAGAAGAGGAGGCAGAAGAAGAGGATATCGACAACAGAAACAATGTTATCCAGCAATACTTCCAGTGAGACACAGGTAAGAAGATGTAACTGCCTCACACATCTCATACTATTGTTTGAGCTATCATAAGTCTGTCATTTTGTCTTTCCATTTAACAGATGTGGGTCCCACTTTGTGACCTCTGCTATATTTCCTCCAGTCCTACAGCTGTATTTCATCGGTATGTGGACAATTAAATTGACATTGCTACATTCCATAGTTATGGCAATTACACATTTGTGAAAGCACAGACTGACTCCAGATTGTTTTGTGATTGATGTGTGTTTATTTCTGTGCAAATAAGTGGAGGGGGTTGTAAAATGGGCAGGGGTGATGGTGGAGAAATGTCCATTGCAGAGTCCAGTCTATTTGTTTCACAGGTGCATTGTCCAAAGGGGCAGAGGAAGTGGAGCAAGGGCAGTTGAAGGATGGACAGGGTGACAAAGTGGGACAGAAGGGGGACCTGGCGGGGGTCTTGGCAATGTTCTCTGTCTTGTTCCTGGATCTCAGGGACCGTTTGCGGGGGGCTCTCCATCTGCTGGGGGTGGGGTGCTTGTGTCGTGGTCCTGTGGTGGTGCCTCCTGTCCACTAGCACCGGGGGAGGTGGAGGGCTGTTCATCATCCAGGCAAGTGTCAGGGGCCCCTTGTTGTGCCACTGTGTCCCTCCTGGTGTTGACAAGGTCCTGCAGCACCCCTACAATGGTGACCAGGGTGGTGTTAATGGACTTCAGTTCCTCCCTGATCCCCAGATAGTGTTCCTCCTGCAGCTGCTGGGTCGCCTGATAGTTGGCCATTACCTTTGCCATCATCTCCTGGGAATGATGGTACGCTCCCATGATGTTGGAGAGGGCCTCGTGGAGAGTGGGTTCCCTGGGCCTGTCCTCCCCCTGTCGCACAGCAGTCCCCCCAGTTCCCCTGTTTTCCTGTTCCTCTGTCCACTGAACCGTGTGCCTACTGCCACTGCCCCCAGGGCCTTGATTTTCTTGGGGTGGTGGGTTTGCCTGGGTTCCCTGTAGTGGTGGACCCACTGCTGCTTGATGTGTCCTGGGGACAGAGGGATGGGCCCGCTGGGTGGGTGCTGTGGTGGTGTTTCCTGAGGGGGGAGGCTCTGTGGTGGCTTGTGCCAGGGTCAGGGGAAACAACTGTCCCGTGGTCCCAGATGGGCCGCGCTGGTCATCTTGATTCAGTTGTGCAGAGCTGCTGTCATCACTGTGGGCCTCTTCTGTGGGGAGACTGGATATGTGTGGAACCTCCTGTCTGGTGACGTTGGGTTGGGGTTCTGCAGGGGTGTAAAGGCATGATTATTGCATCTGTGTGTGACATGGTGTGCAATGGGTGAGTGACTCTGTACTCCAGTGCTTGCATTCTTGTCTAGGTCCTTGTGTGATATTTGGTTTGGGGTCTGTGCAGGTATCTGTAGTGGACATGCTTTGGTGATAGGTGTCCATGCTTTGGTGTTGCATGCAGGGCTTAGTGTTGGGATGGCTGGGTTGTGATAGTGGGACATATGTGAGGTGTTGGAGTGATGGGGGTGAGGGAGAGGGTGGGGGTATATGATGGCATGCAGGTAGGGTGGGGGATATAATAGTTAAGAGTTGACTCACAGAGTCCATTCCTCCTGCTACTCCTGCGAGACCCTCAGGATGCATTATTGACAAGACTTACTCCTCCCATGTTGTTAGTTGTGGAGGAGGAGGTGGGGGTCCACCGCCAGTCCTCTGTACTGCAATCTAGTGTCTGGAGACCACGTAACGCATCTTCCCCAGTAGGTCGTTCCACCTCTTAATTACGTCATCCCTAGTTCTTGGATACTGTCCCACTGCGTTGACCCTGTCGACGATTCTGCGCCATAGCTCCATCTTCCTAGCAATTTAGGTGTGCTGCACCTGTGATCCGAATAGCTGTGGCTCTACCAGGACGATTTCCTCCACCATGATGTGGTGTGGGTGATGTGTGAGGTGGTGTGTGTTGTGATGTGTGAGGGGATGTGTTGTTGTGTGTTGTTTGAGGTGCGTGAATGTTGTGTGAGTGATGATGTTGTGTGTTTGTGGATGCTAATGTTGTTTCTGGTGGTGTCTCTCTCTCTGGCCTTCTTTCGCAATTTTGGTAGTAAGGGTTTGTGGGTGATGTGGGTGTGTGTTTTATATTGGATTGGGTGTGTGAGAGTGGTGTGTGTATGTGTATCAGGTGTGTGTATTTCGAATTGTCCAATGTGGTTGTGTTTTGTAAATATGTGTATATTTTGAGGGCGTCGGTGTGTACCGCCAATGGAATACCTTGGTCAAAAGACCGCCGCGTGGATTCGTGGGTCGTGATCGTGTGGGCGTATTCCTATTTGCTTGACGGTGTTGGTTTTGTTATCGCCAGTAAATCCTTTGGTGTGGCAGACTTGTGTGGGTGTCTGGATTATGGCGGATTCTGAGCTGTGGGTCGTAATAGCTGTAGCGGAATTCCGCCGCCGCAGCGGTGTGTTGGCGGTCTTCTGCACGGCGGTAAGCGGGATTTACCGCCAATGTTGTAATGAGGGCCTATGTCTTTAATGAAAGGGTTAATTACAATGGAACTGACAAGCAGCTCCATACAGTTGATCTCCAATATAAACCTCTCCAGAGACCTTGCTGCTCCATTTGATAACTTGACACAAATCACTCCCGATTTCCACTGGCTTACAACCTATTCTAAAACTAGATCTGAGAAAATAGAAAACTAATTTTCCATTTCAAGTCTTCATGTGGTTCAATCATGACCACATCTCTTTGTGATTACTTCTGCTCGATGGAACTGTATCTGTATAAGACTGGTCTCATCTGTAGCAGCAAAAGGTTTAAGTTTTTATAAGCCCAATGATGAAGGTGTCTTGGAATCGTTGCTTGTGTTAAAGGGTCCAGAAGTCCCACTGTCTAAGCCACATTTATCAGAGTATTATAAGACAGCTGGGTGGTGATGTAACAACCTTTAACAGGTCTCAACCTCAAATCTGGAAATTGTAACATTTCCCTCTATGAATCCACAGTGTAGCCCTACAATTGCTATAACTTGACTGGACCAGAGAAACCATTTACCACACGATGACAAAACCTAAGTCCCACAGACAATTGATTGTCATTTCAACCATTCAGAGAAAAGAATGGTGAATAGTCTTTGGTCCAGAAAAATGTGTTGTCCAGATACATGTGAATACAAAAACATGTTGTCCAGATACATACGTTCTGTGTTCTCTGGGTACCTGCTACGTGTTTGGGAGGCTTTGTGAAGCACTGAGGAGCTGAAGTCAACCCAGAAGTAAAAGAGGAGAACTGAAAACGTGACATCCCCACTGGAGTTGAAGGTCCCTTATGAGTTTCTGACATACAAGTCCTAATAGATAAGCATCATTTAAGTCCATTATAGCCACTTCATCCTATGTAAATAAATGTTCACTTCCCAGAAAACTTTGGAAATTATCTACCAAAGTAATTTCCAGCATTCTACAAGGGGATGTTTCAATCAGCAAGCTCTCCTTCTGAGTTGAGTGTCAAAGAGCTCAAGTCCATCAGATTGCCACAGAGAAATAAGACTCAGCATGGGGCAGCCCAAAACTGCACAGAGGAAGAATGTCCCCCTGGGTCTTTCACCAAACCAACATCTCCTATTGAACTTCTAATCAAGATAGCACCATCATGGGCCGGATGGTATCCCAATGGAATTATATAAGGCATTAGGGGACGCTATTATTCCAACTTTAACTGAATTATTTGGCAAAAATTTTGAAAATGGATTTGGTATTCCAAGTTTGTGGAATGAGGCGATTATTACACTCATTTTCAAACTAGATAAAAACTCTGCAAAATGTGCATCATATAGGCCTATATCGTTGCTGAACAGTGATTATAAATTATTTGCTAAAATATTAGCTGATAGGCTGAATAGGGTAGTGAATAATTTGATACACCCTGATCAGAAAGGGTTTTCTAGGGGAAGATATTTGCATGAGTTGTCTTTTAATTTGATTGGGGCTATAGATTTGGCTACTTCCATTGAGACACCCCTGGCGATTATTATTATTGATGCGATGAAAGCTTTTGATCAGGTGAATCTGAGTTATTTAAAATCGATTCTAAGACGAGTTAATTTGAGGGACAAATTGTGTGGGATTATTGATCAGATTTATAGGGCCCCTTCGGCTAAAGTTTTGGTTAATGGGAACCTTACAGGATCTATTGCAATTTCATGAGGCACTAGACAGGGATACCCACTGTCTCCTGTACTGTTTAATTTGTATATTTAGCCATTTGCTAGGAAGATCAGGTAGAGTTTGTCAATCTCTCCTTTTAGCTGTAAAGGTTGGGAAAAAAGTAGCACTATATGCGGATGAGCTTCTTGTATACACTGATAATTTATCAACAGCTCTCCCCGCAGTTCTAAAATTGACTGAGGGATTTGGCAGTATATCAGGATATAGGGTGAATGTTGAAAAAACAGATACTATGTCTTGGAATATAGAGGAAGGCTCAGTATATTGCAAGAAGGAAGTAAGGTATCTAGGTATATTGGTGACTCATGATCCTAAGCAGCTAGTAGAAAAGAATCGACAAAAATTGTTAGCAGAATGTAAAGGTATAATGCAAAGATGGGCACACCTTCCATTGACAATACTTGGGAGAGTCAATTTGGTTAAAATGTCCATCCTCCCTAAGTGGAATTTTTTGTTTTCAGCTATTCCTCTTCTTATGCATAAAGGATTTTGGATAAGATGCAACAGGTTATAAACGATTTCAGATGGAGGTCAAAGGGGCCAAGAATATCTTGGAAACAATTGCGTAGAAGGAGGGAAAACGGAGGCCTGACATTAGGAGATTTGAGGTATTATGCTTGGGCTTTTTTACTTAAGAATTCATGGATGTTATTTTTTTGTCCAGACACTACAGCAAAGGGTCTTATGTTTAAGAACATGGCTTCAACTATTAAGGGGGCTTCAAGACACTTTTTGTTTAAGTTTGGAGACCGTAAGTTTTTCAAAAAGGTTACATTGAAAAACATTGCAGAGTCTTGCGAAGTGTTGGTATCAATTAAGATCAGCAGCAAAGGCAACCTATTATATTTGTAATGCGCCCAATTGTGACTCTCTGGGCACACCAGATTGTTTTAAAGATGTTCTGGCTTTAACAATTAAAATGTCGAGGATGGAAGTTTTGGGAGATCTATTTCATGAGGCTATTTTGCTTTCATGGGAAGAATTGACAAAGGAAACTAGAGGATCCCTGTCAAGACTGATGTTTTTTGCAGATAAAGGAGTGGTCACAGGGGGTAAAGGGGGGTGTGGGATTTGGAAGACTCTCTCCCGTTGCTCTCCCTATCTTCAAAAAAGGTTGCGGTTTGGTATTGGGAAATTTTAGAAGGATTAGATGGGGATTTTAAATTGCCTATCGATCATTGGAGTGATTTTATTCCTAAGGAGAGGGTTCATAGGTGGTGGAAGAAGTCTTTGGCACTTTTGTTTGAGGTTGTAAAACCAGCCTCATTAAGGAAGAACCACTTTTCCACTATACATAGAGCCTATATTTCGCCAGATAAGATGTCTAAAATTAAAAAAGCAGAGGTGATTAAATGTTTAAAATGCGGTCATGAAGGGGCAACAGATATTCATGTGTTCTGGGAATGCCCAGACATTTGTTTATTTTGGGAGGAAGTATGTATGACGGCCTCGATCATATTAGGATGGGATATTATAGCATCTCTTCCTTTGATAATATTTGGGCAACCACAGGAACAGGAATCATGGAGCAGAAGGGGGAGTAATGAAAGGCTTAAACTTCTGTTTTATGTGATTCTGTTGGGCAGAAGAGAAATATGTAAGAAATGGATGTCTGTTTCCCCTCCGACGCACTCGAGTGGCTTAATGCTGTGTTTCATACCTCGGAACTGGACTTGAATTTATGAAATACTAGGAGGACAAGGGTGAACTTTTGGGCCCCTTTACTAGATTGGAGAGAAATTATTTGAAGTTTGTTTGAATGGGTGGGTAGTAAGTATTTAGTGGGTATTTAATGACAATTTTTCTTTCGGTGGTCCAATGATTATACACCTCTCTCTAGGATCTCCTGTCCGACAGTGGTCTCTCCCCCTTCGGCTGAAGATTGTATGAGAGTTAAATTGAGTCCCTTGGTATGGACCATTCTCTTGTTGAGAGGGTGAGAGCGGTGTTTTGGAGGAGAGTTGGTTCAGGGGCCGTGGTGAATAAGGACAACAAAAAAAATAATAGCACCATCATGGTGGTCCACATGCACACAAAAAGCTCCGACATTGATACCTGTTGGAGTACCGATATAACTAAAGAACAGTCATGGCTAGAGAAGTAAAAACAAAGAGAGGATTAACAAAAGTGCTAGGAAACTATATAAATCCACCGCTTAATGGGGAGTGTAGAATTGTTCCTCTGTGGCTACTGTGAAAATCCAAATAAGACAGCATAATTGCCACCCAATCTTGACATAAAATCGAGTTAATGGAGAGAATATTGAGGTTCATTAAAAAAAAGATTGAAGGCAAAATAGGTTAAACAACGAATTATAAGCTGTGCACCTTTTCTTAAGTACTCAAATGTTGCCAAGATTGTTGGCTCTGTGTAAAATGTATTTCGAGGATTCCTCCTTTATTTTAAATCTCTCAGTACCTTTAGTACGAAGGGCATTTTGCGTGCCTGTTATTTCTGTAAACATCGCATTTTATGATTTTCGCTGTGCACAATCAGTCAGTCTCGACAGGCGGCTGATTAACACAGAGTGAGTAGAGTGAAGATGTCATCAGCAAAACCAAATCCACACGACAGCGGTACACGCAGGCTGTAATGGAACAAACTGCCCCTTTATACAAGGTTCAAAATCAAGCGACGACAATGCAGAACAGCTCATCCTTAGACCCTCTCCATATTAAATATTTTTCAGTCTAGTCTCCTATTGAGCTTTAATTTGAAAGAACAATCAGTTCTGAATGCACTTTGCAAATCTGAATTGCAAATTCCCGATTCTCTGAATTCGTATAAAGCAAATTCACTAACTTTAATGCTCCCCCTTAATTCCTCTTTAACAAATAACTCGTGACAAAGAGTTTTGAAGTCCTTCAGCCAGCACTTTTTTTTCTCCAGATCTCGCTCAGAAGTCTGTCCTAGAGTCAAAGTATAACTTGCTTCACCCTGTTCTGGTTTTACAGCTGAAACGGTGCGTAGCTATCATTCGTGCAGCAGATGTAGTGGCGCCGGGGCCCCGAGCGCCATGGGATCCATGGAACCCTGCTAATGGCTGTTTTTTCTTACCCCAACAGCAGTCAGAGGCAATGCTTGCGCCCTGGCCCATAGTGTCTTTGCTACGCCACAACATCATTTATTTCACAATATTCCTTGACCACATCTCGATACTGACCCCTGTTGTTCTTGCAGCGCGACCCTCACACGTGCAGCACGCGCCTCACGCATTTTGATACACCTCCTGGCGCCCCGCAGTGAGACGCGCAGCATGCAGAAATGGCCTGTAATAGCGGAGCTGTGAAATGTCACAGTACAGCACAGCGCACATCAAACAGATAACAGCGTAGCTGCCCCCTCTCTACGTGAAATAAAGACAATGTAGACAGACGGTAATGCATGCTGCCTGCTGCTTTTCTGCCCTTTCTATTTGTGAATGTCTGTGTTGTTCATTAGAGCAGATAAAATCAGCAAACCGCGGGTCTTTTCAGCATGCCTTTGTCTGGATTTCAGTTGAAATGAGGATGCCTTTGCATACATCTGTTCAAACAGATTGTCCCGTAATTGGCCAACATATTCATTTTCTTTCAGTAAATCTAGAGACACATATTTGTATTGCGTTAACGTGTTCCCCTGATTATCGTGCTTGGAGCTGTTCAATTGATCGTAGGTAGTTTGTAATCAAGTGTCAAATAAAGTTTTTTGCTCATTTATTGACTGGCGTCAAAACTATCCCCTCCTCAACCCCTGCCAATGCTTTACACAGGCGAACCTTTGTCCTTTCGTTTTATTTAAACTTTCCGCCAGCGGGATTGGTGAAATGCTATTCAGGCCCAATGGCACAGTGAGCTTGGGACCTACTTCTGTACACACCTGTTGCCTTTAAAGCATCTCCGCAACCAATTAAAAGTGCTGAAGGGAGTATCTGAATTAATCTCTGCCAATTGATATTTTTCATTCACTGTGCTCTTGGCAGAAGCCAGTCTTGTGTAAATAAGTCCTGACGAAACCTACATGTAGGTTAACTTGTAGCACTTAAGGTGTAATCAAAGTGATCTAATTAAGGACTGAATTACTATCTACCCCCTGGGAATCTGTGGGTCCACATTACAGTCATTATTTGTCACCGACTGTCCCACTATAGACGGATTCCATCCACATGCAAATTAATGTTAGTCCTTTTTACCTTAAGAACAGTCCAGGCTTAACTGAAGGTGTGGTCTCCTCCATGTAGAAAAACAAGCAACCACCACAGCGAGAAGGCAGAGATAAAGTGGCATCACATCCGAAACAGAAGAAAAATGCTTGATCTGCTGTACACAAACTACACTCACTACCAGAAACCTAGCATTTTCATGGTTCTAAGCTTCAACTTTATGAACCACGTGGGTTTTGTAAACCATCTACCTCTGAAACAAGATCCCCTAATACTTCTAGAGGAGAACCCCCTGACACACCACCCTTCTCTGACTAACTCCTATTGTGCCCTCCATCTCAGAAGGGGAGACCGACTTTTCGATTTACGTGCACCCAAACTCTAGAATACAATTTATGTGGAAAAAAAAATTCTTTTCCTCCATTACTCGAATATTTATGTGCCCAGTGCAGAGATGAGGTACACATGTATCCATCCACAAAGCTGGTGGCGTGTCGTTTATCAGCCGCGTTGCGGATGGTGCATTAAAAATTTCCCTGCACAGCGTTCTGTGTGTGGAGTTTCAGCTCTTGTGCTGCCAACTTCACCTTTCAAGGGCCCAGGGACTGGATAGGACACCACTTGGCAGGGCAAGAGTCTCAGCAGAGAGTCCAGGTGTTAGCAGGGGAAGTCTTTTATGGCCCTGAGACTTCAAAACAGGAGGCAGGCTGAATTCAAGCCCTTGGAGATTCTTTACAAGCAGGAATATACCATGTCCCCTTTCACAGGGAGAAGCAGCAACTGCAGGACATCCCAACAAAACACAGTCACAGGCAGGGGCAGCACTTCTCCTCAGCCCTTCAGCTCTTCTCCTTGGCAGAAGTTCCTCTTAGTCCCAGAAGTGATCTTGAAGAAATCTAATCTCTGGGGTTTTGGGTCCACTACTTATACCCCCTTCTGCCTTTAAAGTTGGTAAACTTTAAAGGGGAGTCTCTCTTGTTTGCAAGATCCTGCCTTGCCCAGGCCAGGCCCCAGACACACACCAGGGGGTTGGAGACTGCAATGTGAGAGGGCAGGCACAGCCCAATCAGGTGTAAGTGACAGCTCCCCCTTCCACTTTAGCACAGATGGCTCATCAGGATATGCAGGCTACACCCCAGTTCCCTTTCTCTCACTGTCTAGAGGGGATTCACAAACAGCCCAACTGTCAATCTGATCCAAACAGGGAATCCACAAACAGGCAATGTCACAGAATGGTTTAAGCAAGAAAATGCCTACTTTCTAAAAGTGGCATTTTCAAACTAAGGGGCATATTTATACTCTGCACCGAATTAGCATAATTGTTTTACTCTAATTCGGTGCAAAACTAACTCCATATTTATACTTGGGCACTAGACCTGTCTAGCACCAAATTTATGGCGTTAAAGTCATTTTTTGGATGTGGAGAACTACCTTGCCTTAATGAGATGCAAGGTAGGCGTTCCCGTGCAAAAAATGACTCTTTGGCCTTAACGCCATATTTATACTCTCATGCAAAAATGGTGCACGGGAGAGAGGAGGGGTCAAAAAATGGTGCAAAGCTTGCTTTGCCCCATTTTTTAACGCCTGGGTCAAGGCAAGCATTAGGGGACCTGTGAGCCTACTTTCTTGGTGAAACACCATGGAATAAGCCCACAGGTGCTCTCCCCAGGTCCCAGGGACACCCCTATCCACACCAGAGTGACTGCGGAGGATGGGGGACCCCATCCCAGGTAAGTACAGGTATGTATTTAATTTTATTTTTTAAAGTGCCATAGGGGCCCAAGTGAAATGGGCCCCCATACATAGCACAGGGTGCAATGGACATGCCCAGGAGACCCTTGTCCCCTGTGCTGGCCATAGGGGTGGTGGGCATGACTCCTGCCTTTTCTAAGGCAGGAGTCATGTGGCATGGTAGGTTCGGTGCCATAAAATGATGCTAATCTGGTTAGAGTAATTTTTTTTACTCTAACCAGCCTAGCGTCATTTTTTGGTGCTAAATCCCCATCTGTCATACCGCCACCCCCTCCCGGCTGGCATCATAATTTTTTATGCTAGCCCACCCTTTGCGCCGGCTAGCATCATTCCTTAAATATGACGCCCAGCCGGCATCTAGGAATGGCATTAGCCGGCACTATACTTTTTGCCTCAAACCTGCGCAAACGCAGGTTTGCAGCAAAAAGTATAAATCAGGGCCAATCAATCTTCACTAAAAGATGTATTTTTAAATTGTGAGTTTGGAGACCTCCATATTTCTATCTGCTCTTAAAGGGAATCTGCACTTTATTAATATTTAAAGGCAGCCTCCATGTTACCTATGAGAGAGATAGGTCTGCAACAGTGAAGACTGAATTTAGCCGTATTTCACTGTTAGGACATGTAACAAACATCAGTACATGTTTAGGACATGTAACATACATCAGTACATGTCCCACCTTTAACATACACTGCACCCTAACCATGGGGCTACCTATGGCCTACCTTAGGGGTGCCTTACATGTGTAAAAAGGGAATGTTTAGGTCTGGCAAGTTAGTGCACCTGCCAGGGCAAATTGTCAGTGCAAGACTGCACACTCAGACACTGCATTGGCAAGTTTCAGCCATGTTTACAGGGCTACCAATGTGGGTGGCACAACCAGTGCTGCAGGCTCACTAGTAGCATTTGACTTACATGCCCTGGGCACCTCTAGTGCACTTTGCTAGGGACTTACTAGTAAATCAAATATGCCAATCATGGATAAACTAATCAACAATACAATTTACACAGGAAGCATATGTCCTTTAGTACAAGTAAGCAGTGGTAAAGTGCCCAGAGTCCTAAAGCCAACAAAAGCAGGTCAGAAAAATAGGAAGAAGGAGGCAAAATGTTTAGGGATGACCCAGCAAAAAGGGCCATTTCCAACAGTATACATTCACACAGGACGGTCACCTGGGCATTTATTATCACATTCTGTCTCTATCAACTGGAATACATTAGTGCATGGTACATTGGCTGGATTCACCTTGCATTTAGTCATTGCTTCTGGGCAAATTTTTAATATTGTGACTCTTTGTGTTGTGTTTTTACAATCACATATAAAATGTAGTTGTTGGAGTCTACCCATTGTTTGAATCTGAGTGCAACACACCAGCATGGTAGGATATATCCCTGCTTGGTCCATTTTCCTATTAGCCTGGTTGGGCAAGCATGGCAGCATTGGTACTAGGTAGTCAATCTCGCACTGTCACAGTTGAATATTTTGCACTTATATGTGTATTATGTGATGTCTCTATAGATTTAATATGTGCCTGCAGACACTGATGTAGCAGATTTAGACTGTATGGGTTGAACTCTGTTCCCGTCATGTGACTATGAGTTAACTCTACTATCCTTCACAAGCTTGAGGCTGTACAAATGGCTAGCTGTACAACACACACACGTAGCTATCGTACACTATCTACTTTAGCACACCATTTGGATTGTGTTTGGCTGTCTGACGGTCATTGCCTTGCAACAGACAGAACGCATTATCATGACCTGTTCAAACTATGCCACATTGCAATCTTTTATTGGTGTCTGTCTTCCAGATGGACGTGCATTTGGCAGAGGTTGTTGGTATGCACACATCTGTTGAATTACAACATGTTGTCCAACACATTTTGTTACACATTGCTACACACCTTTGTTGCATCCCAATTACTAACATGTGTAATGTGAGTACTTTGATGTTTATTGTAACTCTGAAGTAAGATTGCTTACACATTGTTAGTGTTCACATTTTTTTGTCATTTTACTACACTTTTCTCATGTAGTCCACACATTCGTGATCCCTTGATTCGATCAGACATCTGCAATCAACAAAGCTACATTTTCAGATTGGTCCTCATCTTTCTCATCATCGTCCTCCGGGCCTTCAAGAACTTCAATTCCCTCATCCCATGGGGCATTGGTCCGCACACATATGTTGTATAAAATGCAGCACACAAGTATGATCTTACATACCATAGTAGGTGATTAGAGCAATCTCCCCCCGGACATATTAAGACAGCGAAAGCAGGACTTAAGGACTCTAAAGGTCCGCTCCAGTATGGACCAAGTCCTGTGAAGTGCAAGGTTGTAGCTCCGCTGGAACGCTGTCTGGGGATATGCATATAGGGTCATATCCTTGGTCAGCTGAAAAGACAGGAGGGGAACAATCAGTCAATAGTCATGATGGTTGATGTGCCCACATTCATGTACATTTTGTTATGTGTCCTGAATGACTCATACACTTTTCAACCAGTATGAGATGTGCAGTCATGTTGTTTGGCATGCATATGCTTTCAGTTTTTGTATGAATGACACTGTACTACAAGTACAAGTATACTGACTTGGGTGATACATTTACTATTTCTAATACTTGTGAGTGCGAATGCCATGAAAGTGGTGGATCATTCATAGTATGGAGAGCCAGTTAGCCATCGAGGAGACACTTCTCTCACACGCCTCTATTATGTTTCTTTGGGACTGCTATTGGCTTTTCTGAAGTAACACATGTCAGATTTTTCAAAATTTAACCAGGTAGATGATGTTGACTAATTCTTTCACACATATTTAGATGTGACAGTAGTAGTCATTGTTGTTCATTGGCTACTGCCATGGAGAGATTAGTGAGTGCATGTCAATGTGGGACATGATTGTCTACACACAGCAGTGCAATGTGTCCACTGTGCTTACAGTACACAAGGGGAGAGATCTGTGGGAGTCTTGTGCTGTATAGTGCAACTGGTAAACTCTCAGAAATGCACTGCCTCTTTGATTGAGGACATTATCGGACATAGGCCCTCATTACAACCCTGGCGGTCATTGCTAAAGTGGCAGTAACACCGCCAACAGGCCAGCGGTAAAAAAAATGGAAACATATCCACAGCGGAAACCGCCAACACATACAGCCACTTTAACACTCCGACCACCACAGCGGTAGCAATAAACACCTCAGCGGTAACCGCCAACAGCCAGGTGGAAGGCAATGTACTGCCCACCCCATTACAACCCGCCCATCCGCCAGCTTTTCCGGGGTGGTACCAACACCATCAAAAGCACGGCGGAAACAGTACTCTGAAGAGAAATGACTCACCTCTCGACACTCAAGGAAGAACCAGGACGCAATGGAGCCCGAGCTGCAGGTGTTCCCCATGCCGGTCTATCTTCTCATACAGCAGGAACACGAACGCTGGCGATGACGACCATGGTGAGTACTGCACCTAGCACACAAGTGAGGGGGGAGGAAAAAGAAAGCGCAACACACAACACCCGCACCTCCACCCTCAGTCATAACACTATACACACAAACACATGCAACAACATTACATAAACACGCCGTAAACCTCAGGAATAACGCAAGGACAAAAGGAATGGAGTAAAATAAGTGTAATATTAGTAATACTTAGAAATACATGCATAAATTAAAAACAGAATGTAGAATATAAACAATATATACAAAAGGTGGGACAATGCCCACTCAAAAATAGTCCGTGGCCCACTGGGCCAAAAGACATAGGCCAAGGCCACACTTGACTTCTGCCTCAGTACGGAGAGAACACAGCAGGGGCGTCAGGTCAAAAACACACAGGCACTTCAGGGGGACGAGGAATGGGGGGGGCACCTTAGCCGGAAGATGGTACAACACCACTGCTCCAGGAGGGGGCTACATGCATACTGCTTGGTCCTGGGGAGTGCAAAGCCGCAGTCTCTCAAGTGGGTGGTTTGCCCACTGTTTGGTCCTCGGGAGTGCAAAGCCACAGTCTCTCAAGTGGGTGGTTTGCCCACTGCTTGCTCCTGGGGAGTGCAAAGCCACAGTCTCTCAAGTGGGTGGTTTGCCCACTGCTTGGTCCTGGGGAGTGCAAAGCCACAATCTCTCTAGTGGGTGGTTTGCCCACTGCTTGGTCCTGGGGAGTGCAAGGCCACAGTCTCTCAAGTGGATGGCTTCTTCCACTGGTCTTGGAGGGGGCCTTGTGCCCAGTGTGCTTCATCCTGCAAGGAGGGGCTGAGTGGATGCCTTCTTCCATTGGTTCTGGAGGGGGCATTGCGCCCTGTGATGCAGATGTTTTGGAGAGCAATGTCACAGTCTCTCACCTGGGTGTCACAACGACAACTTTTGCAGGGGCCAGAATGCACTGCAGCCCATGTAGTCATCACCACACACACTGCGCTCCGGCGGTGATGGCTGCTCAGTGAAGCGCAGTTGAGCTGCAGGTGGCAGTGCTGGCAGTGGTGGTGGTAGCCACCAGACCTTCACCTGCAGCCTCGGAAGGCTGCCCACTGGGGCTGCTGCTGCTGGCAGTGGTGCTGCTTGCGGCGGGGCAAGTGGCGGTGCTGGCCGCGGTGCAGGTGGCGGTGCTGGCCATGGTGCAGGTGGCAGTGGTGGCCGTGGTGCAGGTGGCGCTACTGACGGTTGTGGTAGTAGCCTCCAGGCCTTCACTTGCAGCCTTGGACGGCTGCCCACTGGGGCTGCTGCTACTGGCAGTGGTGCTGCATGCGGCGGGGCAGGTGGTAGTGCTGGCCGCTGTGCAGGTGGCAGTACTGGCGGTTGTGGTGGTAGCCTCCACGCCTTCGCCTGCAGCCTCGGATGGCTGAAGTGCCATGGCTGGTGTTCTGTGCCCCTTCCTGCCCTTGGCAGATGGTGGTGCCTCCTTGCTTCTGCCAGCTGGAGTCTTTTACTTGGCCTTACAAGATGGTTGTGCCTCCTTCACCTTGCTGGATGCTGTCCCCTTCTTGCCCTTGCCAGGAGGCGGACGCTTCTTGGCCTTGGCTGGTGTTGGTGGCACACTGGCTGGGCTGACGGGTGCCTCCGTGGAGCCTCTCACAGCTGCAGAAACCACAGTGGCCGTGGACTGGATGGCTGAGGTGCTGGGCAGGGTTCTGGCCACCCAGCCCTGACGTGAAGGACGGGGGGAGGGGAAGCAAAGGGAAGAGGTCAATGTTGGCGAGGAAAAGTTTCTTAGAGACACTGGGGTGAGAAGAGGGTGAAGGTTTGGAAGTGGAGGAAGAGGGAGTGGGTATAGGAGGTGTCAGTCTGCTGTGTTTGGGTGCAGGTGCATGAGCTGGATGCTGTTGTGAGGTAGATGGCTGTTGGGTGGGAGTGTGCTTGCGTTTGTGTACTTTGGGAGGAGGGGTCACAGACACAGTGGGAGAGGACACAGGGGACGTGTGCATGGATGTGGGGGTGGTGACTGCAAGAGAGGGGTGTGTAGTGATAGGCGTGCTGGTGATGGAGGTAGTGGATGAGGATGTAGTGCATGCAGGTGTGAGTGGAGAAGCTACTGGGAGGGGAGGGAACAAGGAGGAGGAGGGGACACAGTGGAGGCAGTGGATGTTGGTGTGTCTGCATGTGGATGGTGCTTGTGTGAGTGCCTGTGAGATGAAGTGTGGTGCTTGTGTTTGCCTGAGCCATTCCTGTGTGTTGATGTGGGTGATTGCTGGTCTGAAGGCGTGCTTGGGATAGGATGGGGTTGATGGGATTGGGATTGGGTAGAGGAACTTGCAGTGGGGAGGCTGGAGACAGGGATATTGGCTGCCATCAGTGCAGAGGCCAGAGCCTGGAATTCTCTCTGTTGGGCCGCCACTCCAGAGTGAATGCCCTCCAGGTATCAAATCAAATCAAATCATTAACATTTATAAAGCGCGCTACTCACCCGTGCGGGTCTCAAGGCGCTAGGGGAAAAAGGGGGGGGGTTATCGCTGTTCAAACAGCCAGGTCTTTAGGAGTCTCCGGAAAGCGGAGTGGTCCTGGGTGGTCCTGAGGCTGGTGGGGAGGGAGTTCCAGGTCTTGGCCGCCAGGAAGGAGAAAATTCTCCCACCTGCCGTGGAGCGGCGGATGCGAGGGACAGCAACGAGTGCAAGGCCAGAGGAGCGGAGGAGGCGGGTGGGGACGTAGAAGCTGAGGCGTCTGTTGAGGTATTCCGGTCCCTTGTCGTAGAGGGCTTTGTGTGCGTGGGTGAGAAGTTGGAAGGTGATCCTTTTGCTGACAGGGAGCCAATGCAGGTGTCTCAGGTGTGCGGAGATGTGGCTGCTGCGGGGTATGTCGAGGATGAGGCGGGCCGAGGCGTTTTGAATGCGTTGCAGGCGATTTTGGAGTTTGGCTGTGGTCCCGGCGTAGAGGGTGTTGCCGTAGTCCAGGCGGCTCGTGACGAGGGCGTGGGTCACGGTTTTTCTGGTGTCGGCGGGGATCCAGCGGAAGATCTTGCGGAGCATGCGGAGGGTGAGGAAGCAGGCGGAGGACACGGCGTTGACTTGCTTGGTCATGGTGAGAAGAGGGTCCAAGATGAAGCCGAGGTTGCGGGCGTGGTCCGTGGGGGTCGGTGCGGTGCCGAGGGCCGTGGGCCACCAGGAGTCGTCCCAGGCGGACGGGGTGTTGCAGAGGATGAGGACTTCCGTTTTTTCAGAGTTCAGCTTTAGGCGGCTGAGCCTCATCCAATCTGCGACGTCCTTCATACCCTCTTGTAGGTTGGTCTTGGCGCTGGCGGGGTCCTTGGTGAGGGAGAGTATAAGTTGGGTGTCGTCGGCGTAGGAGGTGATGATGATGTCGTGCTTGCGTACGATGTTGGCGAGGGGGCTCATGTAGACATTGAAGAGTGTCGGGCTGAGTGATGAGCCTTGGGGTACGCCGCAGATGATCTCGGTGGGTTCTGAGCGAAACGGAGGGAGGTAAACTCTTTGGGAACGGTTTGAGAGGAAGGAGGCGATCCAGTCCAGGGCCTGGCCTTGGATCCCGGGGGAGCGGAGGCGGGTGATTAGGGTGCGGTGACAGACGGTGTCAAAGGCAGCCGAGAGGTCGAGCAGAATGAGGGCGACTGTTTCACCGTTGTCCATCAGGGTTCTGATGTCGTCAGTGACTGAGATGAGGGCGGTTTCAGTGCTGTGGTTGGTTCGGAATCCGGTTTGTGAGGGGTCGAGCAGGTTGTTGTCTTCCAGGAAGATGGTCAGCTGTTTGTTGACGGTCTTCTCTATTACTTTGGCTGGGAAAGGCAGAAGAGAGATGGGGCGGAAGTTTTTTAGGTCGCTCGGGTCAGCCGTAGGTTTCTTTAGTAGGGCGTTGACTTCGGCGTGTTTCCAGCATTCGGGGAAGGTAGCAGAAGAAAAAGAAGAGTTGATGACGGTCTGGAGGTGCGGGGCGATGATGTCGTCGGCTTTGTTAAAGATGAAGTGCGGGCAGGGGTCCAAAGGGGCGCCGGAGTGGATAGAGTTCATGATGGATTTGGTTTCTTCTGTGTTGATGTGGGACCAGTTGTTGAGGGTGATGGCCGTGGATGCCGGTTCGGTGGTCTATGGTTGGGTCTGGTGTCCGAAGCTGTCGTGGAGGTCGCTAATCTTGCGATGGTATTCATTTGTTTGTTTCAAATACCCTGCTAGACCCTGGATGGCATTCAGTATGGTTGACTGCCCAACAGTGAGGGATCTCAGGAGGTCAATAGCTTCCTCACTGAGGGCAGCAGGGCTGACTGGGGCAGGGCTTAAGGTGCCTGGGGCGAAGGAGATGCCCACCCTACTGGGTAAGTGGGCACGGGAAACATGCTGAGGGGCTGCTGGGAGGGTGATGCTGGTACGGGGTGGTGGCTGTACCCGTTGTTGGGCACAGAGGTGTCTGCCACCGCCAGGGTGCTTCCATCGGAGGAGGAGTCTCTGTTGGCAGTATCCCATCCTGTCTCCATCATGGTGCTTCCCTCGCCCTCCGTCCCACTGGTGCCCTCACCGTTGGTGGATTTGGCCTCTAAGCCCATGTGGGATACAGCTCCCTCCATCACCGGTGCCTCTGCTCCTCCACCAGATGATGCTAATGCACACAAGGACAGGGTGACAAAACAAGAATCGGGGCGAGAGACAGATGATACACTTGGTCAATGTCAGCAACAACACTACTGTTGGCGTACACACCACACAGGGATCAGCCTTATGCACTAGGCCATGCACTACCAGTTACAAAGCTAGTCACCAGCCCATGGGGTACATTGCCTAATGCCATTAGCTGCACACCTGAAATCCACAGGACCCTGCCCAGTAGTAGATGCCCACTAACACTATTGGGGTTGGAGCCTGCCCACCAAGGGACCTACCCTGCCATGGTCACCCTGGCCTAGGGGCACCCACAGCCCACACCCCCCACCCAGATAAAACCTTAATTATGATTCTGAATCTGTACTCACCACCTTGTGGCTGCTGTGATGCCTTCAAGCGCCCATCCAATTCCGGATAGGCCACCAACTGGATGCGAAACATCAGGGGGGTCAGGGTACGACGGGCACCCCTTCCTCGTTGGGAGGCCAGCCCCAGCTGGGCCTCTGCCATCTTCCTTGCCCAGCGGCGCAGGTCCTCCCACCGTTTGTGGCAGTGGCTGCTCTGCCTGAAAAAGACCCCCAGGGTCCGCACCTCCTTGGCGATGGCACGCCAAATACCCTTTTTCTGATGGGAGCTGACCTGCAGAAATATATGCATAGAAAAAGGGATTAGTCATACCGTCCAGACTGTTACACAATGGCCCACAATATCCCTCCCATCCCCTTACGCACAGACATTGACCACAAGACATGCAGCACTCTGTCCAGGACCCCTCAGCCCCGCCTACACGAGGCTTAAACACACAGCAATCCATACATTCATGGCCCACGCATCATGCTCACAGTGTACTCACCTGTTTGTCTGGAGGACCGTAGAGTAAAGTGTACTGGGGAAGAACCCCATCCACCAGTCTCTCCAACTCCTCCTAAGTGAAGTCGGGGACCCTTTCCTCAGACACTCAAGCCATTGTCACTTCCAGACACAAGTCACAGCAGCACTTGCAGAGTAGGTCCTCTCCTGTTGAAGGTCAGCTAGCAAGTGAGTGAACAGATAGAAAATGGCGGTCACATCCACGGCGGTGCATACTGTCACCACCGGCGTACATCACCATGGGCTCCTAAAACCCATAGGGCCCAATGATAACCAATGTGAAGTTGCACGGCGGTCATCGACCGCCGGCCTCAACGGCGCTCAACGCCAGCGGAATTACTTCATTTCCACTTGTCTCTCCTGACAGGTCAGGCAGCCGCCATTTCAGGGGGGAACAGGCCATGGCACCTAATTGCGTCACAGCAGACATTGGCACATCAACTGACTCTCAAATTCACATACTGTTTCTGCAAAGGTAGAAATGCATATTAATATTGACGTGTGTGAATATGACCCTCTGCTCACCGTCTTTCACCCTAGAGTTCAACCGCTGAGGATGAATAGGAGATGGAGACATCCCCCCATTTACAGACCCCTGGTGGACCTGGCGACAATGGAGGACAGGCTCATTATCCTGACCTACAGACTTGATAGGCCTACAATCCAAGAACTGTGTGCCCAATTGGAGCCAGACCTGATTTCAGGTATCTTCCAGGCCACAGGTATCCCCCTCTAGTGCAGGTCCTGTCAGTGCTCCATTTCCTGGCAAGTGGTTCCTTCCAAGCAACAGTGGCCATGGCATCAGGGATGTCTCAGCCAATGTTCTCCAAAGTGCTGACCAGAGAGTTGTCTGCCCTGCTGAAACACATGCACCGCTACTTCGAATTACCCTGGGTGGAGGATTTGGTCACAGTGAAGGCTGACTTCTATGCAATGGGACATATCCCCAACATCATTGGTACCATTGATGGCACACATATTGCATTTGTCCCTCCCCGGAGAAATGAACAAGTGTTCAGAAACAGAAAAAGCTTTCACTCTCTGAATGTGCAGATGGAGTGTTTGGCAGACCAGTACGTCTCGCATGTGAATGCCAAGTATCCTGGCTCTGTGCATGATGCCTTTATCTTGAGGAGTAGCAGCATTCCATATGTGATGTCTCAACTCCACAGGTACCGGGTGTGGCTAATAGGTGATCCCATGGTCCACACCCAGTTGATGTAGGTATATGGGTGTGGCGTTGGCCCTAAGGGTGAGTGTGTGGCTAACAGGTAGCCCTCAATATTTACAGGTGACTCTGGTTACCCTAATCTCTCATGGCTACTGATCACAGTGAGGAATACAGGACAAGGGCAGAGGAACATTACAATGAGGCACATGGGTGAAAAAGGAGAATAACTGAGAGAACGTTTGGCCTCCTAAAGGCGAGATTCCTGTGCCTCCATCTGACAGGTGGATCCCTGTACTACTCACCCAAGAAGGTGCGCCAGATCATCGTTGCATGTTGCATGTTGCACAACCTGTTCTTAAGGCGCCAGGTGCCTTTTCTGCAGGAGGATGAGCCTGGAGATGGTTGTGTGGCAGCGGTGGAGCCTGTGGACAGTGGTGAAGAGGAGGCAGAGGAAGAAGATGTGGACAACAGAAGCACACTCATTCAACAGTACTTCTAGTGACACACGGATAAGACACTGTAACTTCACCTTCCATTGCAGTTTTGTGTTTGACATTGAACATGGCAGCCTGATTTCCCTATGTCTATGGCCACTTACTGTACACTTTGGCATCTCTATTTGCAGATATCTGTGCCCCACTCTGGCTCCTGGTGTGTTTACTGCTGCCCACTACAGGTTATGTTTATGTTAATATTACAGTAGATTAGAAATGCAATGTTTACAGTTTGTGAAACTTTTACATGTGTCATATAATCCACAGACTCCATACTTGAATTTGTTCAAAGGGTGTTTATTTTGGTGCTAATAAGTGGAGGGGTTATTGCAATGGCCTGGGTTGCTGATGGAGGAAAGTCTAGGGTAGAGTCCAGTCTATTTGTATCACAGGTGCATTGTCCAAAGGGGCATAGGAAGTGGAGCAATGGCAGTTCAAGGTGGACAGGAAGACAGAGTGGGATACGAGGGTGACAATCAGGAGAGTCTTTTTTGCTGGCGGGGGTCTTGGCAATGTTCTCTGGCTTCTGCCTGGATCGCAGGGACCATTTGAGGGGTGGTACTCCTTCTGCAGGGGGTGTGATGCTGGTGGCCTGTTGGTCCTGTGGCGGGGCCTCCTGTCCACAAGCGCCGACAGAGGTGGAGGGCTGTTCTTCGGTATGGCTAGTGTCAGGGTCCCGTTGGTGTGCCACTGCCTCCCTCATGGTGTTGGCCATGTCTGCCAGCTCCCATGCAATGGTGACCAGGGTGGTGTGGATGTCTTTCAGGTCCTCCCTGATCCCAGGTATTGTCGCTCCTGCAGCCGCTGGGTCTACCGCAACTTGTACAGTATCTGGCCCATGGTCTCCTGTGAACGGTGGTATGCTCCCAGGATCCCTGCAAGTGCCTTGTGGAGAGTCGATTCCCTGGGCCTGCCCTCCCCCTATTGCACAGAAGTCCTCCCAGCTTCCCTGTTGTCCTGTGCCTATGTCCCCTGAACCGTGTGCCCACTGCCACTAACCCCAGGCCGCAGATCGTCCTGTGTTTGTGTGGTTGCCTGGGGTCCCTGTAGTGGTGGACACACTGCTGATTGACGTGTCCTGGGGACAGAAGTATGGGCCCGCTGGGTGGGTGCTGTGCTAGTGTTTCCTGAGTGGGGGAGGCTCTGTGTTGGTTTGGAACTGTGGCAGGGTCACCGACTGTCCAGAGGTCCCTGATGGGCCAGGTTGGTCATCGTGATCCAGACGTGCAGAGCTGCTGTCATCACTGTGGGCCTCTTCTGGAGAGGACTGGATGTGTCTGGCACCTCCTCTCTGGTGACGTTGAGTGGTGGTCCTGTGGGGATATAATTGCAGTGTTATATGTATCTGCATGTGCCATCTTGTGCATGGATATGTTTTCCTCTATGACTGTTATTAGCAAGGCAGCTTTGGTTTGTGTGAGTTGTGCTTGGTTTGGCTAAGTGATTGTCACTAGTGTGCAGGCTGTGGTGATGGGTGTCCATGCAGGTCTGCGATGGGTATTCCATGCATTGGTGTTGCATGCAGGGCTTGGTATTGGGATGGGTGTGTTGTGATGGTGGGGTATATGTGAGGTGGTGGAGTGATGGGGTGAGGGTAGGGGCAGGAGTTTGTGATGGCATGCAGGTAGGGTGAGGGATATATTAGTAAAGATTTGACTTACCAGAGACCAGTCCTCCTGCTACTCCTGCGAGGCCCTCAGGATGCATGATTGCCAAGACTTGCTCCTCCCATGTTGTTCGTTGTGGGGGAGGAAGTGGGGGTCCACCGACAGTCCTCTGTACAGCTATCTGGTGTCTTGCAACCACAGAACGCACCTTCCCCCATAGGTAGTTCCACCTCTTCCTGATGTCATCCCTTCTTCTGGGGTGCTGTCCCATGGCGTTTACCCTGTCTACGACTCACTGCCATAGCTCCATCTTCCTAGCAATGGATGTCTGCTGCACCTATGATCCGAATAGCTGTGGCTCTCCCGGATGATTTTCTCCACCATGACCCTTAGCTCCTCCTCAGAGACCTGGGGTGTTGTTGTGGTGCCATGGGTGTAGTGTGAGTGGCATGTGTGGGGTGATGTGTTGGGGTGATATGTTGGGGTGTGTGCTGTGAGGTGCGTCAATGGTGTATGGGTGATGGTGTTATGTGGCTGAGATTCAGTGGGTGCTCCGGCTTGTCTCTCTCTCAGTTGACAATATTTGTTTTCGTTGTAAGGGGTTTGTGGGTATTGTGGGTGGGTGTTTTATAGTGGTGTGGGTGTGTGGTGTGTGTATGTGTGTCAGGTGTGTGTAGTTTGAATTGTCCAATGTGGTGTAGTTTTGTTAGTGTGTGTGTATTTTGAGCGCAGCGGTGTGTACCACCAATTGTTTACCGCGGTTGAATGTCTGCCGCGGGGATTCGTGGCTCATGATGCTGTGGGTGTATTTCAGTTGGCATAACGGTGTGGGTTTTGGTATCACCAGTTTATCACTGACCTTTGGGCTGGCAGACTTGTGTGGGTATCTGTATAGTGGCGGATTTCTCTGTGTGGGTCATAATACCCGTTACGGTACACCACCGCGGTCAGGGTATGCTGACGGCCGTCAGGACGGTGTTAGGTGGCATTTACCGCCAATGTTGTAATAAGGGCCATATTCTTGAATGTGATGAAGTGTCCTGCATGTGCAGCCTGCACTGGCAGACAGTGGCAGCATTGCACCAAGACAGACACATTACATGAATGGTGAATGTGTGGCAAACTATCCTTTGAGCTATACTTTATGCATTAGGGTCTAACTTGTGGCACAGTCTGACCCCTTGGAGGACTGTTAGAGTAGGTTTGTGTGGCACAAAAGGGAGTGCACATAAGATGGCAGGCGCATATATATGATGACTAATGTATTTGTCCATGGTACATATGACCTGGGGAGCGCCATATACTTGATACTTTCTCAGTTTCACAAGAATTTGATACATGACATGCCTCATTACCATCAGAGTTACCTGTGAAAACACAGACAACAGAAATGGAGGCTCTTCCTTCAACACTGTATTGAGACACACTATTTGATATAGTGTTGTATTACTGAGGAGCTTCCCACCATTTGAAAACACACATAGGGCATCATTTAGGGGTTGTTGCCACAGGGGTGCACAGAGAGTCACTTAGTTGTGGCACCCTGCATAAACAAATACAGCAGAAATATGGTGCATTGATGTTCTTTCTGCATGCACAAGATCACATATTGTTGAGTAGCGCAAACACGTAACCCATGCATCATGGTGTAAGTGTGTCTGTATTGTGGGCTCAATTGTTTTTATTCAGTAAAGGACACCTTCCTGCACAAAAGCAAACAGAGGCTTTATCCTCTTGTATGTATGATGCAAAAAGCAGCACACATTGAAGAAGTAAATAACAAGGAGGAATAAAGTGGTTTCTCCTTGTTACCCCTCCCCTAGGAATGCACACATTTTTGACACATTTCCAGCTTCACCAATCCTTGTAAATCTGGTAACGTGTCAAAACCCATTGGGGTTGTGTGAGAAATCCCGATGCAGAGCCCATGGAACACATCTTTATGTAGAGTAAGGTAACACAGCACTTTGCACTGCATTGCCTTAGTCCATATCTATGAGGCCATGAAAGGTCACAAACGGTGACTTTGCGTTGCCTCGTAGACATGATTGTGAGTCCTGGTCCCCCCGAGCGCCATGGAACTAGACGTTCCAGCAGCACAGGCCTCTTGTATATGAGGGCCACAGTGGCCTAGGTGCAGGAGCTGGATAATGGAGTCCCTCATGAGTCTGTAATAGGCGATTACCTCCTCCTCCCTGAGGTCAATGAGGGTAGTCCTCAGCCAGTATGTCCTCTCTCTTCTCCTGCGCTGCCTCTTTGGTGATGATGGAGGTGGTGGTCATTTTCTTCCTACTCTGAGCTGCAGTACAAGTAGCTCCATGATGTAGTTTAGCTTGCCAAAGAGCTTTGGGTATATTCTGCTTATGTACCAGTGCCATGCATCATTTTTAGGCCTGGGTTGCCGATGCACAAGAATGTTGATGCATTTTGAACTCCGCACAAAATTTGTCAGTGATGTGTCACTTTCTTAAATTAAATACTTGTAAACATAGATGCATCCATTCTGGTTGGATTTTAAGAGGAAACACCTACCTTGCATACGATCACCATCACCTGATTCAGCGAGTTGTAGCGAAGGTAAAAAAACACACAAGACAGAGAAAAGCAATGCCTTTCACTGAATGCAGCACTTTGTATATAAGGAACACTGAATGCACCACTGCTGTGTCAAAATTAATTATGCAGTGGCGGTGCAAGCTCCTTGTAAATATGCCCCTTAGGGCCTCATTTACGAGGCCAGTGGCGCAGGGTGGAACCATGCGTCACCAGAAAAGGACAGAAATGCACCGTAACTACAAGATACGGTGCATTTCTGTCCTCTTCCCTTGCGCTGGCACACAAATTGCTGTCCAGCACCAACGCAGGCACCCTCACCTCATGGTGCAAGAGTGCCTGCATTGTGGGGATGATTATTTTTGTGCAGGAAGGGCAACCTTCCTGCACAGAAACAATCACAAGAGGTGTTTTCCTCATTCTATGTGTGTTGCAGCATGCAGTACACATAGAAAGAGGGAACAACAGGGAGAAATACATATATTTCTTCCCCTTGCATTATTCTTAAACCACCCCTTGAGGTGGCGTAGGAATCTGACACATTCTCCAGACGTGTAAATCTGGGAATGCGTCAGATTTCTTCAGGTTCCATGGGTGTTGCATGGGAACATCCCAAGCAACACCCATAGAACGCCCCTTTTACGCATTGTTATGCGTGAAAGGAGTCCATATTTACAAGGTCTTGAAAAGCCACACAAGGCGGCTTTACATGGCGTTGTAAATATGAGTTGGCACGCTGCGTGCAGGATCGTCAAAAAAATGATACTCCGATGGCACAGTGTGCTGCTAGGGCCTCGTAAATGAGGCCCCCAGTCTTAGGAGCTGCTGGCTTAATAAACATAATGGGAAGATTTTTTTTCCCACAACCTAGCACAGCAATCAAAGGTGCTGCACTGTACTGCGAAAGGGGGAGAAAGAAGCACAGTCACATTTATTAAAACATGCCTGATGCTGCTGTCAAACCCCTTCTCTGGCACACCAACGGGCTGCTTAGTACCATGCGCAACCTATGCACCATGGTGCCGAGTTTTGTGCATGTTGTCTAGTGGAGACTTTCTACTGAAGCACACCTCTCTGGTACAAAATCCTATGCCAAGTGGGCGTGTGATGTACAATGCAGAACACATGAAATATGGGGAAAGCTTGGAGAATTTAAAACATTTAACCATGTTAGTACCTGATTTATGGAGGTGTTCTTTTTTTATGTAAAGTGAGATCTGTCTATCTTAGTAGATCAGGCTTTGTGTCAAAAACTATTGGAGCTTGAGCTGATATACCCTAGTTACTCCCATATAACAACGTCTAGATGAAAAGTGGCCCAAATTACAGCAAACAGCAATCTGACACGAGAAAAGAACATCTTTTCAATGTGAAATATCATTTGCACTAGAAACAGTCTTCTAATACATTTTGCCGCTTTGCATCACTTTATGCTGGTGTAGTCTTTCTTCTAAGTCTGCCCCAAAGTGTTGTCTGAGAGTGTCAAATTTGAAGATTCAAAAGTGTGTTGTGACCTAACGGTTTCAAAAGTACTTCTGAGGCTTGTAGATAAGAGAACCCACATTTTTCTAATTTGATCACCATATATTTGCCGAGTTGTGGGGAAGGTCTGGGATGCAGAGACGGTACAAAATCTCATTTTCACAGCTGTCTGCTCACTGGACCAACTGAGAAAATGGACAGCTTTATGAGATGGTTGAGTGATAAAATTCAGCTAGATTTTCTGATGTGTGTCTCACGTTACAGTGATGTAAGATACATATTGGGCATCATTTGGTGGAAGTCATCCATAACTGGCTTTCATTTGATAACTAGAGGGTGGACATGGACAAGGGGTAGGCCGAGCAGCAATGACAATATGCAGCTTTTCCAATGGGCACTTCTCCCACTGTACTCATGTTCTTGGCTGTGGTTGGAAGGTAGGTTTGAGGGAGGGGCCATACAGCCCCTTTTATGTCAACCTCTGCCTTTAATTTACAATCCAACCATAAACCTAAAACTAGGAGGTTGACAAATATAAAGTAAAATTATTTAATCTGTGCTACATAATGCCACCCCTGTTGTCTACCCACACATCATCAGTCTTGTCTTCCTGATGAAATTGTGAAAGTGAGTGGAAGGGTAGAAATGCCAAGATCTTTCACAAGCATGCACAATAGCAAGGGTTTGGAAACTAGCATTTAATAAGTGTGTACAAAGATGAAACTGTAAAGCGTATGCACACTGGGAACTCAAACAAGAGCAACAATTGGGAATTGGAAGCAATGTGCAATCTGACAACTGGCATGAGTGTCCGAACTGGTAAATATACTGACTGGTGTGTGAAAATTGAGACCTACAAAAGTTGTCAACACTGAGAACTAGATGTTTATGCTTATAGCATTTACAGATTGAATGAACCAGCAATTTGAAAGCAAAAGTGTACTAGTCAGAAGAGTCAGGTCTTAGGCTTCTTCCTAAAAATGGTCTCAGATGGACACAGACACAACTGAGTTGAAAGTGAATTCTAAGGATTAGCAGCTAAAACCCTAAACAAGTAACCACCCGCCTGGGTTCTTTTGAATCAAGGGATGTTAGAAATGGGGTCTTTGATTGGCAGTCAGGTTACCCCGTCCAAGCAAGGACCCTCACTCTAGTCAGGGTAAGTCACACACAATCCAAATTATCCTGTGCCCACCCTCTGGTAGCTTGGCACTAAGCAGTCAGGTTTCACTTAGAAGGCGATGTTTAAAGTGTTTGTGCAATATTTCATGCAATAGCACAGTATAGCACCACAAAAATACACCACACAGTGTTTAGAAAAATAAATAATATTTATCTGATAAAATGCAGGTCAAAACAGTTAGGATGCAATAAGTATATGTTGAGATATCACTGTAAAAGTGATATCAAGTGTCTTTAGTCTTTTAAAAACAATAAATGTCTCTTTCAAGCACGAAGTACCTGGTTTGCGTTCAAAATCTCCACAAAGAACTGCAGAGGAGGAGATGCGTGGAAAATGGGGAGGTGTGCATCGATTTCTCAGGCCGCACACGGCGATGCGTCATTTAGTTTTCACACAGGGACGGCTGTGCGTTAATTTCCGGCGCTCGGTGTTGGATCCTCATCCAGTTGCGGGGTTTTTGGATGCCCGGGGGAAAATGTGTGGATTTCCGGCGCTGACAGGACTAGGTCACAGGGGCTGCGTCGATCCGGTGGGTGTTGCATTGAATTCTCTACCGTACGGCAGGCGCTGCATCGATTCCTCTCTGTAAGTCGGGCTGTGAAGTTCTGGGTCGGTTGTGCGTAGATCAAGTGGGCCATGCATCAAATTTCCGGTCGCTGCACTGGTGCTAATTCAATCTTCTCATTGCGAATTGCATGCCCATTTCTAGGACCTCAGTTGAGGAACATTAGTTTGGTGTGCTGAGGGAAAATGCCAGATGCATTCTTTACTGACCCCCAATATGACCCTCACACGTCCATGTTCTAATCTCTTTGAGGATAAGGTTGGGTGCCGTTGGTAGGGATTGTGGGGAGCTCATTAGCTCTTCCAACTGTACATCCAACTCCTCTTGCACTCCAAAAATAAATGAGTGCTGAGAAGAGGGACCAGTAAATGAAACTACTGAGTGTTTTCCTGTGACCTCACCTGGTACCTCTATCTATCTACTTGTGCAGTTTTTGCAGTTTTATGATGAGAGGTGGTGGAAGGGTGAAAAGAACTAAAGAGCACCTATCCTCTGAGTTTCTAATCTCTTCTCCTATCTCAGCAAAAATTCAGAGCGTTGGATTGAGAAAAATTAAGAGAGGGAGTTGAGATCAGTGATCAGTGCTCCCAGTTTCTTTCACATCCCCTCCTTTATTCATGTTCTCATTGAAAAAACAGGTGGTCAATACAGAATCCTCTTTTCATATTACTATTGTCACCAAGGATACCAGTAACATATACATGATCACTGACAAATTGGGAACCACTCTCTTCCATCTCAGGGAGGGGCCTACTACTCAACTAAATACCATAGAATTGACAGTTTTTAGACATCATGTATATATTTTCTGTGAATAGAGAACTGAAAATCATGGTTGCTAACAAGGAAATAGCACTTATCTGCTTCCTTGGAACTGCCAATTATGTATATTTACTGGTAATTGTCCTTCATGTATACCGACTTTGAACTAGTAATCGTAAGTGCAGTTACAGGGAGTGGTCAATGAAGCTTTTCCTTAAAGAACTGGCAGTGAAGTTTAATTATTTAAATGGAATGAGATTCACTGCACTAGGGAGGGACATAATGCACACAGATTAGTGAACCCAGGAAAAGAATGGGTCCTGAACAGGCATGGGCAGATGGAAATTTGGAGGTGTGTGGATTCTGCACAAGTTGATCACAGAAAACCGCTGCACAATTTGTAGATGCCAGACATGACTTAAAGCCAGAAGACCTTGGGCTCAGCCAGCGTGTCAAGAGAGGGGCTGGACCAGGCCACGGGATGGGGAGGTTAGAGGGGAAGAGAGCGCACCTAAGTGTGCATGTGTGTCTGGCCGGCCATTGTGTTGAACAGCAGGGCTGGAGGAACTGCACATACCCCAGGGCAGTGTCTGAGTGGCAGTCCAAGCCGCTCAGATCAAGCCTGATGCTGCTTTTATGCTAGATTTAGCATGAAAACAGTGCCAGGTTTTCTGGGGAGCCTGTGCTGGTGTCCCAGTGAATGTTGGGACACCAGAAGAGGAGTGAGGTGGCAGCAGGAGGCAGCGGCAACAAGAACTGTAAGTGTTTTTTTTTGTCACCCCTCCCCCCTTGACATTTGTGGCGGCTGAAACTGGAAACACGCCCCATACACAAAATGTTAGCGAGACCGATGAAGCCAAATATTTTTTCCCTAGGATCAATGAAGCTCAATTAGTCTGGACAGATATCAGAAATAATGTATCATTTCCCTCTTCTGCCACTGTGTGTTTTCAAAAGCATCAAAATAAATTGTCAAAATGCATATTTGGGAGGAGCAGCTCACCTATCCTGGGGTGCCACATCACCTCATGCCCCTCTCCCAACCTTCCTGCACAGCCTGCTGGAATGTTTCAAAATTACATCACCCAGGAGTCACTTGTCACATCTGCTCTGGGGGGTCTCAGCTGCGACTCACACTAACATCATGGCCAGGGCCTTTCCCAAAAAATCTTCAATGGGAGCCCCTTCCTGGGTTGGATCTAGAGGTCTGGCCTCCCTCCTTTGCTTAGTGGGCTTGAGCAGGCTGGTTTCGGGCACAGTGTGACAGCTGGCTGATTGATGCACAACATTTTGCCCCACTCGTTTCATCCTTAGAAGCTGAGTTAAGCACTGTTAATTGCTCCTTTTGTGTTGGGAGGCGTCTGTTTCTGGAGAGAAATGTAATCAACCCAGCCCAGCAGGGTTACAAAAGACCTGGGCTCTGATCCTGAGCTGAGTCAGAGAAATATGACGTTCATGAATGACCCATAAACTGTACAGATATCTCTTCGGACTTTGCAGAATTGATCTTTTTCATACAGATTACACTCTAAATCTGTACAGCTCTGGTGTCTGTAGGCCAAGGTGAGGTGAAGCTGCATTGTGAGGCTGCCCACAGGTGTATAATGAGGGTCACTGCAGACAAGATAGTAAACCACACTAACTTTCCCTATGTGTGTGTACTAACATTATGAGGACCACTGCAGATCAATACACACTCCTACAGAGTCCCCTCTGTTCCAAGCTACCTGTGCACAGCTACTGGGCTGCACACAATGGGAATCTCCCACTTCCAACCCTCACATGTGCGCACAAGCATGTGCACATGTGTTCATGTGTAACCAACCAATTGCCCCTTACCCTTGCTACATTACAGTGGGCTTATCTTAAAATGCAGGCACTGATGATAGACACATGCAGTCCATTTATCATCAGTTTACCGTAAGTGAGTAACAGGTTATGGGGCTACACTCGTAGTAAAAAGGTCACATACCAGGTGGTCAAAACTCTAGGCTGATTTGATGAACAGAACCCATTTCTTTACAACCACCTTTACACCCTTGGATGCCACCACATTACTAGCCAATACATGAGAACAAATTGCAGGGACGGCAGTGAAAGTTCAGGGAGTTCTTGTATGGAAATGTTTGGATCCTCTCCTGCATGTTCTTCCCACATTGCTGTCCTTAGGAAGAGGCTTAAAGACCTAAAGACGATTATGTTCAAATAAACCTAGATCTCATTAGTACACTTTATTGGAACATCGCCCAACTTTGGAGGATCCAACCTCTGTGTCTTTTCATGAATCTCCCACAAATGACTATCCTGAATGTAAGCTTCTGACGAGTGTTCCTGAGCAGCCTAAGATAAGCACTGCAAGGTGGCTCTTGGCAAAATGCTAGCACAATACAAGTACAAAAATAAATAAATGAATATTGTGATGCTCGGGATTACCAGGGAGTTCTTATGTATGCTGCGCTTTGACGTATATACGGCTGAAGAGAAATTCAGTTTTGTCATATTTATGAAATATTCTAAATAGGGGAGTTTTCTTTTTAAACTTTTTAATCATAACAATTGGAATGAAAATACAAAGAAAGTGAGGAGTGGGGGATTCAACATCAAACAACAATACACAGGCAAACAGTCAAAGACTACACCCAGGCGGCGCTCAAGTTACACTGCAGTATTTTTATAGCATCGCTTGGGGAAAATAATTGTTCATTTTAGACTAGATGAACCTTGCACCCATTTCAATAATAATCTTATTTTTTTCTGGGCTGACCAGGTGTTACTTATACTTTTAACCTCTGCTTCATTCCACTTCAGTGATCCCATTAAAGGCTTTACCACTTGAAATTATTGTGAGTCTAATCACTTCATGCCCCTACCATTATCTGGTTTAGAGTGAAACAAGCGGGTTAGTCCTAGCAAGACCTTGTAGGAGGCACTGTTTACAACCACGTCGCATTTGAGTTTAGAACATTTCTCCTCGAACCTAATAGGTTGCACTACTACAGCCCACACTCATTTCCGTACTTACAAGCAGCTTGCGTCACCAGTGTGCCCCTTTGTTGATGAACCAGCAGTGCAGGCTGCAGCCATTATCTAAAAGGCCATGGAAAGCCAATGTGCATGGCTTTTTATGGCCTTGTAGGCATATAGTAAGGCAACGCAGCGCAAGTCGCTGCGTTGCCTTACTCGACGTAAAAGAGGTGTTCCACAGTGGCAAAACAAAGGCCCCATGCAGACCCTGTGGTGCAGGGGGTCCCCAAGCTCCAGCCCTCCCTCCCTCCCCCTCAGCACAGTATACTGTGCACAGGTGGTAGCGCCTAACTGGGTCCAGGAGGTAGGGGGCCCCTCTTGGTACTTTGCAGGGGGACCCCCTCAAGTTTTGTTCTGCCACTGGAGTGCTGTGGCCGTTGTCGTGGGTGTTCCTACGCAACACCCATGGATTTTGATGCAGTCCCAGATTTACAAGGATTTGTAAACCTGGGAATGTGTCAAAAGCCTACACTTTCCCAGTGGAGGTGTAAAGAGGAGAAAAAACTTTATTTCTCCTCGCTTTTACCTCTTTCTCTGTGTGCTGCATTCTGCAGCACACATAAAAGGAGGAAACACCTCCATTGTTTGCTTTTGTGTAGGAGGGTGCCCCTTCCTGCACAAAAACAATCATTCCTACAATGCAGGCACCTTTGCACGATGGTGCAGGGGTGCTGTATTGGCGCATGGCAGCCCATTGTGCACCAGTGCAGTGGAAGAGGACAGGAATGTGCTGTATCTTATGAATATTGTGCATTCCTACCCTTTTCTTTTGACGGAGGGGAGCGCAGCAAGAAACATTATGGCGCTGCCCTGAGCCAAAATATTGTGAATATGCCCCTTAGTTTCTATGGATACAATTTAAGACCAAAGAGGTAATCGTGTTTGAACAACCAAATCCTTGAATTTTGAAAAAGAGCTCTAGCTCAAGAGCATGCGAGCAACTCAGGCGTGAAATTAACCAATCATTTTGGCAGAGTTTATTCTTACAGGAACTCGGCAGAATCCTGACATACTCGAATGCATTAATGTACAGTAAAAATGACCATCATTCCCATCATTTCCACTTGGTAACAGTTATCAAGGAGTGTGGATTGGAAGTCCAATACGATATTACTCATAATTCCATTCAGTTTAGCCTTCAAATTACATTTAAAAAACTGAAAGCACTTCACATTAGATATTCACATACGAACAGAGTTTTGCAAGTTTCAAAAATGTAGTCTAAGCAGTGAAAAGGTGAAAATTTTATTTGGAAAATTAAATCACTTCCCTCAAATTCCTAAGTAACTGAAGGTACACTGTTGCAGTTCTTCATTTATTAAAAAGTTTGCTCTAAAGTCACATATAGATCTAACTCCTGAAGTTCACAATACTGTTAAAGCTCAGCTTAGGTTGCCTTGTTATATAAAAACTGTGCTCAGTATATTAAAGGTGTCCACCCTTACAAGACATTCCCTAGAATTATAAACTCTGCTGGTCTAACACGACTATTCACATTTGCTTACTTCTAGAAACAGGAGATTACGATTACAACAACCAGATGAATCTATGTGTGAAATAGTTTAAAACTACCATTCAGTCAACAGAGTTTTTCTTTCTCACGTTCTATAGAACGAAAAGCAAAATATTCCTTTTCAAAGAGTAGTACATGTAGAGGATTCATTGCTACACAATTGTCACGTGTCCGACTAATGTTTAGAAAAGTAATTCTTTTAGAATGTTAAGTGAATGCTCCACACGAAGTTTGCTGCCCTATAGCTATTGCTCACCAGTCTAACAATGTGTGTGAGTTGTGCTGGAGGTTGGGGCTGCCATGAATAATTCACCAGGGGCCAGATGCAGAACGGGTTTTAGCATGTGTAAACACTCTGAATCTCACTGTAAATCAGGTGGATTTGCAACTGTTAACACTCTTTCTCATATGTATAAATTTAGCAATTCCAAGACCTGTTTCTGAATCACTAATTGGTCTAGAAATGGATACAAATTCGGTATTTGGAAAGGGTGTGTTGCAGGCGACCCTTCCAAATACTGAATTAGTATGCTATGAATCAATGTTTTGCAACCAAAATACAGTCACAAAACTTTGACATTTTACAGACACTTTAAAGGAGATTGCAACCCATTTGCAAAGTGAAAGGGGTCCACTTGGGAATTGAAAAAAAAAAAACATTTGTTTTGGATGAACCTCCTCTTAAACAAAGAAACAGAAAAGAGAAAAAGGAAAACGTTTGCTTCTTAAAAAACAATCACAAACATGGTGGTATGCAGATCAGCAGGCTGACATCCTTGTGAAGGCAGTGAATCGGAATGGGTCACAATTTGAGACCTACCTCATTAATATTCATGTCATAGGTTGACTTGTGACCAACTACAATTTGTTTTTGCTTGTGAACTGACTTATTAGCTCAAAGGTCGGTTTGCAAAATACCAAGCTGGCCACACAAACGCGGGTTACAATTTGCGACCGGTATTTTGCAACCATTGTTTAGTACATCTTGCCCAGAGGAAGGACCTTACATACAAAGGCAGTTTGTAGTCACAAAGGCTTTGATATGCAAAATCAGAGCCTTGGTGATCACCAAACAGCATTGGCGTATGTATAAAACCTAAATTGTGTTTCAGTATACATACAATGTGTTTGGTAAACTTGGTCACAATTTGTGCATTAACCTTTAGCGAATGCATTGTAATTTTTTGCAAACTAAGCTACCTACTAATAGGTTGGTTTACAAAATGCAGAATGGTAGTGAGTTGCAAGTCTAGTTATCCCATGAATATTAATAAAGTAGGTCCCAAATTGCTACCCATTATTAATATTTGCTGCCTTCCCCGTGAAGATGATCTGCTGCTGTCAGCAAACCACCATATTGTGATTGTTTTTAAATAAAGCAAATAATTTTTAAATGCAGCCTGTTTTCTTTAAAGTAAAAGGGATGCATTTACAAAAATCTTAAAAGTTTTGCAAACTTTATTAAATACTAGGCAGTGGTCCTTGGGACCACTACCCACTCTTAAATAATTAAACTTACACTTTTCATTTTTTTAATGCATCTTATCTTCCTGTTTTTTCTTCCTTGGTGACACCTTCCTGTTTGCAAGTGACTTACCATTTTCTTAGAGGCGGTGGTAAAATATTAATGTTTTGCCACTGGAATTAATTCGTACAACATTAATACACACCACAACTATTTTGTATTTGGAAGGAAAACCATAAGCATGCAACTTGCAAATAGCGAATCTCAAACCCAAATTGCGATTCTGTAGTTTTGGTAACAGAATCCCAAATTCTGCAAATCGGACGATTGTGACCTCTAAAAATCTTCCTACATGTGGCCTCTAATGCGAGGCACATTACACACACCATTGTTCAACCACCCATAACCTCTCTGAAGTTCAGAGAGCATGTGATTCATTAGGGACATGTCATAAAAGGTGTCATTAAATGAAAGGGACCAATCAAAATATCAGAAGCTGAGCTGCTAAAAAATGTGTTCTGACGATGAAGCCCTTCTAATGCAACAAGCATTCTGGACTCCATGGGGCATATTTATATTCAGTTTGTGCCGAATGTGCGTAAAAAACCTTGATGCACATTCGGCGCAAATCTTACACCATATTTATACTATGACGCCCGACCCCGCAAACGTCAAAATTCCTCTGTGTGAGTCATTTTCTGGATGCAGGAAACCGCCTTGCATTAATGACATGCAAGGTAGGCGTTTCTGTCCAAAAATGACTTTAAGGCCTGTGCGCCTTATTCATACTCCAGCGTCATTTTGAAGCACAGGAGGGGGTGGTCCTTAAAAAGCAGCACCCAGCCGGATGTGTGCCGTTTTTTAGCTCCTGGGTGAGGGCAGGCGTTAAGGGACCTGTGGGCTCATTTTCATTGTCTCTGACCATGGAAGCAGTCCACAGGTGCCCTATCCTGCCCCCAGAGACACCCCCTGCCACCCCCACCCACCTCTGGAGGACACCCATGGATGGGGGGACCCATCCCAGGTAAGTACAGGTAAATTGAGGTAAGAATTTTTTTATATTTTTTTTGTGGCATAGGGGGGCCTAACTTGGGCCCCCCTACATGCTACTGTGCCCAATGGCCATGCCCAGGGGACAGAAGCCCCCTGGGCATGGCCATTGGGCAGGGAGGCATGACTCCTGTCTTTGCTAAGACAGGAGTCATTTCAAAGGGGGATGTGCGTCAAAAAATGGTGCAAGTCCGGTTAGAGCCATGATTTTTTACTCTAACCTGACTTGCACAATTTTTTTACGCACAACCCCCATTTTCCCCTACGCCAGCGCTGCCTGGTTAGAGTAATTTTTTTTACTCTGACATGTTGGACCTGGCTTTTTGACAGGGACATCCCCAAACTTTTTGCCTCCTTCCTCCTATTTTTTCTGACCTGTTGTTGTTGGCTTTTGACCTCTGGGCACTTTACCACTGCTAACCAGTGCTAAAGTGCATATGCTCTCTGGGTAAATTGTACTACTGATTGGTTTATCCATGATTGACTATTTAATTTACTTGTAAGTCCCTGGTAGAGTGCACTACATGTGCCTAGGGCAGGTAGATTAAATGCTACTAGTGGGCCTGCAGCACTGGTTGTGCCACCCACCTCAGTAGCCCCTTAACCCTGTCTCAGGCCTGCCATTGCAAGGCCTGTGTGTGCAGTTTCACTGCCACTTCGACTTGGCATTTAAAAGTACTTGCCAAGCCTAGAACTCCCCTTTTACTACATATAAGTCATCCCTAATGTGTGCCCTAGGTAACCCCTAGAGCAGGGTGCGGTGTAGGTAAAAGGCAGGACATGTACCTGTGTAGTTATATGTCCTGGTAGTGTGAAACTCCTAAATTCGTTTTTACACTACTGTGAGGCCTGCTCCTTTCATAGGCTAACATTGGGGCTGCCCTCATACACTGTTGAAGTGGCAGCTGCTGATCTGAAAGGAGCAAGAAGGTCATGTTTAGTATGGCCAGAATGGTAATACAAAATCCTGCTGACTGGTGAAGTCGGATTTAATATTACTATTCTAGAAATGCCACTTTTAGAAAGTGAGCATTTCTTTGCACTAAAATCTTGTTGTGCCCTTCAATCCACGTCTGGCTAGGTTTAGTTGACAGCTCCTTGTGCATTCACTCAGACACACCCCAAACACAGGGTACTCAGCCTCACTTGCATACATCTGCATTTTTGAATGGGTCTTCCTGGGCTGGGAGGGTGGAGGGCCTGCCCTCACACAAAGGACTGCCACACCCCCTACTGGGACTCTGGCAGACAGGATTGAGCTGAAAGGGAACTTGGTGCATTTCTTAGAGACTCTTTGAAGTCACCCCCACTTCAAAGGCACAACTTAGTATAAAACAGGGCCTCTGCCCTACCTCATGAGACACTTGGTGGAGAAGAAACCTGAACCAGAAACTACATCCTGCCAAGAAGAACTGCCTGGCTGCTCAAAGGACTCACCTGTCTGCTTTCTACAAAGGACTGCTGTCTTGCTGTTGCCCTGCTGCCTTGCTGAACTCTTGTCTGGCTGTGAAAGTGCTCTCCAAGGGCTTGGATAGAGCTTGCCTCCTGTTCCTTGAAGTCTCAGGACCAAAAAGACTTCTTCCTTTCACTTGGACGCTCCGTGCGCCGAAAATTTCGACGCACAGCTTGTTTCGCGGCGAGAAAAACGCCGCACACCGACGCTGATCGACGCGACGCCCTCGGGACGATCGAGACTTCGACGCACAACCTCGCAAGGACAAAGCCGCCCGACTTTCCAGGAGAAATCGACGCGACGCCTACCGTGAGTGCGAAACTTTGACGCACGGCCTCGCAAGGACAACGCCGCCCGACTTCCAAGGAAAAATCGACGCGACGCCTGCCGTGAGACCAAAATTTCGACGCACGGCCTCGCAAGGACAACGCCGCCCGACTTCCAAGGAGAAATCGACGCGACGCCTACCGTGAGATCGAAACTTCGACGCGCAGCCCCGCAGTATGACGCGCAGCCGGAAAATAAGCAGGAGAATCCACGCACAGACCCGGGACATCTGGTAATCCCCGCGATCCACAAAAAGAGACTGTCTGCGCGCCGGAAAACGACGCCCGACTTCCCCGCGTGGAAAAGAACGACGCAAGTCTGTGTGTGCTGAGAGGAAATCGACGCACACACACCTTTTTCCACGCATCTCTTCTCCTGTGGCCCTCTGAGGAGATTTCCCACCAGAAACCAGGTACTCTGTGCTTGAAAGACACTTTATTGCTTTTTAAAGACTTAAAGACACTTAATATCACTTTCCAGTGATATCTTTACAAATTCATATTGCAACTTTGATCGTTTTGACCTGAAGATACCCAGATAAATATTATATATTTTTCTAAATACTGTGTGGTGTATTTTTGTGGTGTTATGCTATGGTGTTGTATGATTTATTGCACAAATGCTTTACACATTGCCTTCTAAGTTAAGCCTGACTGCTCGTGCCAAGCTACCGGAGGGTGAGCACAGGCTGATTTTGGATTGTGTGTGACTTACCCTGACTAGAGTGAGGGTTCTTGCTTGGGCAGAGGGCAACCTAACTGCCAACCAAAAACCCCATTTCTAACATTGGTGATCAGCGGTGAGGATAGGACTTGTGTTTGTGCAGTGACATACAGTAGCTAAGTATTTCACTACCTACCCACAGTTGAAGGTCAACTTGATTTTTCATCTTTTTTGGCTCTTGGTTCTCTGATGTCCTCCTGGATATACTATTGATATTTTGGACTTTGGATTTTGGTTTTTGCTGATAAGATCTTATCAAAATGGGATTGTGTACCTACTCATTCTTTGTTCGTACTGACCACCTCACTAAGGCTGACCTAAGGAAGCTTTGCAGACAATGGGGCCTTCCTGTAGCAAGGAGATCTACTAAAGCGGAGATGCTCCATCACTACATAGTCTGGGGGGAGGAAAGATGGGCAGAGAGAGAGGCAGCAAGAAACCAAATGACTAAGTACCCCTCAGATGAGGAGGAGGACTACGCACATGAGGAGGAAGACTACTCAGATGAGGAGGAAGACTACTCAGAGTTGGACAGTGACCCAGAAATAGATGAATGGCTCCGAAGTCAAAGGCGACAGGAGCAACAATTAGAGGAGTATCTTGCAGAGGTTGAGGCAAAAAGACTCTTAGCCCTAGAAGAAGAAAAGATTGCAGCTCAAGAGCTGAGCTGTAAAGAGCTGAAACTGGAGGCCGGAAGGGCTGAGTCCAGTTCAGATGGTGGCAGCAAAAATCTTGCATCTAGTACTGCTGAAGAAGGGCACAAGCCCAGAGATGTGGTGCCCAACTTGAAGAAGGGAGTTGACACACCCCAGGCAGTTCAAGGGTATGAGGTAGTTCCCGTTATGCACAGGGTCCCTGAGAAGGATTGGGGAACTGGCACAGGGAGTCATATTCCTACTGCGGGGAGGGACACTTTACTGACTCTAGCAGAGAGTGACAGAGACAAGGGTTCCCCCCTGGTGGACGTCCTGGATATAGAGTGTAGAGACATCCCAGAAGAGTTTGGGTTGAGTGTCAGGGACAGACAGATACTGTCTCACCAGTCTCAGGAGGGTGAAGTAGAGTGCTTTTCCAAGGTTGAGTTACTGGGTGGTTGGGTGAAGGGTACTGTGGTTAATACATGTGAAGGGCAGAGTGATGTAATTGCTGGAGAGCATATGTCTGGTCCTTATTTTCCAGAGCTACGCCAACACCAGGTGGAGTGTGAGTTCTCTGACCCCAGGGAACTTACAATGGAGGCAGACTTCTGGGTGAGTACCAGAGAGTCTGAAGAGGCATTTGGGGGTGCTCCTGAAGGGAGTGGTCTAGGTGGTTCCCAACCGAGTGTGGTGGGAGAGGATTGTAGTGTCCCAGGTAGGTCCCAGGTCCTAGAGGGTTCCATGAGGGAACACCAGGAGGGAAGCCTAGCCTGTACCGTAGGGCCACCTTTTGAGGGAAGCCCTGCAGTGTCAGAAGAACTTAGGGGGGGTGACTGTAGCCAGCATCCCAACAGTTCTGGTGTCTGGCAGTACCCCTCCTAGTGAGGGGGTGCAGAAGTCCAGACATAGGGTTGAGAGGGGGTTGCAGACCCCAGTGGAGGACCTTGAGAGTCAGGGGACAGCTCTGAGAGCAGAGCCCCCCAGGAATGACCCAGGTGAAACCGTTTCTGGTTTGGGGGAAACCCAGACTCTGCCGGATGGGCAGAGGTCGGGAGACCTGCGCCAACCAGACTCTTGTGTGGCCCTTGGGGACGGTGTGTCCCTTGTGGGGGGTGAGAGTGCCCCCCAGGAAGTCCTGGCATGCCAGGCAAAGATTCAACCTCAGGGTGGTGACTCTGGGTTGGATACCCAGGTTCAGAGGTTAAACTCTGACCTGGTGGGAGGTAGATGTGCCTCCCAAGAAGTCCTGCTGTGTCAGGCAATTGTCCAACCTCAGGGTGTTGACTCTGGATTGGATGACCAGGTTCAGAGGTTAAACTCTGACCTGGTGGGGGGTAGGTGTGCCCCCCAGAAAGTCCTGGCGTGCCAGGCAATTGCCCAACCTCAGGGTGGTGACCCTGGGTTGGGGAACCAGGCTCAGAGGTTAAACTCTGACCTGGTGGGAGGTAGGTGTGCCTCCCTGGAAGTCCTGGCCTGCCAGGCAATGGTTCAACCTCAGGGTGGTGACTCTGGGTTGGCTAACCAGGTTCAGGGGATAAGCTCTGACCTGGTGGGGGGTAGGCGTGCCCCCCAGAAAGTCCTGGTGTACCAGGCAGTGGTCCAACCTCAGAGTGCTGACTCTGGGTTGGATAACCGGGTTCAGAGGTTAAACTCTGACCTGGTGGGGGGTAGGTGTGCCCCCCAGAAAGTCCTGGCGTGCCAGGCAATTGTTCCACCTCAGAGTGCTGACTCTGGGTTGGATAACCGGGTTCAGAGGTTAAACTCTGACCTGGTGGGGGGTAGGTGTGCCCCCCAGAAAGTCCTGGCGTGCCAGGCAATTGTTCAACCTCAGGGTGGTGACTCTGGGTTGGATACCCAGGTTCAGAGGTTAAACTCTGACCTGGTGGGAGGTAGGTGTGCCTCCCAAGAAGCCCTGCTGTGCCAGGCAATTGTCCAACCTCAGGGTGTTGACTCTGGGTTGGATGACCAGGTTCAGAGGTTAAACTCTGACCTGGTGGGGGGTAGGTGTGCCCCCCAGAAAGTCCTGGCGTGCCAGGCAATTGCCCAACCTCAGGGTGGTGACCCTGGGTTGGGGAACCAGGCTCAGAGGTTAAACTCTGACCTGGTGGGAGGTAGGTGTGCCTCCCAGAAAGTCCTGGTGCGCCAGGCAATTGTTCAACTTCAGGGTGGTGACTCTGAGTTGAATGGCCCAGTTCAGAGGTTAAACTCTGACCTGGTGGAGGGTCAGTGTGCCCTCCAGGAAGTCCTGGTGTGCCAGGCAATTGTTCAACTTCAGGGTGATGACTCTGAGTTGAATGGCCAAGTTCAGAGGTTAAACTCTGACCTGGTGGAGGGTCAGTGTGCCCTCCAGGAAGTCCTGGCGTGCCAGGCAATTGTTCAACTTCAGGGTGGTGACTCTGAGTTGAATGGTCAGGTGCAGAGGTTAAACTCTGACCTGGTGGAGGGTCAGTGTGCCCTCCAGGAAGTCCTGGCGTGCCAGGCAATTGTTCAACTTCAGGGTGGTGACTCTGAGTTGAATGGGCAGGTGCAGAGGTTAAACTCTGACCTGGTGGGGGGTAGGTGTGCCTCCCAGGAAGTCCTGGTTTGCCAGGCAGTGATCCAGTCTGAGGGTACAGACCCTGGGCTGGAAGACCAGGTTCAGGGTGTCCCCCCGGACCTGGAGGGAGGGGCTACTGATAACAGTGCCCCTACCATGTTGTCTTCTGAGGAGGCCACTCCTAGTTGGAGGGTGCTGGACCCCAGAAGGGAGGGCAGGGGGAGGGAAGCCTCACCCCGGGCCCTAGTCCAACCTGAAGGTACAGGCCCCAGGTTGGAGGGCCAGTTGCAGGTTAACAACCCTGCACTGGTGGAGGAATGGTACCGGGTGACTTCTGTAAGCACCCTGACCATGTTGGACTCTGGGGGTACCGCTCCAGGAGGGAGGGTACAAAGCCCCAGAGGGGAGGACCAGGTTCAGGCTGTCATCCCTGACCTGGTGGAAGGGAGAGTGGTTAAAGGGTGCCCAGCACCTGGGGCTACCGCCCCCCACTCTCCACAGCCACAGTGGTTGGAGAGCTTTGAGAGGCCTGGGGCCTGGCTCTCATCCCTGGCAGCTGTCAGTAATCACTGTGGCTTGCTGTCCGGGTGGACAGAGTTATCCCTGGGGAGGGGACAAGTGTCACACCCCAGGGGTAGAGTGGGCAACACCACTGTGTTGGTCATGGTGGTACTATCCTGCTCCTGGGATACATCTGTGAGCAAAGTAAGGTTAGGTGCTGCACAGATGGGATCCGCAGGTAAGGAGAAAGGTTCCCCATGGGTTGGCTTAGTGGGCCCTGAGAGTATGGACAGAGTGATCCAATTGGAGTCAGGAAGGCGAAGAACTGGAGCATGCCCCTGCTGTTGTGGGCCTGGGTCCTTGTTCTGTCGCCTCAAACAGGGAAGTACATCAGGATAGTGATTGTTCTCCCCTGGCTTTAGGCTGGTAGGGGGTCATGTTGGACCTGGCTTTTTGACAGGGACATCCCCAAACTTTTTGCCTCCTTTCTCCTATTTTTTCTGACCTGTTGTTGTTGGCTTTTGACCTCTGGGCACTTTACCACTGCTAACCAGTGCTAAAGTGCATATGCTCTCTGGGTAAATTGTACTACTGATTGGTTTATCCATGACTGACTATTTAATTTACTTGTAAGTCCCTGGTAGAGTGCACTACATGTGCCTAGGGCAGGTAGATTAAATGCTACTAGTGGGCCTGCAGCACTGGTTGTGCCACCCACCTCAGTAGCCCCTTAATCCTGTCTCAGGCCTGCCATTGCAAGGCCTGTGTGTGCAGTTTCACTGCCACTTCGACTTGGCATTTAAAAGTACTTGCCAAGCCTAGAACTCCCCTTTTACTACATATAAATCATCCCTAATGTGTGCCCTAGGTAACCCCTAGAGCAGGGTGCGGTGTAGGTAAAAGGCAGGACATGTACCTGTGTAGTTATATGTCCTGGTAGTGTGAAACTCCTAAATTCGTTTTTACACTACTGTGAGGCCTGCTCCTTTCATAGGCTAACATTGGGGCTGCCCTCATACACTGTTGAAGTGGCAGCTGCTGATCTGAAAGGAGCAAGAAGGTCATGTTTAGTATGGCCAGAATGGTAATACAAAATCCTGCTGACTGGTGAAGTCGGATTTAATATTACTATTCTAGAAATGCCACTTTTAGAAAGTGAGCATTTCTTTGCACTAAAATCTTGTTGTGCCCTTCAATCCACGTCTGGCTAGGTTTAGTTGACAGCTCCTTGTGCATTCACTCAGACACACCCCAAACACAGGGTACTCAGCCTCACTTGCATACATCTGCATTTTTGAATGGGTCTTCCTGGGCTGGGAGGGTGGAGGGCCTGCCCTCACACAAAGGACTGCCACACCCCCTACTGGGACTCTGGCAGACAGGATTGAGCTGAAAGGGAACTTGGTGCATTTCTTAGAGACTCTTTGAAGTCACCCCCACTTCAAAGGCACAACTTAGTATAAAACAGGGCCTCTGCCCTACCTCATGAGACACTTGCTGGAGAAGAAACCTGAACCAGAAACTACATCCTGCCAAGAAGAACTGCCTGGCTGCTCAAAGGACTCACCTGTCTGCTTTCTACAAAGGACTGCTGTCTTGCTGTTGCCCTGCTGCCTTGCTGAACTCTTGTCTGGCTGTGAAAGTGCTCTCCAAGGGCTTGGATAGAGCTTGCCTCCTGTTCCTTGAAGTCTCAGGACCAAAAAGACTTCTTCCTTTCACTTGGACGCTCCGTGCGCCGAAAATTTTGACGCACAGCTTGTTTCGCGGCGAGAAAAACGCCGCACACCGACGCTGATCGACGCGACGCCCTCGGGACGATCGAGACTTCGACGCACAACCTCGCAAGGACAAAGCCGCCCGACTTTCCAGGAGAAATCGACGCGACGCCTACCGTGAGTTCGAAACTTTGACGCACGGCCTCGCAAGGACAACGCCGCCCGACTTCCAAGGAGAAATCGACGCGACGCCTGCCGTGAGACCAAAATTTCGACGCACGGCCTCCCAAGGACAACGCCGCCCGACTTCCAAGGAGAAATCGACGCGACGCCTACCGTGAGATCGAAACTTCGACGCGCAGCCCCGCAGAACGACGCGCAGCCGGAAAATAAGCAGGAGAATCCACGCACAGACCCGGGACATCTGGTAATCCCCGCGATCCACAAAAAGAGACTGTCTGCGCGCCGGAAAACGACGCCCGACTTCCCCGCGTGGAAAAGAACGACGCAAGTCTGTGTGTGCTGAGAGGAAATCGACGCACACACCCCTTTTTCCACGCATCTCTTCTCCTGTGGCCCTCTGAGGAGATTTCCCACCAGAAACCAGGTACTCTGTGCTTGAAAGACACTTTATTGCTTTTTAAAGACTTAAAGACACTTAATATCACTTTCCAGTGATATCTTTACAAATTCATATTGCAACTTTGATCGTTTTGACCTGAAGATACCCAGATAAATATTATATATTTTTCTAAATACTGTGTGGTGTATTTTTGTGGTGTTATGCTATGGTGTTGTATGATTTATTGCACAAATGCTTTACACATTGCCTTCTAAGTTAAGCCTGACTGCTCGTGCCAAGCTACCGGAGGGTGAGCACAGGCTGATTTTGGATTGTGTGTGACTTACCCTGACTAGAGTGAGGGTTCTTGCTTGGGCAGAGGGCAACCTAACTGCCAACCAAAAACCCCATTTCTAACACTGACCAGCCTGCAGTGCCGGCTAACGTCAATCCATAAATAAGGCGCCCGCCTGGCGCGTTGGAATGGTGGTAAATCTTTTGACGCAAACCATGGGCCCATGTTGTTTGCAATATGTGCAATTTTGCAGAAGATGCAGCACCCCCTTCTGTCAACTTCTAAGCATTATCGATATAAAACTAGCAGCAACAGGGCGGTTTAGTAGCTCTGTGGGCGAGCCCTGCTTTAGAGATGAGTTTGTAGCTTACAAGTTACTCTGAAAACATTGAATCCCAGGAGGGCGGAATCCGCCTTCAAATCAGTTTAACACCACAAAATGAGTCACACGGAATAGAGAAATAGCAGCATCCGCTGTAGAAGACCAGGTAAGATTCTAGATTAACTCTATGTGAATACTGAATATATTATACTACTTCCCTTGGAAATATAAGTCACACGTAGAAAATATAACTTTCATGAAAAGCAACCGCGCCGAGGGAGAATGATTATTACATCATGATTGAAATTCGGAGCCAAGTTTATCTAATTCCATCGTTTCCCTGAAAAAACAACTAACATATTTGGTTACTTATTGTGAATTTTTGCAATTTTAAATATTCATGCTGATGGTTGGAGGGTATGGAGGTGATTAAATCGTCAACATGTAAATCCACTGCCATTTTCGTTGTATTATACGTTGTCTTGGGAATAATTGGAAAATAAAATAAAAACAGCGCAGAAGAGGAAAAACAATTTATGAATGGGTACTTATGAGGACTCGCTGTAAGAAAGGTGTATAGAGAGTGAAATGAAGTAAGGAGAGAATGAGAAGAGAGAAGGCGAGGCAGAAAGATAGGTAAAACGACGGACAGAGAAAGAGGGATGTAGCTGCAATGTAAAGAGAGAATGAGGGAGACAGTGGAGTGTGAACAAGCCAGGTTCTAGGCATGTGCAGGGCGGAAGAAGATACAGAGCCCCCGGTAAGTGAGCCACACAAGACGTCTGTCTGGCTCTGTCGCGGTGACGTGCATCGGCAATACTGACAAGAAAGGTGGTAAAGAGAGATAGAAACGAAAAAAGCCGAGGACAGGAAGAGGAGAAACTACAAAACAGAAAATGGGGAACGGATGGATTGTGTTAAGGGTAGGGTATTTGCGGGTTAGCAGAAGGCAAGAGGAAGAAATGAAGAAAATAGGTTAAAAGTGGAGAGCAATAACAGTAGATACGGGAAAGGAAAAGAAACAATCGCACAAGAACATGGGGCAGGCAACGGGAAAGGGAAAAAGAGACTGGCGTGTAGAAAAGAGGCACCAGAATTGAGGAGAACTAAGAGGGGCAAAAGACCAAAAAGGGAAAAAAAGCTTCCTGTTAATAAAACATGGGCCCATATTTATACTTTTTTAGCGCCGCATTTGCGTCATTTTATGACACAAAAGCAGCGCAAACTTACAAAATACAATTGTATTCTGTAAGTTTGCGCCGTTTTTGGTAAAAAAGCGGCGCAAATGCGTTGCTAAAAAAGTATAAATATGAGACCATGATGTTCTAGTGGTGATCAGTTTGAATCCTGAAAGGCAGGATCAGCCTTCCACCCTCCTGATGTCAGTAAATTGATTCAATAAATTGGGCAAGAGTAACATCTGAATGTTTAAAAAGAGCAGATGTTTGTAGGTTTATATACAAAAAACAATTTATTGTATTATACTTCCCCAACTCAACCTTTCTTTTAGGAAGTGGCCTCGTCTGTGACTCACTTTGCCCTGTAACTCACTGATCTGTCAGAAAAAAGAGCCTGGGGCTAGTTTTTCTGTCTAGTGAGATAATGCAATGCATTACCAATTAATACAGCAATTAGATGTAGTTATTCATTTTAATTAGACTTGTTATTTATTTATGCTGTTCCATTTCACTTATTACCAGTAAAGTTACTTCTTCTAAAGTCACCTCAGAGTTACTAAAGAGGATGAATGGTCAAGTGATGTCACTGTAATGTCACTTTCTGTGATGTCATGTTGTATACAAATTAGAGAGGCTCCACACTTTCCACATCCTACCAGTGCACCAAACAATGCTGGGTGTAAATTAAAGATGAGGAAGAAGATATTAGGGATCGGAAAATAGAGACAAAGATTAGGACTAGAGAAGGGAAGAGTGAAATAGATAAACAGAGCAAGAGAGTCAGAGAAGAAAGATAAAGTGTGAAAAATATAGAGAAAGACAACAACGGAGCTGTAGCAAGGAATATGGGTAGTAAACAAATAGAAAGAATCAGAGAGAGAGAGAAAGTGAGATAGATAGAGGAAGAAAAGATGAGAAGAAGCAGCATGAGTAATAGATAAAATGCTGATGGTGAAGAAAAGAGTGAGGATGAGAGTGGGTTGCAGGATGGTTTTCAAGGTTGATAGTGAAAATTGAACATGGGGGAGATTGGTGAATAGTAAGGAGAAAGGTGGATAGAAGGAATAGGGGAAAGAGAGGGAACTGGATTGCCAGTGATGGCAGATGAGGTGAGAAAATGTAGAGGAGTTTTAAGAGAAAAGGGGAATACAAGAGAGGATGGGGGCAGGACAAAATAAACAACAATTGAAACAGTATAAGTACGGAAACAGGAAGAAAGGGCAGAAATTGAGTCTGATTTTGAATGAATATAGTGGATGGTAGGTGAGGATAAGTAGGAGAAAGGAATGAAGAAGGGAGCGAGCGAAGCCAAAGAAGAAAGGAAGTTATAAGGGAAGGAATAGGAGAGGAGAGTTAGGAATGGAGGGAAAGTTGAAAATCTATTTTGATTTAGGGGAATAAAAAAACAAAGAGGATGGGAAAGCATTGAGGGATGGCCCCCTTATCCCCCCCCCCTTCAGCGCCTTGAGACCCTCACGGGTGAGGAGTGCGCTTTACAAATTCCTGATTGATTGATTGAAAAGGAGAACATGATAGAAAGAGATGCAGAGAAAGTAGAGAATGAAAGGAAGGAGAACTGAATCTCCAAGGAGCTCTGAGTGGTGGTATGGTGGCACTGGTCCCTTGACAAATGTGTGACTACAGGGAGGTGCTCCCACCAAGCGCCAAATTAAGAAAGTCATAATGAAAACCTGATAAATCAGAGACTGTTACTGACTGGGGACAATTAAGCCCAAGCATTCATGTTGACTTAAAAGCCTTGTACAAGAACAGGTAGGGGAGTGTACTTAAGGGGATCAAGAGTCCTGATGAAGGCCAATCGACCCATATGGCAAAAGAAACAGTCGAAACATGTTGCCTTAGTAGCAGAGACTTGGGGGTGGCAGGTGATTGCAGCCCAAGATCACCACCATGAGCCTATTTTTCTTTTAATCCTGCCCAGAGGGACCCATAATAAAGATTTATTGGACTCCCATGAGACAGTTTTAGTGCTTTTCTGTGTATAGATCACTGTTATTTGTTCTTTGTTTGTATTGTCTCATTTTTGTTCCCCTTCCCCCCTTATTACTCTGTCCCTATCTTTGGCAAGCATAGGGATGAGGTAGCAAGAGCCAGATGATGAAGCATGCCACGATTAGTGGGTGAGGGCCGATACTTTAACAATTGTCATTTGCTCAATGATCCAGTAGAATCTACTTTTTGATTTCCACCATTTTCCTTGTCCTTTTTGTGAGAGTAATAAAACCCTAACAGTTGCCTTCTCCCAAGAATTCGCAGTCTGGCACACCAGATAAGGACATATCTGACAATTCCTGAGCCCCTCATGAGCAGTTCCCGTAAGAGGGTTTCTCTGCAGGCACCACCAGGAATCTCCTTTTCCAAAGTGTTCTCCTCGCCCACCCATTGCACCACATGCTGTAGCTGTGACTTGTAGTAATAAAACTATGTCAGGCAGTCCAAGGTCTTCCTGGTCGTGAACCATTTTTAGAACTTTCATTACCACTCTGCTATGTTTCCCACCCAAACCATGGAGATCAGTGAGCTATGCAATATCTTTAAGTGTTCCTGGGTAATTGGAAACATCACATTTTGCACTACATAAAGGCATCAAAGCAGGAAGACCATCTTAAAGATGGCCGCCCGTTCTGTCATCGAGAGGGGAAATGTATTTGAGAAAGCAGTGAGGGTTTTGAGACCCTCCAGCAGCCTATCAATGTTGTAGCAGCAAAGGCCATCTATTGTAGTTGCAGACAGTAGTCTTTCTCCATTTCTTATCTGAGGCACAGCCTAGTCAATTCAGGCTCCTGCCAACCTTTAAGTGTACCCAGTGGAAAGTATACATTTTATTTCTATTAATTTTGAGAACAGCTCTATCCCTAAACTCATTAAGTTTAGACAGAAGATTGGAAAAGGACTCCTCAGATAGAGAAGCACACCACCAGCATACAGGGAGAGCAAATGTACGGATTCACATATTGGAGTTTAATGGCCAGCGGCTACAGCGCCAGTGCAAACAGTAGCGGAGACAGAGGGCATCACTCTTCCCGGCCTGACACTCCCTCTGGGGAACATATATTTTAGCTGGAACCAGCTGCAGAGGAACAGGCCAAACCTCATATGATGAGAACCAGCTGAGTGTATCATACTCCTTTGCAAGTGCCACTGATATCAGTGCTTTGTCCTCCCTCCTATCCTTCATCATGTGAAGCACGTGTGTTAGCCGTCACAGGTGCAGCCGGGGATGAAGCTGCACTGGTCATGGTGTACCAGTGACCCCACCTCTATGCACAATCTCTCAGACAGAAGTTTGCAAAATACTTTGACTTCTGTGTTCTTCATTGTCAGGGCCTATAATGGGAGGGATCCAGGGGTCTCCTCCTGGTTTTTCTCTCATACACACCATATCCTCCTGCATTGCAGAAAGGAGGCTCCCAGTTTTTCTTGCTTCTACCAATACCTCCAGCAATTTTTCCATAAATTGCCCTGTGAAGGTCTGATAGAATTCTAACTGGAAGTCATCACTTTCCGGCATCTTTCCCCGCAGTCTTAAACCCTGTTCGAAACCCCTCTAACATAAAATCGGCTTTCAAATCCTTGCGCACTTCTAGTGATATGCTAGGTAATTTGATCCTCTATAAGGAGGAGGCAACGGAGTCCCAAGCAAGCTGTCCCACTCTGCCGTAGCGGTCTTGTGCATGAACCTACAGTGTGTCATTAGTTTTCCTCTGTGTGGTCGCTAGCCTTCCGTTAGTTTGCCTCATGACCATCAAGGAGGTCTATCATTTTCTCTTCAGTATTCAAGACAGTAGCTTACTGGGCTTGTCACCCTAACTTTGAAGGTGCTAACAGTATTCCTTTAATTTGGCTAGCCTGTCTCAGGTTTCCCCCAGAGCCTGCTTAGTATCCACGATCTCTATCCTTGTGTCATGAGAGTTAGCCTCTTTCTCTGCAGTGTTGCTAGCTGCTCCTCCAGTGCCTTGTTATCTCTAGTTAATTGGTGTTTGATAAACTTTACTCGTGCACTCTCCCCTTAGGACTGCCTTCATTGCCTCCTACTCAATCACCCTACTGGCTGCCATACCCCAATTATTAGCCATATATGTTATCAAGACATTAATCAGTGTTTCCTGGCAAGCAGGGTCCCGCAAAGCCTCCAGTGGCAATTAATCTCAAGTTTGAGGTCACCACCTCTGTTTGTGTATTATCTATGGTCACCAGCAGAGGATAATGATCTGATAGGGCCCTGCCCATGTACCTAGCTCACTGAATTCTGTCGATTACTTCCCTAGTTCCCAACTGTCTGTCTAGTCAGCTGTATGTGTCATGTGTCACAGAATGGCATGAATACTTCCTACCACTTTGGTGCAGCACCTTTCAAGACGTCTCTTCAACCTAGATTATTGATTGCCTGCTGCAAAGTCTGTACCATGCCTGGTTTGGTGCTGGGCCTCGGTGGGTATCTGTCCAGTTCCCCATTCAATACACACTTGAAGTCTTCTGCCACAGTATCAGGAGGCCTATGCAGTCAAGCAGAAGGGCCAGCTTCCACACATAAGAATATTTCTCATCACCATTAGGGGCATAAGTATTAATGATGCAGAGATCTCTACCGTCCAATGTGCTGTGTATAAGTATATATTTACCTTCTGGCTCTGCATCTGAATAAGTCATTCTGAAGGGGACACAGGGAGCCACTCAAATTGACACCCCTCCCTTTTTCTTATATACCACAATATGTGTATCTTCCCACAAGGGGGGAGATATGTCTTCTACCCACAAACTGAGGAAGATAGCAGTTATCATTTCCCTAAGTTCCTGAAGGAAGATCCTTTAGAATTCCAAAGGAATCCTATCTGGTCCTATAGCTGTACCTGTTGCCAAGGACATGACTGCTTCAGCTACCTCTTCCAGAGTGATTGCCTGATCAAGAATAGCCCTCTCTTCTTCACTCAAGGTATTCCCACCAACTGTGCTAAAAAAGTTGGCATACTTGTCTATCTGAGGCAAAATATCTTCAGTGTAGAGTTCTTCATAGGATTCTTAAAAAACTCTAACAATCTGTATGGGGGTCCCCACCATCTTGTCCTTGTTTATCAACAATGGCTTCAATCCCCTTCTCTGCCTCCTTTTGCCTTATGCGGTGTGCCGACAGTCAACCAGTATGTTCCTCATACTCATAACACTCTGTCTTATGTCTCAGATACTTGGTGGCTATCTAGTAGATATAATACTGGTTAATTTTAGCTTCACATACACAAATATTCTGCAATGTTCCAGCACAGTCTTGCCCTTCCTGAATACACCTGTCCAGTGCTACTTCAAGGAGCGAAAGAATAGCATATACAATTTGGATCTGCTTCCACCTCTGCTTCAGTTTAGAAAGACTATAGCTAGGTGTTTCCCCGATGCCTGACTTAAGGCAATTCCACACCATTTTACAGGCCGTCCCCCAATTAACTGGCAGAAAATCCCTTAGCGATTTACGCATATGTTCCAGTTGAAAGTTTCCTATCAAACATCCAGAGCCCACGTGATTTAGTTAGGCCCTCAATTACAGAAAGAAGCACTAGGGGATTGTGGTCAGATAGTACCTGGGGAGTATCTCAGTTCTCACTTGTCCAGCCACTGACACTAGAAGTTAGTCCAACTGCACTAATTTGTTATGGGCAAAGGAAAAGAATGTATATCCAGGGCATGTTTTCTTCAGTTTACTCCAAACATTGACCAGCTTCATGGTCTACGTCTATCCTCTGGATTGCTCTAAATACAGCTGGCTTCATTCTGGTACTTACATTACATCCCCAAATCTTCCCACTGACAGGCATTTGAATATTGAGATCCCCACATAAAATGAGGGGTGTTGGCCAGGATAACAGCTCTGGGTTAAGATAGTCAATGAGGGCAGGTTCATCAAAATTGGAACAGCACACTGAACACAAATTAAACATCCATTGGTTCCAAGATGACCCACCTCCCTGCTTTATCTGTCAGGCTTCTATTGCCTTTACAGGTACTTTTGCAAGCTACAATGGCCACCCCCTGGACATCATTCCCTGGGTAGTGTTTTTCAACTTGCTCTGAGGCATTCAACATTCTTACACCAGATCTCAGCCAATTTTATAGTTTCATTGCTGCTTCCAAAGTATCTCTAAGCACCACCTCAGCATGCATTGAAATACACCCTGGTGTGCTCAAGCAGCTTTACGTGATAAAAACTCTGCAACATCATTATCACTATTGTTAAGCAGTCACTAATTGTCATTCATTCATGCTCTCAAAGTGGATGTTGCTCCAGAGCTCGTTACTAGAAACAAGGAGCCCTCCTACAGACTTCTTCGAGCCCTCTAAGACATTTATCTCTCAAGGCTCTCCAGAAAGTCTTTTGCCTCAATCTCAGAGGAAAAATGTTGATTGATTTTATCCTGCCAAACAACCTGTAACTTAGGAGGATTCATCAAGAATGCCTGTGCCCTTTTAGAATGAAACAACTTAATCAGCTGCCTCAGACTCCATTGTCTCTCCACTGTTATGTGACAAAAATCTGGCTTGACAAAAAATGTATGACCGTCAGCCGACCGCTTTGCATCAGGGTTGGCTTTTTCAAAAATGGCTTGCTGAAAGAAAAAGTTACCAAAAAATGTCAGGATGACCCTTGGCTTGCCACTTTCTTGCACATGCCGCCAATGTTGCCTAAAGAGGAACTAATGTGTTCTCTGGACTTCCATGTCCCAGTTCCATTCTGCCAGCTCTAGAAAGGTGTTTCTAAATAGACCAATGATTAACTTGTGAGTGTTATCCTTCTCAGCCCCTCTGCAATCCCAAGTTGTTGATCCTCAGTCTATTCTCAAATTCATGGATTTTCCATTGGGTATGCGTCAAACGTGCTTCATGCTCTGTCACCACCTCTGACTTGTGAGCAAGTACCGATCTAAAGCCATTATTCTATTCTCAATTTCAGACAGTTTCTCAGAGAATTCAGAGCATACTTTTGCCATTTTCCGTATGGCGCCTTGCAATTTTCTATTGGCGGCCTCCACTCAGTTATCCACCCTGGTTTCCTCCCTGTGGGCCATAATCCCCTGATAAATTGATTCCAGATTAGCTCTGTCAGCCGGAGTTGTGGCCTCCGCTCCTGGGCAGATGATAAACTCTCTTCCCATCTTGGCATCGCTGAGTAATCCCATTTTAAACCAGCATTATCTCCATGTCGAGAATCCGCCAGGTTGGCCTTTTTTACTGTTTGTCAGGGGTCCTTTACACCGAAGTTGTCCAAGAAGACCCCCCTCCTTCACTCATTTCACTAGAGTGACTTGCATTGCTACCTCCACTACCTCTCCCAGTCACTTCGTCTGTATCATCACCAGACCATTCAGGTTGATCTGACAGCGTGAAAATCTGTTCCACTAAATCAGCCTCACCCTAGCCCCGACCAGAACATTTGTACTTCTATTTAGCAGATTCTCCTTGTGCCGACTGCCCCACTGGAGATACACTCCCTGATCCTATCACTGGGGGTTTGTCCCCCATGGGGCTCCTCCTGTGTGTCCACCCTCGGACTGCGGGTGCTACTTCCCTTAATCCCATTTCCTTGTACCCTATATAAGGCGTCGTCAGCCTTCTTCTTCGATACCTCTGTGGTATTACTAGGGCCCCCGCATCCGTCATATACATACTTTTCAAGCTGGACCCGCTCGGAAACATGGAAGGGTTGGTTTGCCCCAGGGTACTCATTGTTACCATAGTCACTGTCATAGTTATTGTTGCATTCATGATCCATGTTGTTGCTTCAGTCCCTACTTCCCTGCCCACACTGAGAGCCTCTTGGTTGCTGACATCCAGACTCTGGTCCTTTGAAGCTGTCGATACTTCCAATGCCTGACAGAGCAGAGGGGGCTGAGAAAGCTGTGAGGTCTTGGGGGGGCTCGTTATCAGTTGTGGCTGGACCAGTGACATGATCTGTTCTCTGGAAACAAAATCAGCCACCACCGCTACCTTAGCGGGATCTGGACCTCCAGGGTCTGCCTTTTATGGAGCCATAACACCATTAGCTTCCCAGTTAGAGAGTGATTTACCTCAATTAGCTGTACTCCCACTTGGGTGACATGGCTGGAAATTCGAGGCCCCAGCTGTCTTGGGTCCCATCCCGCCTGCTGGGGAGTGGAGGTTCATCCAGCACCATTTGCTGTCTCTGTTAGTCTAAAGTCACCCCAAAGTGAGCCTGACCTGCCGGACCAGTGTCATGATATGTACCGTGGTATGCACCGCTCTCAGCTCGAGATGCCCACAGCAGATGAAAACCACGCAGCTGACAAGCATACAGGCCAGAGGAAGGATCTGCTCTCCTGTCAATGTGCTGACTCTGCAGAGTGTACCAGATGGGGAGGACTCGCACCGCCGCTTCACATGGCTGCCATCCTGCACCTCGCCTTCAAAATGCTATTTAAGAGAAAGAGTGAACCTCCTCTCAATCCAGGGTCCTATATGCCTATATCTCTAATTAACGCAAACTCCACAGCATATTCTAAAATCTTAGCTCCAAGCTTAGCTAAAGTGATTGTCAGTCAGGTGACTCCCCACTAGCATGCCTTTATCACTGGGTGGGGAACTACAAACCATGTACTTAGGGTAATTACTTTAGTCAACAATGCTGCCACTATGGGGCTAATTTTATTGAATGCGGAAAAGGCATTTGATCGAGTCTCTTAGGGACTTCTTTGTGAGGTACTGAGATGGAAGAGCCTTGGTCTAGGCTTTAACAAAGCCATTAGGACTTTATATCTAGCTCCTAATGTGAGGCTTGAGTTGATGGGGGAAAGCTCAGAGAAGATTCCCATGATGAGAGGGACAAGGCAGGGCTGTCCGTGCTTACGTTTACTATTTGCATTGTAAATAGACCCATTGATTGCTCGATTAGAAGACTATAAGGGGATCTAGCCAGTTTCAGTCAGGCAAATGAACTGTAAAGTTTTGGCCCATGCTGACAACGTAGCGGTTGTGACACCGGATACCAGAAAAGCTCGGGTCATAATCGAGAGTGAACCCAAAAAGTTTGGGTCAATTGCTGGGTACCATCTCAACAAAGGAAAGACTCAAATAGTCTGCACAGCGGGGATCGAATGGGAGGATCAGAGGGTCATTGAACATGTAAATTATTTGGGAGTAACCCCTGACAAGTTAGTCCACTGAAGGGGAAGATTAGATAGGATTTCAATAGAATTAATAATTTACACTTGTCATTAGTATGGAGGTTTAATATTTTGAAGATGCTCATTCTCCCGAAAGTATTATACATGTTCAGGCCTATACCTTTGGAAATAATTAATAGCTGGTTGACCAAGTTGGACGATTTAAGCTCCAGCTTTATTTGGAAGTTTTAAAAGCCACAAAGGGCATCAAGATACATGATCCTTCCCAGAAACCAAGCAGGTTGGGCGGCACCCAGCATTGTGCTGTATTACTGTTCTTGCATGCTGCAGCATATGGAGGTCTTAATCACGAGCCACACACACAATGTAAATTATTCGAAGAGGCCCACTATTTATGAGCTTACATTATGGTCTGAAGCCAAAGGGATGTTCCTTGAGGAATGTAGAAAGGAGCTATTACAAAAGAACCAGATTGAAGACATTGGATGGGGCTTTTAAGGTATGGCAGCTGTTAAAAAGGAAAATAAATAATACAAGGTTCAATTAATATACGCCGTTATGGGGATCCCCCGATCTGCCAGCTATACTTCATGATAGTGTTGGTAAAAGACTTGAGGTGTGTGGCATCTAGGAAGTGAGCTGCAGGATAAATTTGGTTTGAGTAGATATAAATTCTTTAACTACCTGCAGATGAGAAATGTTGTTATGAAACTGGATAAGAAAAACATCTCACTCTTAAAATCCCCAATTATTGAGGCCATCGAGCATCGTAGTAGCTCTGCAGTCTATTAGTTCAGGTTCAACCTGATGATTTACACTCCCAGAATATTAGATGGGAAGAGAGGCTGGGGGTGTCAGTACCACTGTTTGAGTGCTCTCTGATATCGGTGGGGAAACTCTTTTAAGAGCAGACTTGAAAAGTCAGCATTTTAAAACAGTTTTTGATTTATATCATACTCCTGCTAAAATATGTTGATGAGGTAGGAGAGATGATGCCAATTGTCATAAGTGTGGAGCTGATCAAGCTGAAATTATACATGTTTTTTGCTTGGCGGATATTAAATACCTACATTTGAGAGGTTAGGGCCTTTATCAGAATTATCCTCACGAAGCCAGTCAGTATCACTCCTCAAGTAATTTTGGTGGGCTTCGGTGAAGAAGATAGGTTAGCCAAAGGCAAGATATATCTGGTCTTTGTAGCCATGGTGGTTGCCTGCATCTGCATAGCTTCCAGCTGGATAAGCTTAGATCCTCCAACATTTGAAGAACACAGGTCACAGTTCTTAGCTATGTAGAATATAGAGAAGGGTCGGTATGAACATAAAAGCCAGAAGGCCAGGAAATAGCAAGAGGTAATTTGGTCACTAATGTCAGAGTGGATCAGAGATCTTAATCAGGGAACCGCTCCTCGAGACTGAGCATCTCATGATGCATATGGGTATTCAAATATGTATTTGTTTTAACAAATGGTCATGCCTTGGGTCTTCATCGGGCTTGGGGGACTTGAGTCCTCTGGGGATCTTAGAGTACTGCATATAAGCAGTTTAACATACAGGAGGCTTGTGGTTGAAAAATAATCTCTTAACTGTGCTAGTGTCTCAGGGATACATATATTTGGCACATGGCACTTTATTCTTCGGGACCGTATTTCATGAATCTTTACCGTTTCAGCCCTCTTTGCTGCTAAGCTGTGATGTATGGAGCCATTGCACTTTTGTATCTTGTCTCAGAGATACATATATTTGGCACATGACACTTTATTTTTTGGGACTGCATGTCATGAATGTGTACTGTATTTAGCTCTCTTTGCTGTTAAGATATGATGTATGAAGTCATTGAACTTTTGAACCTTGATGATCGAGAATCTGAGTAAATAATGGGCAAAAAGTCTGAAATACCCTGCTGTAATAATTATGTTGAATTTTTTTGTTGCCCCTTGCATTACGAAAAAATACAAAATATAAAAATATAAACATGAACACACCTTTGGCATAGGCAGAATAAATGGATGAGAACAACTAACCTCCCCATTTCTTTTTTAGCTTTGGCTTCCCCTCTCTACAAGGTGAGCCTCTTGCAAACACGTTATGCCCACCACATACTTGCATAAATAGGATAGTACCCTAAATTCGTTCACATACCTTCAGAGTCCTCAGACATTCCATGTGAGCAGTTTGTGGATGTGCAACATTTAAGATGTGTGTGCCTATGTTATAGTGTGGATGCATCATTTCACCTTCTCCTTGCCAGGTTCAGGGGGTTAATCCACTGAGTGTCCCTTACTATTCACCGTTAGCATCTGTGAGTGTCTGCTGCCTGTATCATCTCCGTGTCAATGTTGTAACCGCAACCTTGTAAAACTAGCCCCTTCCTACTCCTCGGGTATCAACTAAAAACATCGAAACAGAGTGTTTGCCCATTCTGCATGGCTCAAGTCTCCTCCTATTCCCACTCCACCCTTTTCCTTAGAAAAAATAACTCTTGAAATGCAAAGTCTAACCCTAATTATCCTTTGGATCTCACAAGAGGGTCCAGAGAGGTCCTCCAACCCTAATGGGGGAATCACAGTCAAGACCCCCTTCTGCTACCCTAATGCTCCTTCCTTTAGTATGCCCAATCAAATCCTCATGTGAATGTCTTACTCACTTATCCATGCCCGTCTGTGTCTTTAATTGCTGCCTCTATTACCCCAATCCCATTTCTGAGTCACCCTGGCAAACGCCTCTCTCCAGACGACGTCAGAATCCCTTCCCATTGTGCCATCTTCCCTGACAACAGTTTAGGAAACAAAGTCATCCGGGGACTCTCTTCAACCCTGGGGCCCACACGGACATACCAGCGGGATCTCCCCCTCTGTGCACTTCCATACACTGGGGTCCATCCCGATTTGCAACCTTGTGCCAAAGCTACCGCCATGACCACACTTCATTTGGCATCTCAAAGAAGTTGGTCTTGCCATCTGTCACCACTCAAAGCTTTGCAGGATACAGCAACATGTATAAGAGATTCATAGGTTTGCTTAACCTCCAAAAATGACTTCCTCAGGGTTTGTACTTTCCTATTGTAATCCTTGGTAGACAGCTATTTTGTTATTCTTGTAGAGCTTAATAAAGATTATCACAGTACAAATCATCTCCTCCCATTGTTTGCTCAGGGGGTCACCAACACTAAAACCCTTACCTACTACAGTGATCTGCGAGATTCTGTGTAAAAAATTACCTGAATACAGGCTTTAGCACAGTGTACTGACAATCGACCCTTAAGCCTTTAATAGATGCTAAGCACAATGAGCAAGTAAGCCCTACTTTCTTTGTCATCCCTTTTATTTGAACAGAACACACTTAAGGAATGTGACATAGCTACACCTCGTGAGCTGATAAAGCATTTAACCTTTACTAATGGCTTGCCACTATGTTCAACCCAGATCGACTGAGGTGTACTTAAGCTGGCAACCATCGGACATTGCTAAACTTACAAATCTGTACAAAATTACAGATGGCAAAATTATACACAACCCCTCTCAACAGAGCTTAACAAGAATCATCACAGTGAAATTCTACTTCCTGGGTTTATCAGACTAGGTGACTAACACCAAAATACTTGCCTACTATGGTAATCTCTGAAATAAAATTTAACCAAATACCTTCATACGTCCTGTAACATAATGTGATCCCATTACATTGTTAGAGGACTACTGGCTTTACCAAATACTTTTCCAAAGAAACAAGCAAGGTCTACTGTCTTCGTAACTTTTCAAAATAAACAGGCCAGACCTATGGCATTGGGCATACCATTTCCCAGAACACCAATCAAGCCTTTTGTGGTTAACATTGGCTTTTCACCGTAACTAACTCAAGCCCACTGTACTGAACTTGAGCTATCCCACAGAACAACCATCAGGCATTTAGAGCCAGATGTAGGAAACAGTTTGCGACTCGCAAACAGCAAAAATTGCCGTTTGCGAGTCGCAAACCGGAGTTTTCTATGCAGAAATGCATTTTGCGAGTCGGAATCGACTCGCAAAATGCATTTCCGACTCGCAAATAGGAAGGGGTGTTCCCTTTCCATTTGCGACTCGCAGTGGGATGCAATTCCATTTGTGACCGCGTACGCGGTCGCAAATGGAGTCGCAGTTACCATCCACTTGAAGTGGATGGTAACCCACTCGCAAATTGGAAGGGGTCCCCATGGGACCCCTTCCCCTTTGTGAATGGACCCCAAAATATTTTTTCAGGGCAGGTAGTGGTCCAAGGGACCACTACCTGCCCTGAAAAAATTCAGAGACAAAAGGTTTCAGATTTTTTTTTAAGTGCAGCTCGTTTTCCTTTAAGGAAAACGGGCTACACTTAAAAAAAAAAAAAAACTGTTTTATTGACAAGCAGTCACGGACATGGAGGTCTGCTGACTACAGCAGGCCTCCATGTTAGTGAGTGCCCATAGTCGCTATGGGGCCGCAATTTGCGAGCCACCTCATTAATATTAATGAGGTGGGTCTTTGCGACCCCATAGCGACTCGCAGACGGTGTCTGAGACACCGTTCTGCATATGGTTTTGCGACTCGGAAATTGCGAGTCGCTCGGAGTCGCAATTTCCGAGTCGCAAAACCAAGTTTTGCTACATCTGGCCCTTAGTCACAAAATTGCAAGTGTATACAAAATTATGTTTTGGCAAAGCAAAATACTATCTCTCTTAACATGACTCAATATGGGCTCTCACAGTGCAAATCTCCTAGACTCATGGTTTGTCAGAGAGGGAAACCAATGTCAAACCACTGTAGACATTAATTCAAAATCATAACACTCTCCCATTAAAAGCCTATTACCTTTAATATATGATTTTCACTATCTAGGTTCCAGGTCTAGTGCTTTCACTGTACCTTTTTATAATAAACAATCAGTCAAATAAAATAAAATGACACTTTTGTTTATGTTTACTTCTTTTTAGTATTCGCCAACTACGAGTTAATAGTAAGTTCATGACTGCAGAGACTCTGCAGTCGGGAGGGGGGGAGAATTCCACGCATAATAAGATAGGACAAACCTATTTATATGTGCAGAGTTCTCCATCCAACTGCAGAGTATCTGCAGTCATAAACTTACTATTAACTGGTAGTTTGTGAATACCAAAATATATATATATATATATATATATATATATATATATATATATATATATATATACTTACTCAAAAGTGTAAATTTAGCTTTTGTGAATCAGTTCCATAGCCTTTATCATTGGCTTGTCCCCATACCCAACTCAAGCCCACTGAACTCAGCGTAAGATTTCCACAAGACAACCATCCGGCATACAGTCAAAGAAGTACAAATATATTCTAAATTACAGTTGGCAAAGTAAAATACTATTGCTTCTAAGAAAGCCAAAAAGGGATTATTGTAGTTCATAACTTCTATTCCCACCATTTGTTTGGATGGATCACCAACAGCACAACTCTTGCCTATATTGGCAATCTGTGAAATTCTATGTAATAAAATACCTGTCTAAAGGCATTAGCATGGTGTGATAACAATCCATCCTTATATGCCTACTGTTTAACACATACTTTTCACAATAAAGAGGTTAGACTTACTGGGTTTGTCATAAAGTTTCATAACAAAGAGGTGAAACCTATGAAATCTTGTATGTTTTTTCCTAATGATCCAATGAGGCCTTGTCCCTTTGTCTTTACACTTTAGCCAGCAATGGCCTATTGAACTCCACAAAAAGTGGCAACCATCATGTATGCAATTATAAAATTACAACAATGTAGAACAATACATTTTACAAAACAATGTACAGCACCTCTCAACAGGGTCTAACAAGACCCAAAACAGTGAAACCCCCCAGGTTATGTCAGAGTGGGTGGCTAGCACTAAATCCCTTGCCTACTATTGTAATCTGTGAGATTACATTTAACAAACTGCCTGCCCATAGCCTGTAACAGAACGCAATAACAACTAACTGTTAAAGGCATATTAGCTTTAACATATGCTTGTCACAATTAATAATCATGACCAACTCCTTTAGTCACAGTGCTTCATAATAAGCAGACCACCCCTATGACATTGAACATATGTCCATCATACCGAACAGACAAATAGCTTGCCACCATAACCAACTCATGTTACAGTTTTGAGCATAAGCTTTTCCACAAGGCAACCATCAGGCAGACAGCCATAAAATTAGAAAGGAGTACAAAATTACATTTCACCAAACAATATATTATTTCTGCTACAAATGCCCTACAAGAATTCTTTAAAGAGCACACCTTCCATATTGATGCCTTGCCACACTGGGTGACGAACACCTAAAACCATTGCCTACTATGATAATCTACAAGATTCCATGTTACAAAATACCTATCTGTAGGCGTTAATATAGAGTATTAACAATCCACAAATACTCCTACTCACTGTAACTTATGTTTTTCACAATAAATATGCCAGGCCTAGTGCCTTTATCATAACATTTCATAATGAATAATTAAGGCCAATAGCCATGAGCATTGGCTTGTCACCATAACAAACTCAGTCCTACTGTATTGATCTAAATGTTGTCATACGTCAAAAAGTGCAATACAAACCATCCTTTTGTGGAAGTGCACACATTCAGACTTTCAAGTCCTATACTGAGTGGAAGCAATGTGTTGGTGGGGCCCAAACCCCTCTCTCAGTATGACTTTGAAAGTTGTGTTTTTGTTGATCACAAAAGGTCATGTGCTGGTTACACCATCGAGCCAGACCTAAAAATCAACGTAGATTAGTGTCACCCTGGGATCTCAAACACAATTTTCTGAGGTCTACAGTTAATGCCTGCCCTCCTCCCATCTGTGCTGCTGCCAGAGAAAAACAAACACTATAAATTATCTAGTTCTGTAAGACACAGTAATGGCATTAGTGTGTTATGTGTCCCTGAAAGCTCATGCCAAATAAACAAAATGATCACAGCTGCAGGGAAGCCAAGCACTTTTTTTTATGGATGCACACAACGTCTGCTAAGTCAAAACATGTAGTCTTGGCTACCAACGTGTGGGAGGAGCCAAAGTCCCTCTCTTGGTGGTGCTTTTTAAACCCCCTTTTTAGGTTGATCACATAGGGCCTGATTATGACCTTTGGGGATGGGATACTCCATCGCAAATGTGCCAGATATCCCGCCCACCATTTTACAAGATCCAAAGGATAGAGGGGAATTTGTAATATGGCAGATGCGATATCCGTCACGTTGGTGATGGAGTATCCCATCCGCCAAGGTCGTAATCAGGCCCATAATGTCTGCCAAGGCATGGCCTAAAAAAAAATTAATCCATATTTGCAATCACAATTTAGAATTCTGTGCTGGTAAAGCTGGCTTATTTCTTGAAACATACTTCTTAAATTATAATAATAAGACTAACTTCGTGGACAAATGTTCCTCGTTTGTCAACTCCAGACAGGCTGCTTGCTGGAGGCCTGATATTCCTGTGCTTATCCACAGGGTAGAATATCTCTGTCTGGAACCGGGTGCTGAAGGTCTAAGACATGCAACAACATAACACACACAAACTGAAATAGTTGAAAGGCAGTATCCTTGGTTCCGTTATGTCCCATTGCCAACCCCCAAAAAAGGCAGCATCCTCTATTGAGATCTACCCATGCAAGTGCCAGTCCTTCATTGACTAGCAGTTGTGCCCAGTCCATAGTCCAGGCCACAGTGACTGGTTCACATGTTACATTTTGTACGTAATGTATTTATTTAGCAGTCCTCGGACTACGTCTGCTGCACTGAAATACTGAAATGTTCGCATTAAAAGAGAACTCATGTTGTTGATGAAACTGTCGTGTCTGCACAGAAATGCTTACAATTTTACTGGTGGAGGAGCTGCATTTTTATGAGTTTCCATAGATCCCCAATTCAATGGTGCTGTATATGATGGAAGTCGCAATTTTAAAGAGGCATTTTTAGTTGTCTCATTGCACCCTAAAACGCAGTATAGTTTGGAAGGCCAGCCAACTGGTTCTAACAAGAATTTTCTGTATTTTCTGCCAACTTTCAGTAGGTATAATATTCAGCAGCTTCCAAAAGACTCCCAAGGTATAAGGTCATTTGACTCAGCATTTCTCAGCAAATTAAAGCCGGAATGTACGTGCTCATCAGACTCCTCCTCATTTACTGGACTCACAGTGTACCTTAACTTAGGTGTCTGACACACAGACTAGATGAAGAAAAAAGCAATTCTTTTTTTAACATTTTAGGCTTATCGGGGCTTAAGGGCAACAGTAGTGTGTCATTCATAACACAAAGAGTACCATTATTCATCTAATGGCACACCCCACCACATAGTCTTCTCTCACAGGCACAATAAAATACCCTACACACATCATAAAATCATCACCACCCACACTTACTTTTGAACACACTACACCTTAACCAATTTGAAACAGCATCGACCTACAACAAAGTAAAATGTATGCTTGGTTCCTCACCTTCATGTTATTCTTCTCCTTCCACTCACACATGTGTCTGGGATAGTCAGATGGCCTCACTGCCCCCATTCCACCCCTGCAATTTTCCTAAACCCGCTGCAGTCACCCAAAACCACTGAGGCAACAACGTTGCTCCTTCATGCCACAGCCTGCTTCCTAATGGGATAAATACATTGGCAACACATTAGAGGATCCACACAGACAATACATGTAGGCCACCATCTTGTTCAAAACCTGCTGCACCATGTGTAAGAATGTAATGATCGAAGCTCTGCTTTATCTGGTCGAAAAAAAGTGCCATCTTTGAGAGACCTTGCAACAGAAGTAGCCAATACATCACCAGGCTCGAAGTGAAGAAGTGCAAAGAAGAAAAAAACAAACCAGGGCACATATTTATACTTTTTTGCGCCGCATTTACGTCAATTTTTGACGCAAAAGCGGCACAAACTTACACAATACAAATATCTTTTGTAAGTATTCACCGCTTTTGCGTCAAAAAATGACGCAAATGCGGCGCAAAAAACGTTTACATATGGACCCTACCTACCTAGAGCTGGTACTCATGCGCCAGAAAATATCAGGCTTGCTCTTCCATGCCTACCCTCTAGAAAAGTGCTGCTTCATTCACCATTGTTTCACAGTTTTCTCTTCTGTTTGTCCTGTTTGAAGTGAAGACAGATTCTGTCCATCTTCTTCTTCCATTTCCATAGATATTGTATACGATCCCGCATCTTTTCCTATTATCTTGTGCTGTGCTCCGTTGAGTCACACAAAGGTTCGTTCGATTTGTACATCTCAGTACTTGGCAGGATGCTACTCACCAAGGGCAGGTCTGAGGAGATATGCCGTGGGTTTCTGCTTCATGGCGATTACAGAGATGCCTTTTGGGCTAAGAGGGTGCAGGGAAAATGCAGATAGGTAGAGTTAAGTGTAGGATAGAAAGAACCCATTTTAACACCAGCTTAGCCCTTTCACCCTTTAGCCCCCTTTCCTTGAAGGTTTTCATATTTTCCCAAAGGGTTTACCCCAAAGGATTACCAGCTTTCAACTCTGATTTGGCATTATAGATCTTGTAGTACTATTGCACTTTGGCCCATGATGGTGCTGACTTTTTTAATTCTGTAAGTCATTTAATGTAATTTTAGTAAAGTAAGATACGTGTAGCATTCATTAAAAAGTAGATGAGTTGTTAGATGTTTATGGTTCAGGTAATTTTTATTGAAGTCATTTTTGTCTCCCAGATGTCTGGGCATTGGTCCACACGCCATGTGGGTCAGGATTTCCTGTTTTCGAGTTTGACACATTGTAGGAGGCTGGACTGGCTTGTAGTGGGTATCAAGGGGTACTTACACCTTGCACCAGGCCCAGGTATCCCTTATTAGTGTAGATGGGTGTCTAGCAGCTTAGGCTGTTAGAAAAGGTAGCTTAGCAGGCAGCTTAGGCTGAACTAGGAGACAAGTGAAGCTCCTACAGTACCACTAGTGTCACTTGCACAATATCATAAGAAAACACAGTACACAGATATACTAAAAATAAAGGTACTTTATTTTTATGACAATACGCCAAAGTATCTCAGTGAATACCCTCAGTATGAGGATAGCAAATATACACAAGATATATGTACACAATACCAAAATATGCAGTAATAGCAATAGAAAACAGTGCAAACAATGCATAGTCACAATAGAATGCAATGGGGGCACATAGGGATAGGGGCAACACAAACCATTTACTCTAGAAGTGGAATGCGAACCACAAATGGACCCCAAACCTATGTGACCTTGTAGAGGTTCGCTGGGACTGTACGAAAACAGTAAGGGTTAGAAAAATAGCCCACCCCAAGACCCTGAAAAGTGGGTGCAAAGTGCACCTTAGTTCCCCAAAGAGCACAGAAGTCGTGATAGGGGAATTCTGCAAGGAAGACCAACACCAGCAATGCAACAATGATGGATTTCCTGACGAGAGTACCTGTGGAATAAGGGGACCAAGTCCAAGAGTCACAATCAAGTCGGGAGTGGGCAGATGCCCAGGAAATGCCAGCAGTGGGTGCAAAGAAGCTGCCACCGGATGGTAGAAGCTGTGGATTCTGCAAGAACGACAAGGGCTATAAACTTCCCCTTTGGAGGATGGATGTCCCACGTCGTGAAGAGTCGTGCAGAGGTGTTTCCGTGCAGAAAGACCACAAACAAGCCTTGCTAGCTGCAAGGGTTGCGGTTAGGGTTTTTGGATGCTGCTGTGGCCCAGGAGGGACCAGGATTTCGCCATTTGCGTGAGAAGACAGAGGGGGCGTCCAGCAAGACAAGGAGCCCACTCAGAAGCAAGCAGCACCCGCAGAAGTGCCGGAACAGGCACTATGAAGTGGAGTGAACCGGAGCTCACCTGAAGTCACGAAAGAGGGTCCCACGACGCCGGAGGACAACTCAGGAGGTCGTGCACTGCAGGTTAGAGTGCCGGGGACCCAGGCTTGGCTGTGCACAAAGGAAATCCTGGAAGAGTGCACAGGAGCCGGAGTAGTTGCAAAACACGCGGTTCCCAGCAATGCAGTCTAGCGTGGGGAGGCAAGGACTTAACTCCACCAAACTTGGACTGAAGAGTCACTGGACTGTGTGAGTCACTTGGACAGAGTTGCTGAGTTCAAGGGACCTCGCTCGTTGTGCTGAGAGGAGACCCAGAGGACCGGTGATGCAGTTCTTTGGTGCCTGCGGTTGCAGGGGGAAGATTCCGTCGACCCACAGGAGATTTCTTCGGAGCTTCTACTGCAGAGAGGAGGCAGACTACCCCCACAGCATGCACCACAAGGAAAACAGTCGAGAAGGCGGCAGGATCAGCGTTACAAGGTCGCAGTAGTCGTCTTTGCTACCTTGTTGCAGTTTTGCAGGCTTCCAGCGCGGTCAGCAGTCGATTCCTTGGCAGAAGGTGAAGAGAGAGATGCAGAGGAACTCTGATGAGCTCTTGCATTCGTTAGCTAAGGAATTCCCCAAAGCAGAGACCCTAAATAGCCAGAAAAGGAGGTTTGGCTACTTAGGAGAGAGGATAGGCTAGCAACACCTGAAGGAGCCTATCAGAAGGAGTCGCTGACGTCACCTGCTGGCACTGGCCACTCAGAGCAGTCCAGTGTGCCAGCAGCACCTCTGTTTCCAAGATGGCAGAGGTCTGGAGCACACTGGAGGAGCTCTGGGCACCTCCCAGGGGAGGTGCAGGTCAGGGGAGTGGTCACTCCTCTTTCCTTTGTCCAGTTTTGCGCCAGAGCAGGGCTGAGGGATCCCTGAACCGGTGCAGACTGGCTTATGCAGAGATGGGCACCATCTGTGCCCATCAAAGCATTTCCAGAGGCTGGGGGAGGCTACTCCTCCCCAGCCCAGACACCTTTTTCCAAAGGGAGAGGGTGTAACACTCTCTCTCTGAGGAAGTCCTTTGTTCTGCCCTCCTGGGCCAAGCCTGGCTGGACCCCAGGAGGGCAGAAACCTGTCTGAGGGGTTGGCAGCAGCAGCAGCTGCAGTGAAACCCCAGGAAAGGCAGCTTGGCAGTACCCGGGTCTGAGCTAGAGACTCGGGGATCATGGAATTGTCTCCCCAATGCCAGAATGGCATTGGGGTGACAATTCCATGATCTTAGACATGTTACATGGCCATGTTCAGAGTTACCATTGTGACGCTATACATATGTCGTGACATGTATAGTGCACGCGTGTAATGGTGTCCCCGCACTCACAAAGTCCGGGGAATTTGCCCTGAACAATGTGGGAGCACCTTGGCTAGTGCCAGGGTGCCCACACACTAAGTAACTTAGCACCCAACCTTTACCAGGTAAAGGTCAGACATATAAGTGACTTATAAGTTACTTAAGTGCAGTGGTAAATGGCTGTGAAATAACGTGGACGTTATTTCACTCAGGCTGCACTGGCAGGCCTGTGTAAGAAATGTCAGATCTCCCTATGGGTGGCACAAGAAATGCTGCAGCCCATAGGGATCTCCTGGAACCCCAATACCCTGGGTACCTTAGTACCATATACTAGGGAATTATAAGGGTGTTCCAGTATGCCAATGTAAATTGGTGAAATTGGTCACTAGCCTGTTAGTGACAATTTGGAAAGAAAATGAGAGAGCATTACCACTGAGGTTCTGGATAGCAGAGCCTCAGTGAGACAGTTAGTCATAACACAGGTAACACATACAGGGCACACGTATGAGCACAGGGGCCCTGGCTGGCAGGGTCCCAGTGACACATACAACTAAAACAACATATATACAGTGAAATATGGGGGTAACATGCCGGGCAAGATGGTACTTTCCTACACACATCAAATGTGTTTGTATTTTTTATATAGATACCTGGGGATGTAGTACCCGCATCAAGGCAAATAGTGTTTGAAAATGTGTAGAATATATATCAAGTCCATCATGACACCGGGACACAAGATCCAATGTTGCCTCGGTAGCAAATTCTCTTCTCCCTTGCAGCCATATTTGATATGGATAGCGCACATTATGTTCCACTATCAGCCAATCTGAACATTTATTGCCTTTATGAAAGAATACTCTATTTCATATGAGAAGCTTTCTGATAAATAATTCCGGATGTGTAAAAAAAGGAAACTTTTGTGATTTAAAAAAATCTCATTTTAATCGTTCTTCTTGTGGAGATTTAAAACTGTACCACAATGTTTCATTGGTGAAAGTGACAGTGATCGTTGTTATCATTTTAGAGAAGAGTGGGATAGGACGTTAGGAGTGAAGGAGGAAGGAAGAAGAAAATGGAGGTCAGGAGTGGACCTACGGGGCAGGGTCAGCAGTAGAACTGGAGGGAGAAGAAACAGAAGGAAGGGATAGCATTTAAGAGAAGATGGGAAGATGGAAGGATAGGCTGAGGACAGGTGGACAGGGAGACAGGAGGGCATGAAGGAGAGAAGACTGAAATGGCACACTATGGTGCGATGGTGAAGGACAAATGTCGAGGAAGAAATGGGGGGATGCTGAATAGGCAAGAGGCTGAAACTGGCGGTAGGGAGAGAAGTTGGGGAAACTAAAGTAAAGGGGAAGGAAGGTTGGAAGAGAGAGAATAGAGTGAAACAATGGAGTGAAGGAGGGAAGGGGGCAACAATATATTTGGATGGTGTGGGGGTTGAAAGGAAAAAGTTATGAAACAGGAGTGTACTGAGGGAAACAAGATAAAGAGTGGCATTTTAAAAGTGGGAAAAGAGAATATAGGCAAGCATTTGTGATGCAATATGTCTCACATTTGCGAGAGTTTGAGCCATTGGCATTGTAAATGACAATGTATTTTACCTTTGTGTTTTGGTTAGGAGTGTAGAGGATTTATGTGGTGTGGGTTGGAATTATGTCGGTTTGTATTAGAATTGTTAGCTGTGGAATTGTGTGGAGTTGAATAGTGTGGCGTGGGAACTGTGTGGTGTTAAGTACAATTATGCGTATTGGAATTATGTGTTAGGGTGTGGAGTGCAATTAAGTGAATAGTTGGTATGTGACATAGAGTGCATTTATGTGGGGTGTTATGTTGTATTGAGTAGAGTGTAATTATGTGTAGTGTAATGATGTGGCGCTGAATGGTACTGAATGGTAATAGGTGGAGTGTAATGACAACTTGTGGTGCCAGATTGTGTGCACTGAATTGTGTGGTGTTGTGTGGAATTATGTGACTTGGTTTGTAGTGGTATTATGTGGCATGGTGTGGAGTAGTATTATATGGTGTGGATTTATGTGGGATGTTGCAAAGTTGAATCATTTTTGTGGATTGTGTTTTGGAATTGAGTGTATATTTGTGTAGTGTAAATATGTTGCATGCAGGGATATTAATACTAAACTCAACAATATGTGTGATATGAAATACTCAGACACCATACATTGGTATGAGTGGTGCAATAAATAAAATGAAGTGCATGTGAGAGAAGGGTTATGGAGAGATGAGGGGCACTGTTGGAGGGTGATAGCAAAGGAGTCAATGGAGAAAGAAGTCATGGATGGAGTCAGCGTTCTGAAAAAGATTGCCTCACCAGGCACCACCAGAACTAAAGCCAGGCCTGGTGCTGTCACGACATTCCGGTGTCCCACCCATGCCAAATTGCAAACCTACTTTTAGGTATACAGCCTATCCTAACTTTGAAAACTTGATCTTTACTCACCCTAGTGTAGGTGTCTCCCCCTGAAACCATTATCCCAAAGTAGGCAGCAGACTTACATTGCAGGCTAAAAGTGGAAGTCCTTCCTGCAATTATCATTCCCCCGGGCCCTGCTCCTCAGAACACTGATATGCTCTATTCAATTTGTCACTGCTTCCTTATAAGTCACAGCCTCTAATGCCCGTACCCAGCACACCAACAAGAAACCTCCCTCCACAATGCTAACCCACTAACGGGAAGCTACCTTGATCCCAAAGTTTCACCTCACAATGAGATGTTGCCTCCACTACACTAGTCCCTTTGGGTTATGCTGATGCTGCTCTTGTATTTTAGTGTAAAGCTGCCTCTGGAAAGCAACATAACATATTGTTGCATAGGAACCCCATACAACACACATACACGTATTTCCTGACAAAAAGTACGTGTACTGCATTTCATAAAGAATTCTACACCTGATTGAGCTCCCGCTCGTGTTTCAGGGCTCTGATAAGTTTGCACGCATGTTAGTAGTGGAATGCACAGAAGCTGTGCCACTGCAGCCCCAGCTTACATTAGGCTGGGTGATGCTTTTCTTGACCATGAGATGATCTTTTCAGGTGCCGGGGAGGAATGTACATCAAGGGTGCGGAATTCTTAAGTGATGAGTGAACTGTGTTTGAGGGGGACTGGTCATTTTTTTACTCAATCACCGTACTTAGTGGGGAAAGAGTGAATTAAAATAGTGTGGGTCAAGGTAAGTGACAAAATGTACATGCATTTTAAAACAACAAAATAGATATCTCTACTTAATAGTATTCTTCAGATTCCTAATAACTGCAACAATGTTTTTCGGATATTCTTGGTATGACCTTTTGCAAAGTGCTTCAGACAAGTGATGATTGTATAGAACATATGGGCAGTATGCCATGACTCCTTTCCCACAAGAAACTAGAATGCCTTCTATAGCTCGACTTAGAAGTAGTGATTTTGAAGAGATCACTATTCCTTTAAGCATGCACGGAGCATATCTAAAGCATTCAAATACCTTTGGGATCTCTTTGCGCTATATACACCTTTGGTGGAAAAAAGCAAAACAAGGGGGAGGAAGGTGGGAAACAAAGGCGATGGTCATGAGGATCAAAACCAATGCCAGAGGGTGGGTGGATTAAAAATAACGGAAAGTGGGAGTTGTTTTAAAAAACAAATAATAGAGAGGGGGAGGCCACATGTGGTGGGTCTTAAAAGAACAATGGCCAATGAGGAGGTGTAAATATAATGGAGCTGGGGAGGGTGTTGGAGCTCAGAAATAGGGCTCAAGTAGGACAGGAGGCTCAACATCCTATGATTGGTGTGGTGAAGGATGGAGGGAAAAGAGCAGGCAGAATGGGGCAATGAAGAGTATACACGTACATCAGACCATGAGCCAAGGCATGAAACAATAAAAGAGTTCCTCAATACAAGAGATGAACAATCAAAGCATAAGCAAACTGTATTTGGCCAGTGCTCCTCAGCCAAGAAAGGAAGTGACTTATAGGGTGGTTAGAGGCAGCAAAGAAGAGAGACACTGCAGTCAACCTATGGCAAGCAGCAGGTGGCATCAAAGTCCTTTTACCGAATAAGCAGGTCTTGCAGACACCTAAGGAACATTCTGTCTAGTCACCAAAGGAGCAATTTTATACAGCTCACATGTTGCTTTTCTTTACAACCCGATGTAAATTGTCAGCTATGTAAGCATGCATTTATATTTAAGAAAGGTCAGTGAGTGAAACAAGCACTAATCTGGTTTATGTTTAACCTGAAAGGAAAAGGTTCAGACACAATCATTAACCTAGCTGATCGTTTGTCGGTCCACTAGAGCTTGGTGGCCATTGCCTCCATCCTACTGGAGGAGGAGCATCCATCCTAATTAGAGATAGCCACCTACCTGTCGGGATTCTGTGCGCTGCAGAGGTACATGCTGCTGTGTTGGCTCCCACCAAAGCAATTAAGGTCTGCTGACTGGGTGCCTTGTTCAAAGCTTCTGCTGGACAAACTTTATTCAGAGAAAACACATTCACAAAATGGAAATTTGTTTCCTCTGAAAAATAAAAGGGTCCCAACTCGCAGGGACTTTTCTATTTATGCGTGAGAACCATTATCACAGTCAGTGTCTGCCATGTAAAGGCTCTTCTGGTGTAATCCTGGTGCGACCCCCGACATTAGAAAGAATGGAGTATCTACAAGTTTGGTGGGATGTGAGCATTGTCTATTTATGTCGATGCATTTCTAAAGTGCAGATCTCACATTACCAGTCTTTGCTGGTTGTCTCTGTAATGCTGAGAGTCAGATTCACTGAAGCTTTGCGCTGGGGTCATTGTGTGAGGCACTTTATCAGCTCGAATCGGCTTATCTGTGGTCAGAAAGAGCCCAAAACTGAAGGGGTTTGCTCTTCTTTACAGAGGAGTGCACTCTGATGCCTGCCAAGGGCCCAGGACCTGGAAGACACTTCTTGGCAATAATGGACTCACACTAGCAGAGGCCAGCAGGACTGAAGTATTTCTAGTTGCAGGACTGGTTAGTTGGGCAAAAGCAGGATAGGTCTCTGGAGTTTGCATGCCCCCTGTTGCTCACACAGGAGGCCAGCCAGATAGCCTTTGGAGTCACTCTGGTAGTCCTGGATTCAAGGAGTAGGTCCAGGATTCCCTTCTCAGACAGCCGAGTAGCAGGGCACTCCTTCTATCAGCAGGACAGCAGGGAGTCCGTTTTCTGAGTCTCCCACACATCCAGATGTGATTTGATGAGTGGCTTATTCTATCCAATAGCTATACCTGGTGCCAGCCTTTGAAATGGGGGGGACTCCCTTTACTACTGCCACGTCTGGTTATGGAAAGTTCTTTGATTCTTGTCCAAGGCTTCAATTTGTCTGAGGTTACAAAAAACTGGTGTCAGGTTCCTTTGTATGTGTTCTGTAAGCAGCTCTTTGAAATGTAAGTGGGTCAGGGAAGAGCTCCCCTACAATCATCCTTACAGGAATTCCATCCTGCCAACATCTAGCCCCCCTTTGTCTCACTGTCTGGGAGAAATACAGAAAAGCCAGCTGAGAAGCGTTTTAGTCAAGTGACCAAAAACACAGTTATCAGGCACCAAATGGTTAGGTCAAGAAAATGCCAATTTTCTAAAAAGGGCATTTTCAGAATTGTTATGTAAAATCCAATACCATTAAAGAGGATTTAAAAATACAATTCATTTGAGTGCAAATCTCATTTTCCTATCTCCCTACCAAAATCAGGTTATCACTTATTAAGTTTAATAAGGTAATCCAGTGTTATCCTGTTGGAGCTGGTCCTTTTTTGCAGAGTCATCACCAAACTTTTTGCCTCCTTCCTCCTAATTTTTCTGATCTCTTGCTGTTGACTCTGAGCACTTTATCACTGCTGATTAGTGCTAAAGTGCAGCTGCTCTCCCTACTAAAGTGGGTATGATTGGCTTACAACTAATTGCCACACTTAATTTACCTGTAAGTCCCTTGTACAGTGGTATCCCTACACCTAGGGCCTGTAAATTAAATGCTACTAATGGGTCTGCAGCACTGCTTGCGCCATCCACAGAAGTAGCCTTATAAACCTGTCTCCGGACTGCTAGTAAAGGACCTGCATGCGTAGTTTACTGCCACAGGCACGTGGCATCTAAATTTACTTGCCAGGCCGAGAACCCCCCTTTTACTTCATGTAAGTCACCGCTAAGGTAGGCCCTAGCTAGCCCTGTAGGCAGGGTGCTATGTATGAAGAAGGCAGGACATATGCCTGGTTGTGTGGCCTGTTCTGGTTGTGACAAACAGCCTGTTAGAAATGGGGTTTTTGGTTGGCAGTCAGGTTGCCCTCTGTCCAAGCAAGAACCCTCACTCTAGTCAGGGTAAGTCACACACAATCCAAAATCAGCCTGTGCTCACCCTCCGGTAGCTTGGCACGAGCAGTCAGGCTTAACTTAGAAGGCAATGTGTAAAGCATTTGTGCAATAAATCATACAACACCATAGTATAACACCACAAAAATACACCACACAGTGTTTAGAAAAATATAGAATATTTATCTGGGTAATTGTAGGTCAAAGCGATCAAAGTTGCAATACGAATTTGTAAAGATATCACTGAAAAGTGATATTAAGTGTCTTTAAGTCTTTAAAAAGCAATAAAGTGTCTTTCAAGCACAGAGTACCTGGTTTCTGGTGGGAAATCTCCTCAGAGGGCCACAGGAGAAGAGATGCGTGGAAAAAGGGGTGTGTGCGTCGATTTCCTCTCAGCACACACAGACTTGCGTCGTTCTTTTCCACGCGGGGAAGTCGGGCGTCGTTTTCCGGCGCGCAGACAGTCTCTTTTTGTGGATCGCGGGGATTACCAGATGTCCCGGGTCTGTGTGTGGATTCTCCTAGTTATTTTCCGGCTGCGCGTCGTTCTGCGGGGCTGCGCGTCGAAGTTTCGATCTCACGGTAGGCGTCGCGTCGATTTCTCCTTGGAAGTCGGGCGGCGTTGTCCTTGCGAGGCCGTGCGTAGAAATTTTGGTCTCACGGCAGGCGTCGCGTCGATTTCTCCTTGGAAGTCGGGCGGCGTTGTCCTTGCGAGGCCGTGCGTCAAAGTTTCGCACTCACGGTAGGCGTCGCGTCGATTTCTCCTGGAAAGTCGGGCGGCTTTGTCCTTGCGAGGTTGTGCGTCGAAGTCTCGATCGTCCCGAGGGCGTCGCGTCGATCAGCGTCGGTGTGCGGCGTTTTTCTCGCCGCGAAACAAGCTGTGCGTCAAAATTTTCGGCGCACGGAGCGTCCAAGTGAAAGGAAGAAGTCTTTTTGGTCCTGAGACTTCAAGGAACAGGAGGCAAGCTCTATCCAAGCCCTTGGAGAGCACTTTCACAGCCAGACAAGAGTTCAGCAAGGCAGCAGGGCAACAGCAAGACAGCAGTCCTTTGTAGAAAGCAGACAGGTGAGTCCTTTGAGCAGCCAGGCAGTTCTTCTTGGCAGGATGTAGTTTCTGGTTCAGGTTTCTTCTCCAGCAAGTGTCTGATGAGGTAGGGCAGAGGCCCTGTTTTATACTAAGTTGTGCCTTTGAAGTGGGGGTGACTTCAAAGAGTGTCTAAGAAATGCACCAAGCCCCCTTTCAGTTCAATCCTGTCTGCCAGAGTCCCAGTAGGGGGTGTGGCAGTCCTTTGTGTGAGGGCAGGCCCTCCACCCTCCCAGCCCAGGAAGACCCCTTCAAAATGCAGATGTATGCAAGTGAGGCTGAGTACCCTGTGTTTGGGGTGTGTCTGAGTGAATGCACAAGGAGCTGTCAACTAAACCTAGCCAGACCTGGATTGAAGGGCACAACAAGTTTTTAGTGCAAAGAAATGCTCACTTTCTAAAAGTGGCATTTCTAGAATAGTAATATTAAATCCGACTTCACCAGTCAGCAGGATTTTATATTACCATTCTGGCCATACTAAATATGACATTCCTGCTCCTTTCAGATCAGCAGCTGCCACTTCAACAGTGTATGAGGGCAGCCCCAATGTTAGCCTATGAAGGGAGCAGGCCTCACAGTAGTGTAAAAACGAATTTAGGAGTTTTACACTACCAGGACATATAACTACACAGGTACATGTCCTGCCTTTTACCTACACAGCACCCTGCTCTAGGGGTTACCTAGGGCACACATTAGGGATGACTTATATGTAGAAAAAGGGGAGTTCTAGGCTTGGCAAGTACTTTTAAATGCCAAGTCGAAGTGGCAGTGAAACTGCACACACAGGCCTTGCAATGGCAGGCCTGAGACAAGGTTAAGGGGCTACTGAGGTGGGTGGCACAACCAGTGCTGCAGGCCCACTAGTAGCATTTAATCTACATGCCCTAGGCACATGTAGTGCACTCTACTAGGGACTTACAGGTAAATTAAATAGTCAATCATGGATAAACCAATCAATAGTACAATTTACACAGAGAGCATATGCACTTTAGCACTGGTTAGCAGTGGTAAAGTGCTCAGAGGTCAAAAGCCAACAACAACAGGTCAGAAAAAATAGGAGGAAGGAGGCAAAAAGTTTGGGGATGTCCCTGTCAAAAAGCCAGGTCCAACATGACCCCCTACCAGCCTAAAGCCAGGGGAGAACAATCACTATCCTGATGTACTTCCCTGTTTGAGGCGACAGAACAAGGACCCAGGCCCACAACAGCAGGGGCATGCTGCAGTTCTTCGCCTTCCTGACTCCAATTGGATCCCTCTGTCCATACTCTCAGGGCCCACTAAGCCCATCCATGGGGAACCTTTCTCCTTTCCTGCGGATCCCATCTGTGCAGCACCTAACCTTACTTTGCTCACAGATGTATCCCAGGAGCAGGATAGTACCACCAGGACCAACACAGTGGTGCTGCCCATTCTATCCCCGGGGTGTGACACTTGTCCCCTCCCCAGGGATAACTCTGTCCACCCGGACAGCAAGCCACCGTGGTTACTGACAGTTGTCAGGGATGAGAGCCAGGCCCCAGGCCTCTCAAAGCTCTCCCACCACTGTGGCTGTGGAGAGTGGGGGGCGGTAGCCCCAGGTGCTGGGCACCCTTTAACCACTCTCCCTTCCACCAGGTCAGGGATGACAGCCTCTCTGGGGCTCTGTACCCTCCCTCCTGGAGCGGTACCCCCAGAGTCCACCATGGTCAGGGTGCTTATAGAAGTCGCCCTGTACCATTCCTCCACCAGTGCAGGGCTGTTAACCTGAAACTGGCCCTCCAACCTGGGGTCTGTACCTTCAGGTTGGACTAGGGCCCGGGGTGAGGCTTCCCTCCCCCTGCCCTCCCTTCTGGGGTCCAGCACCCTCCAACTAGGAGTGGCCTCCTCAGAAGACAATAGGGTAGGGGCACTGTTATCAGTAGCCCCTCTCTCCAGGTCCGGGGGGACACCCTGAACCTGGTCTTCCAGCCCAGGGTCTGTACCCTCAGACTGGATCACTGCCTGGCAAACCAGGACTTTCTGGGAGGCACACCTACCCCCCACCAGGTCAGAGTTTAACCTCTGCACCTGACCATTCAACTCAGAGTCGCCACCCTGAAGTTGAACAATTGCCTGGCACGCCAGGACTTCCTGGAGGGCACACTGACCCTCCACCAGGTCAGAGTTTAACCTCTGAACTGGGCCATTCAACTCAAAGTCACCACCCTGAAGTTGAACAATCGCCTGGCACGCCAGGACTTCCTGGAGGGCACACTGACCCTCCACCAGGTCAGAGTTTAACCTCTGAACCTGGTTCTCCAACCTAGGGTCACCATCCTGAGGTTGGACAACTGCCTGGTACACCAGGGCTTTCTGGGGGGCACACCTACCCCCCACCAGGTCAGAGGTTAACCTCTGAACCTGGATATCCAACCCAGAGTCACCACCCTGAGGTTGAACCATTGCCTGGCAGGCCAGGACTTTCAGGGAGGCACACCTACCTCCCACCAGGTCAGAGTTTAACCTCTGAGCCTGGTTCTCCAACCCAGGGTCACCACCCTGAGGTTGAACCATTGCCTGGTATACCAGGACTTTCTGGGGGGCACACCTACCCCCCACCAGGTCAGAGTTTGACCTCTGAACCTGGTTAGCCAACCCAGAGTCACCACCCTGAGGTTGGGCAATTGCCTGGCACCCCAGGACTTTCTGGGAGGCACACCTACCTCCCACCAGGTCAGAGTTTAACCTCTGAACCTGGCCATCCAACCCAGAGTCGACACCCTGAGGTTGGACAACTGCCTGGCACGCCAGGACTTTCTGGGGGGCACACCTACCCCCCACCAGGTCAGAGTTTAACCTCTGAACCTGACCATCCAACCCAGAGTCAACACCCTGAGGTTGGACAATTGCCTGGCACAGCAGGACTTCTTGGGAGGCACACCTACCTCCCACCCGGTCAGAGTTTGACCTCTTCACCTGGTAAGCCAACCCAGAGTCACCACCCTGAGGTTGAACCATTGCCTGGCATTCCAGGACTTTCTGGGGGGCACATCTACCCCCCACCAGGTCAAAGTTTAACCTCTGAACCCAGTTATCCAACCCAGAGTCACCACCCTGAGGTTGAATCTTTGCCTGGCATGCCAGGACTTCCTGCGGGGCACTCTCACCCCCCACAAGGGACACGCCGTCCCCAAGGGCCACACAAGAGTCTGGTTGGCGCAGGTCTCCCGACCTCTGCCCATCCGGCAGAGTCTGGGTTTCCCCCAAACCAGAAACGGTCTCACCTGGGTCATTCCTGGGGGGCTCTGCTCTCAGAGCTGACCCCTGACTTTCAAGATCCTCCACTGGGGTCTGCCACCCCCTCTCAACCCTATGTCTGGACTTCTGCACCCCCTCACTAGGAGTGGTACTGCCAGACACCAGAACTGTTGGGATGCTGTCTACAGTCATCCCCCCAAGTTCTTCTGACACTGCGGGCTTCCCTCAAAAGGTGGCCCTACGGTACAGGTTAGGCTCTGAGACCTACCTGGGACACTACAATCCTCTCCCACCTCACTTGGTCGGGAACCACCTAGACCACTCCCTTCAGGAGCACCCCCAAATGCCTCTTCAGACTCTCTGGTACTCACCCAAAAGTCTGCCTCCACTGTAAGTTCCCTGGGGTCAGAGAACTCACACTCCACCTGGTGTTGGCGTAGCTCTGGAAAATAAGGACCAGACATATGCTCTCCAGCAATTACATCACTCTGCCCTTCACATGTATTAACCACAGTACCCTTCACCCAACCACCCAGTAACTCAGCCTTGGAAAAGCACTCTATGTCACCCTCTTGAGACTGGTGAGACAGTATCTGCCTGTCCCTGACACTCAACCCATACTCTTCTGGGATGTCTCTACACTCTATATCCAGGACGTCCACCAGGGGGGAACCCTTTTCTCTGTCACTCTCTGCTAGAGTCAGTAAAGTGTCCCTCCCCCCAGTAGGAATATGACTCCCTGTGCCAGTTCCCCAATCCTTCTCAGGGACCCTGTGCATAACGGGAACTACCTCATACTCTTGAACCACCTGGGGTGTGTCAACTCCCTTCTTCAAGTTGGGCACCACATCTCTGGGCTTGTGCCCTTCTTCAGCAGTACTGGATGCAAGATTTTTGCTGCCACCATCTGAACTGGACTCAGCCCTTCCGGCCTCCAGTTTCAGCTCTTTACAGCTCAGCTCCTGAGCTGCAATCTTTTCTTCTTCCAGGGCTAAGAGACTTGTTGCCTCAGCCCTTTCAAGAAACTCATCTAGTTCTTCCACCCACCGCTCTCGAGCTCGGAGCCATTCTGCTCTCACTGGATCTCTTTCCTCATCTGAGTCGTCATCTTCCTCATTTGAGTAGTCCCCCTCCTCATCTGAGGGGTATTTAGTCATTTGGTTTTTTTCTGCCTCTCTCTCTGCCCAGACTACGTAGGCATGTAGCATTTCCATCTTAGTAGATTTCCTTGATACAGGAAGGCCCCATTTTCTGCAAAGCCTCCTTAAGTCAGCCTTAGTGAGGTGGTCAGTAGGCACAAAGAGTGAGTAGGTAAGCAATCTCATTGCTGACAAGGTCTTACCGGCAAAAACCAAAATCCAAAGTCCAAAATATCAATAGTATATCCAGGAGGACATCAGAGAACCAAAAGCAAAAAAAAAAAGATGAAAGATCAAGTTGACCTTCAACTGTGGGTAGGTAGTGAAATACTTAGCTACTGTATGTCACTGCACAAACACAAGTCCTATCCTCACCGCTGATCACCAATGTTAGAAATGGGGTTTTTGGTTGGCAGTCAGGTTGCCCTCTGTCCAAGCAAGAACCCTCACTCTAGTCAGGGTAAGTCACACACAATCCAAAATCAGCCTGTGCTCACCCTCCGGTAGCTTGGCACGAGCAGTCAGGCTTAACTTAGAAGGCAATGTGTAAAGCATTTGTGCAATAAATCATACAACACCATAGTATAACACCACAAAAATACACCACACAGTGTTTAGAAAAATATAGAATATTTATCTGGGTAATTGTAGGTCAAAACGATCAAAGTTGCAATACGAATTTGTAAAGATATCACTGAAAAGTGATATTAAGTGTCTTTAAGTCTTTAAAAAGCAATAAAGTGTCTTTCAAGCACAGAGTACCTGGTTTCTGGTGGGAAATCTCCTCAGAGGGCCACAGGAGGAGAGATGCGTGGAAAAAGGGGTGTGTGCGTCGATTTCCTCTCAGCACACACAGACTTGCGTCGTTCTTTTCCACGCGGGGAAGTCGGGCGTCGTTTTCCGGCGCGCAGACAGTCTCTTTTTGTGGATCGCGGGGATTACCAGATGTCCCGGGTCTGTGCGTGGATTCTCCTGCTTATTTTCCGGCTGCGCGTCGTTCTGCGGGGCTGCGCGTCGAAGTTTCGATCTCACGGTAGGCGTCGCGTCGATTTCTCCTTGGAAGTCGGGCGGCGTTGTCCTTGCGAGGCCGTGCGTCGAAATTTTGGTCTCACGGCAGGCGTCGCGTCGATTTCTCCTTGGAAGTCGGGCGGCGTTGTCCTTGCGAGGCCGTGCGTCAAAGTTTCGCACTCACGGTAGGCGTCGCGTCGATTTCTCCTGGAAAGTCGGGCGGCTTTGTCCTTGCGAGGTTGTGCGTCGAAGTCTCGATCGTCCCGAGGGCGTCGCGTCGATCAGCGTCGGTGTGCGGCGTTTTTCTCGCCGCGAAACAAGCTGTGCGTCAAAATTTTCGGCGCACGGAGCGTCCAAGTGAAAGGAAGAAGTCTTTTTGGTCCTGAGACTTCAAGGAACAGGAGGCAAGCTCTATCCAAGCCCTTGGAGAGCACTTTCACAGCCAGACAAGAGTTCAGCAAGGCAGCAGGGCAACAGCAAGACAGCAGTCCTTTGTAGAAAGCAGACAGGTGAGTCCTTTGAGCAGCCAGGCAGTTCTTCTTGGCAGGATGTAGTTTCTGGTTCAGGTTTCTTCTCCAGCAAGTGTCTGATGAGGTAGGGCAGAGGCCCTGTTTTATACTAAGTTGTGCCTTTGAAGTGGGGGTGACTTCAAAGAGTGTCTAAGAAATGCACCAAGCCCCCTTTCAGTTCAATCCTGTCTGCCAGAGTCCCAGTAGGGGGTGTGGCAGTCCTTTGTGTGAGGGCAGGCCCTCCACCCTCCCAGCCCAGGAAGACCCCTTCAAAATGCAGATGTATGCAAGTGAGGCTGAGTACCCTGTGTTTGGGGTGTGTCTGAGTGAATGCACAAGGAGCTGTCAACTAAACCTAGCCAGACCTGGATTGAAGGGCACAACAAGTTTTTAGTGCAAAGAAATGCTCACTTTCTAAAAGTGGCATTTCTAGAATAGTAATATTAAATCCGACTTCACCAGTCAGCAGGATTTTATATTACCATTCTGGCCATACTAAATATGACATTCCTGCTCCTTTCAGATCAGCAGCTGCCACTTCAACAGTGTATGAGGGCAGCCCCAATGTTAGCCTATGAAGGGAGCAGGCCTCACAGTAGTGTAAAAACGAATTTAGGAGTTTTACACTACCAGGACATATAACTACACAGGTACATGTCCTGCCTTTTACCTACACAGCACCCTGCTCTAGGGGTTACCTAGGGCACACATTAGGGATGACTTATATGTAGAAAAAGGGGAGTTCTAGGCTTGGCAAGTACTTTTAAATGCCAAGTCGAAGTGGCAGTGAAACTGCACACACAGGCCTTGCAATGGCAGGCCTGAGACAAGGTTAAGGGGCTACTGAGGTGGGTGGCACAACCAGTGCTGCAGGCCCACTAGTAGCATTTAATCTACATGCCCTAGGCACATGTAGTGCACTCTACTAGGGACTTACAGGTAAATTAAATAGTCAATCATGGATAAACCAATCAATAGTACAATTTACACAGAGAGCATATGCACTTTAGCACTGGTTAGCAGTGGTAAAGTGCTCAGAGGTCAAAAGCCAACAACAACAGGTCAGAAAAAATAGGAGGAAGGAGGCAAAAAGTTTGGGGATGTCCCTGTCAAAAAGCCAGGTCCAACACAGCCTATTTGGTTTCTCACTGCCTTGGGGGCTGCCTTGCTCATAGGATTACATTGCAAATGCCCTGCCTTATGACTAGGGGGTATTGTCTGATTTATGAGGGGTAGCGTAGGCATGTTTGACATGGTTGTAATTGTAGTGAGAAATGCTGCTTACTGGTGTAGGTGGACTCCAATCCAAATCTGGGCAGAGTGACAGCTGGGCTTTGTGCATACTTTTCAGACAGCCTTTACAAAGGGAGGTGCAGGTGTCACAGAGGTGCATCTGCATTCTCAATGGTTTTCCGGGGCTGAGTGAAGGGGTGGTGGGGTGCACCTGCATTTGTAAAGGCTGTGCATTGCCCTCACACAAAGGGTTTGTTTTCCCCCAACTGATACCTGGAGCCTGTGCTGGAGGAGAGAGGGGATACTCCTTCAACCAGTTGTAACTGGTTGGAACCTTTTCTCCCTCTCTTTGAAAATGCTTTGCAAAACTGAAAAGTACAGGGGATTTTCCCCATGTTTAGAGACACTTTCCTACACAAGAAACATTGTTGAAGAAATGGACACAGAATGCTGCTGGAGAGGCTCACCAGGAACCGCCTTGGACTGCTGCTGCTGTGCTGACCTGTGACCTGCTGGGTCACTAGGAGAAACTGCCACTGACTGCATCCCCTTTGTGCTGGCCTTGTGCTCCGTTTGTGTCCTCCAGGAGCTGGGTGCTGTGGCCCCTGCATCTGCTTGATTCTCAGTGCAAAGGAAAGCTTTGCCTGGGGTGCTGAGTACCTGAGGAGCACTCCTTGTTATCTCATAAGCGCCGTGACAGCACCTTGTTTATAAATGCTACAGCATCTTCATATTAACAGATCATCCTGGAAGGAAGAAGATCATGTTATTATAGACCTAGCAGTTCAAAGTGGACTCGGTCACAAGCAGCAATTAACAAAACAAATTCATAAATATTTCAGAATTTTTTGTTTAAAAAAAAATGTTCACGCGAAATGGAACACATTGAGTCAAAGTTATGCCCTTTTACGGCTTCAATAAGCCAATATTATAGTTTTTTTATGGGAATCTTCATACTTTTAGGCATTTTATACCATTTTAAATCATGTCATAGGGATTGATCTTCCAATTTCTGCTTTGTGAATCACCGATTTAGCAAATTCTAGCACCAATATATTTATATCACTAACCAGTTTGACCTCAAGGATTGTCAAGTGCAGGGCTGTGTGCAGTGAACTCACCTGCACCAGCCACTGCCACTCCAGTGCCTACAGTGTGGACATGCTCAGGAACTCTGAACGCTCCGAGACTGCAGGTGTGGGTATGAATAAATTTGGGCCAAACCAGCTCTGCGGTAACTTGCTGCTTAATAGCACATCAGTGCTGGAACACTTTTGACTTTAAATTAGAGCCAGAGTGAACTCTTGAACCTCAGACTTCCAGTGAGGATTGCCCTAGATGCTGCCTATAATGAATGTGGAATGACTACTATCACTAGAGCAAGGAGGAGGTGGTGCACAGCAAACTGCCTACAAAAACACTAGAGCCCCAATCTCAAGGAGACTATCTAGTTGATCATGAATGTCCTATTTCCCTTGTGTTGTTAGCAGTAAAATAAAGTATTTCTCTTATCCTAAATGGGAGTATTTATTTGGACAATAATCTATTGCTGCTGCTACATGTATCTTGTGTTGTGAGCCTGTGTCCACCCCCCTACATCCACGTCTATCTCAAGGGAGCCTTGGACTGCTCAGACTACACTACACCTGAGAATCAAGTGCCGAAGGGGTATGTGGCTCAGTTGCTCAGAATCTATAGTAGGGAGGGTCTCAGGTCATCAGGATTAAAATGCATCCGCTTCCATAGTTGGGCCCTGTAACTCCTGCTTGCCCCGCAGCCCTCTGAACGGCGTTCTCACAGCCCCTTTTCTGCCATAGAAGCACTGCAGTGAGGGCACCACTGTTACCAGAGCCACACAGCTGCTGCGGAATCACTGACCGAGCTGGCAGGGGTAGCAGGCGTTAAAAGTGCCGAAAAAAATGACACAAGGAAATCTGTTTGATTTCCTTGCGCCATTTTTTGGGCCCCCTAACAGGGGAACCACCCCTTATGCATATATTATGCCTGGCGTAGGCATAATGTAGCACAAAGGGTTACAAAGATGTGCAATGCATGGATTGCGCCACTTCGTAAATAAGGTGCAGCGTTTTTGGCCCTCTAACACTGCATTAGCGTCAAAAAATGACGCTAATGCGGTGTTAGAATGGTGCTAGGGGCTTTTAAATATGCCCTTCATTTTGTTTTTGCATTTCACAAGTCTGCTAAGTATCACTCTGTCATGTGATACCATCAACCATTCCTGACCTTTCAGGCAACAGCATTTTGCATTGTGGGGCTTGCAGTGTTGTGTTTAATCAGTGCTTAATATGTAGAAATATAATAAGTTACAGTACTAAAAAATAAATGCAGGTAGGTGCCGTCTGCAAACACTGGCTCAAATTAAACACAGCTTTTAACACTGTCATTATGGACTCAAATTCCCAGCATACAAAGTGCTGTTGGCTAAAATGCAGGAATTGGCCAAAGGTATTTTACATGACATGAAGCCACTTGCCAGCTATGTTTTGCGTTTTTGGAAAATCGCCCTGCACATTTCAAAACTTGCATCCTTCACATATAAAACCAAAGTAAACTCTACTCACGTTTAATGGAAGGGTTCGCTCTTTCAGTCCCGTTATGCATTAAAACAAGCATTGACAATGCAAAATATTTTGTGTCCTGGAAAGCTTAAGTCCAAAAGTCACAAACAAACAAAAGTACAACACTTTAGCAACAGTGTGATATTCCCTGACAGAACGAATAAGTAAATACATGGTGGCAGTAGCAGGTGGAGCATCATCAAATTCATTCACACATACAGGACAGAAAAAATACAGGTAACTAGCACACTAAAAAGGTAGTGAGAGGAATTTAAAGTCTGTTGTATGTTCTCTGTAAACAGAAGTAAGCATAGATGAAGCATAGAAGTATGAAATGTCCATACATTCATATGCTTACCCTTTCCGTTTCATGTTTCAGAGCTCAAATATTACTTCTACACAGTCAAGCACATTCCTCAGAATTATATATCTTTGTATATTACATCAAAAATTGTTAAACAGCCCCTGGTTCTTAAGCTATAATGTACCAATTACATTGTAGGTATAAGTGCATTTAGTATGTCCTTTGGTTTTTCTTAAGGTGAGGGGGCAACAGAAATGGAAACACCCCATCTTCATAGAACAAGTACAACTTGACCAGAAACAGTGCAACCTTCCCCCCTTCTTACCCCATGTACAAACCGGGCAGCAACAGAGGAAACATCGCATCTTCATAAAGCAAAAACAGTGCAAACTTCCCTCCTTCACATGCCACAGACATACTGGTCTGCCGCAAGCTTTGCCTTCTCACAGAAAATGTACAACATCGCAGTAGCAAAGCAAGCTTCCCCTTCTCACACAAGGCAGCAAGTGCAAGCTTCCACTCCCTGCAGAACAGATTATCATCGCCCTTAGAACATGTACGGTTAAGGCGTGAGTGGCATGTAGGTTATAGAGATATCTCTGGGGCTGAGGAATGTAGAGGGGGATGAGTGAGTCCTTATGTAGGTCAGACACCATTCTTTCATAGGTGATATGTTCCACATGCGCATCCTCAAAGTCCTTCTGCAGGCACCCACAGACCTTGGGTTAGTGTTTATTCTTTGGTTTTCCACATATTGAGAAGTCTTCATAACCTAGTAGGTCACTGTTTTTGGAGCAGCCAAACCCCAGCTTAAGTACCTACGTTCTAGACAGGTGCGCGGCTGCCAACCTCTTCGAAAAGCTTTTCTATCCGAGCGCTGCAGGCCCTGTTCTATCCCTGCCTCGGTTCTGCACCTGCTCAACATGCTGAGGGCCGACACTGCGCAGTCATGCCAGCTACACTTGTTAGGGCCAACTGTTGCAAATGCCACATCAATCTTAGCCACACTGGCATGGGAGACAGAGCTTCCCGAACCTCCCGAGCCTCAGCCACACTCCAGTCATAGCCAAATATCTGTCAGAGCAACACAATAGTCCGAGCCAAGCAGTTGTCATAGCACAACACGTGTGAGAGACCCACAGGACCACTGCAGTCAAACCCACAGGGGTATCAGAATAGCACACCTGCCCTTCGTGTGATCTCTCAGTTACCCTGCTGTCATACCAGCGAAGGGCCAAAAATGTAGAAACGAGGCACTTCTAGGCAGAGGCCAACCACACCGCTTCCAAAATGGATGCCAAACTGCCATTACAAATACTGAATGGTTGCCTAGTAAAATGCAGATAGCCTACATACTGAACCTATCAAATTAGGGGTCAGCCTCAGAGAGTCAGAGGTCAGCAGCGAGAGAGCAACGCCTCCCAGTACGACACGCCTTGATGCAAGAGGCTGAAACTTCCCACTGTGACTGTAAGGCTTCAGTCTCATTTTGGTATTTATGTATGCTCATACTTCTTCAGAGTGCCACGAGGCAGCTGTAATATGGCATGTTGGCGCTACATAGAACACCTGCGCAAAACAAATATCTCGTCACAATAGAGTGTTCAAATAAGGAAGGCATATAAAATAGGTTTCTCTTGATGCATGTTAAAGCACCTCAGCAAAAATGAGCAAGGAAATTACAAGTGGTTGATGGGGAGCGTCGCGAGTCTGGTTGATCTTTCTGTATGACCAGGTTGTCGCCTCTAATTCGAGTGTTTGTTCAGCCAACAACAGGCGGTCCTCAGACTAGGAACGTTTAACAGATTTAGGGCCAGATGTATCAAAGGGTTTTTCCCATTCTCTGTCAATGGGAAAATGTGTTCGTACATATGGCCCTTAATGAGGGTCAGTAATGCAAAGACTTTTCACATATTTCAATGAGTTTAAACCACTTTAAATGACTAGGCAGCTTGTAAACATGGCATGTTTTCTGCTAGTGCTCGAACGGCCACCCCCTTTACAGCACTTAGTCTACTGATCAACATCGCGTCATGACATTTGCACTCGGACCCTCAAGCCGCAGCTCACAATAATCTGAATATGTCCCTTGGCTCATGAAAGTGATTTACGGCGATAAGGTGCCCTCTAGTGGCCGTTCGGGGTTCATCTCGAGTTAGTCGGAGGCTATCGTTTGTGTCCCAGCTCATGCTTAAAATAGTGGCGGCACATCGCTTTGCTTGAACACTTCTGTGCGCTTACACGTGCTGTTACGCTCTGAAGCGGACATCCATAAAGTGACTACCAGCGCCATATAAAATACCTGAACAAACATTGAACCTGTCGTTAACGACGAGTCAGCAAACTATGATGTCGCCCACTGCGAGGGGAGTAGGTCCAGGAGGAGTTCGTGGAGTCTCACACTTCCCTTAAAAATGTACTCGGCAGTAAATAGTTGAGTACAAGTGTTTCCAGTCGGATAATGTGAAGTGTCTGCGGATTTCACCTGGGATTTTTACATACCCCCATCGACAAACACACACACTCTTTTTCATCCATGTATTGAAAGCCTTAACAAATGTTGATTAGTCGAAAAAATATTGCTTTTGTAAGTACCATTAACGAGTGTATCCCCATCTTTTCACTGCCCATTAATTCCTCTTTGTTTCACATATATGTGTTTTAGCACAATGTCCCAGCTGATTGTTGAGAAATCTGAAGCTCACACCCAGCCCCAGTCTTACTGACCAAGATATGCCCATGCCCACGCTCCCTGCAGGATACTGCCGAAAAGCCCCCCTGCTCTCAAGAGCAGCCGAATCTCGTGTTGCAGAGGTTCAGGTAGTTTGATGGCCAAGCAGGGCGCCACATCTTTTTTGACCCCCACACCCCCCCATTAACCTTCTCCTCCACGAATTCCCTTACTACCACCCCCAGTGCCCTTCATCTTTCCATAGACCCACCCTCACATTTACTTCATTTGTTGTATAGTGCTACTTATATCAGTGTAGGGTGTCAGAGCATTTTACATCACACACACATTATACAGAGACAAAGAATCATATGTGTGTAAATCAATCTATAGAAAATTTTACACCAAACAATGAGGATTAGAAGGTAGAGGAAGGAATACATACCACCCATGCTACTAGGCAGTATGTTTTTGCCTGGAGAAACACAAACCCAGAATTTAGAACTATTGCAATGGTTGGGGTTGGGGTTGGCTTTACTATCAATAATGCATATATACGCAAACGAACCCTTTCTGGCAATATTAAGATAATGAAAGACTGGGGAAAACATGACGCTCTCTCCTACATCATGTGGTTTGTATGCATCTCTTTGATAACGGTCCAAGCCCACTGAATTATATTAGGTTTGTAATATATGAACCGCAAGTATCAAAAGGATCTCTGCGACAACATCAGTTACCCACTGAGCTATCCACTTACAGTTCTTGATTTGGACGCTACACGTTCTTTAAAGCAGGCATATTAACCCTTTGCGCTACTTTATACAAAACTCATATTTCTCTCCAGCAGGGACAGGACCCTTGAGTCGGCGCTGCTGCACTGTTTAGATCTTAAAATTGGCTTTTTCGGACTGTTTCCTCACACACAGTTTAAAAGGAGAACTAAGGAAAGTATAAAAACAGCAACTCTCCAGAATCTCTAGGTGGGAAAACATTTAGAACGTGCTCTAGTCCTTACACACATAGAGCAGGTGATGGAGTTCTCGACAGGGACATGCCAGGCGCAGAGTTTGATGATGGAAAGTCAGAGGCTGGCTGGCCCCCAGTGACAGAGGAAGACGTCCGAGTTAGTCGGGTTTATATAAAAGGCTGGAGTGGCCGGGGAAAAGCCAGTCACCGCCAGTAAGGTATTTGTGCAAGTGGAGACTCATAAGAAATATTTTAAATTTACACTTACCAGCTTGCCAAGCAATGGGCAAGCCTATCCACCTGAAGATGCTATAAACATCTTAAATCTCTCTGGGCACAGATATAAAACACTTTTACCTTACTGAACAAGTCTCATATGCACAATAATGTTTCAAAACTGAATCTGACAGCGTCTGCCATGACTTGCCCCAAAACAATTAAAGAAGGCACCTGAACTTGAGATGGCGCTGCGAGGCCATACCAACAAAAATAGGATCGCTACGCACGTTCCTGCACCCTAACATCACTGAACATATGGTGCGCGAGTAAAAAAAAAACATCACTGGGGATAAAAAAACATTCACTGCAATGCGGAGTAGTAAAATGAATTCAGGATTGTCTAGACATCACACAGCGCTCCAGCAACCCTGGCTGCATCTGACATTTCAATTCCTTAATATGGCGCGCGTAAATTATATGAGGTGTAAATATCAAAGCCCCGCCTGGTTCTGTAACCCAAGTAGCAAGACATAACTGGCAGGAGCCTCTTTAGTGGATCATCCTTCCCACTTGCTCATAATGTCCTGTCTTGTTTACTATACATTATTGACAAGGGAATTCAGGGACATATTTAAGAGTCCTTAGCACCATTTCAACACCACATTAGCGTCATTATTTTCACGCTAATGTGGCATTAAAAGGCCAAAAATGCTGAGCCATATTTATACAGTGGTGCAATGCATGCACCGCGCATTTTATAACCCTTTGCGCTACATTATGCCTGCGCCAGGCATAATGTATGCAAAGCGTGCGCTCTTCCTTAGGGAGGCTAAAAAAATGGCGCAAGGAAATCTAAACGATTTCCTTGCATCATTTTGTTCAGTACTTTTAACGCCTGCTCAGAGCAGGCGTTAAAAGTAGGTTTCCATTGTTTACAATGGGCCCCTGGGTGCTTTGCAGGATTGGCATAAAATATTTTCACACTAATCCTGTCAAGCCCTGGCGCCAGATTTTAAATGTACGGCGCACACATAGTGGTGTTAGGGGGTGCTAAGGGGCACAAGAAAAGTGGCGCTGCACTGTGTACAGCACCATTTTTCTCAAATATGCCCTTTACTCCACCTGGAAGGAGTAAAATTATGGCCAGCTATGGCATTAGTAGCACCCAGTGCAACAGTGTTTTTGTCCCCCCCTCAAATGACCTTCTTTATGGAGACCCAACCCTACCACCCTCGACCGGTGCCCCTCATCTCTACATAGCTCCTCTTTATCTTTCTTTTCATTTGTTTTGAAGAGCTGATTGGGATTGGCTTTACTAATAGGAATGCATTTTTACCCAAAGTAACCCTTTTCAGCAACATTCTGAAAAGATAATGAAAGACTAGGGTAAAAAGCATAGGTGCATATTTATGATGCCCCTAGCTCCATCTTGCGCAACATTTGTGTAATTTCTTTTTACACAAATGTGGAGTTAAGACGGCATTTCCCATGCACCATATTTACAAAGTGGTGAAATGCAAGCATTGTGCTGCTTTGTAAACCCTTGCTCCAAATTATGCCTACACCAGGTATAATGTATGCAAGTGGGGGATTCCCAGTAGGGAGGCCTCGAAAAATGCCACAGCAAAATTTACTAGATTTTGTGGCGCCACTTTTTGCATCATTATTAGCTACTGCAAGCAATAAGATGACTCTCCCATTGAAAAAATGGACCGCCCAGTGCTGCATTAGCGCCATAATTTGTGGCGCTAATCCAGACAAGTGCCACATTAGTGCCATAAATAATGATGCTAACGTGGACACGACCGCCATGATGTGCAGTATTGTAAATATGGTGCACACATAGGCCCATATTTATACTTTTTGACGCTAAACTGCGCTAACGCAGTTTAGCGTCAAAAAGTTTTGCGCCGTCTAACGCCATTCTGAAGCGCCATGCGGGCGCCGTATTTATGGAATGGCGTTAGACGGCGCAATCAGACCGGCGCTGCCTGGTTTGCGTGGGAAAAAACCACGTAGACCAGACAGCGCCGGCGTAGGGGGAAAATGGCGCATGGGCGTCTTAAAATGGGGCAAGTCAGGTTACGTCGAAAAAATCGTCTTAACCCGACTTGCGCCATTTTTTAACGACGCCCATCCCCCATCAACATGACTCCTATCATTGTAAAGATAGGAGTCATGCCCCCTTGCCCAATGGCCATGCCCAGGGGACTTCTGTCCCCTGGGCATGGTCATTGGGCATAGTGGCATGTAGGGGGGCACAAATCAGGCCCCCCTATGCCACAAAATATTATTTAAAAAAAATAAAAAAATACTTACCTGAACTTACCTGAATGTCCCTGGGGTGGGTCCCTCCAGCCTTGGGTGTCCTCCTGGGGTGGGCAAGGGTGGCAGGGGGGGTCCCTGGGGGCAGGGGAGGGCACTCTGGGCTCATTTTGAGCCCACTTGTCCCTTAACGCCATGCCTGACCCAGGCGTTAAAAAGCGGCGCAAATGCGCCGCTTTTAGCCACGCCAACTCCCGGGCGTCTCTTTTGCCCGGGAGTATAAATACCACGTAAAGGCCTGGGAGTCATTTTTTAGACGGGAACGCCTCCCTTGCATATCATTAACGCAAGGAAGGGGTTCACGCAAAAAAATGACGCACATTCCGGGAACTTTGGCGCTATTCGCCTCTAACGCCATAGTATAAATATGGCGTTAGTTGGCGTTAGTTTTGCGTCGAAATTGCGTCAAAAAAAACGACGCAATTTCGGCGCAAACGGAGTATAAATATGGCCAATAGTGTTGCTAGGGGCATGGAATGAGGTGCTAGAATCATGATGCACCATTTTTCTATATATATACCCCTTAAAGTCCTAAATTATACTATGCAGTTTGCTTGCAGCTCTTTAATCACAGTTCATAAGTTACGGTGCTGTATTAATTTATAAACTGCCCGTAGCAAAATGATCTCTGCGGCACAAGCAGTAACCCACTGAGCTAACCACATAAAATAAAGTTCTGTGATCTGCATCACCTTCTCTACTACTTTATGATGAGTACGCTGCCACTAGATAAAACTCCATCTCTCTTCAGCAGGAACTTTAATTGCTAGTTATCCTGACATTTTTATTGTTGCCTGAAATCTGCCAGACACACAGATAAAACTGCAACAGGTACTTGTAAACCCATAAGTTATTTCTAAACACATCCACCCCAAGGTCAGTTGGAAGTGTGTCTGCAACAGTTGCTCTGCCCTAATGATGGCCCTGTCTCACAATATTGGCTCTCCAACCACTTGCAAGAACAGACTATTAGAAAATAAATAAAGCGCTAACACGCAGTCACACTTTGTCACCAATTTTTTTCAACTCTGACTTCTGGTAAGCAGCATATTGGCTACTTCGACTGATTGAATTGGACTAACAGACCCGAAAATCATAACGTGTTATAGAGAAGTTTGTTAGCAGAGTATAGTCAGGGCCACTAGAATGATGAAGCAGGGGAGGACGAAATTACGTGGCAGGTTTGGCTAAATAATGCAGCAAAAAAGGCAAATTATGCAGCAAAATGCAGCACATTTTGAGATAGCATTTCTTAATTACTTTGTAATTTTTACCCATGTTACCAATCCTTAGCTGAAGTTTCGCCTAATTCGTACCACTTTAACACCCAAATACAGCAATACCCTACTAAAAGGGGACCACTGCACACCAACACGCATGGCTGCTTTTTTTTAGTAACTTTCGATCATTTGAAATAGAGACAACTTGTGTTGTTAAAATCTGCAATTTATGAAGCAGGCGATGATTATGTGACAAATGCAGCGAATCTATAATTATGCAGAAAACTCAGCGGCTGCAGAATTTCGTAATTCTATTGGCCCCGAGCTGTGGCCTTGGTGATAAGGAATCGCTTGTAACTATAGGTAATATCACATTAAAAAGCGTGCTAGAAGGGCAAAGCTTGTCTATATTATCGGTTATTTAGACCATACTTGGCAGTAAACACATTGACTTGTATGAAGGTATTTTAGTGGCAAGTTATGTTGTGGTGTGTCGACGTATTGACGTTGAAATGATGAAAGGCTGAGTCGACTCAAGCAAGACTCAAACCTTGAAGTGGAAGAGCTACTGAAGGATCGAACAGACGCCTGCCACTGGTACAGTTTAAGGTGGTCTTGGATCATTGAGCCAAAACAAACTGAATTGCAATGTGGCTCCTTCCTAACTCCACCTTCCCCCACCATTCACAAACCGTGAAGCTTTGATGTTACACAGTGGTGAAAAAGGGATTAAAAAAATCGAGGCTGAATGAGAGAAAAAAAGTCTGAACAATCCCGGCTTCCCCGCTTGACCGAAATGTGTGATCCTAGGCAAATATTTAATTTCACCATGTCTTCTTTTTCTTCCTTATCGCACACCACAGCAAACTTTGGCATAGTGGCATGCGCTCAGGGTGTGCGCTGTACAACAACCTCTCGTTTATAATTTTGTATACCATACTGTTGCTCTATCTATAATCTGGGCTATATGTAGGGGGCAATTGACAACTGACTTGATTCTAAGTGTACTAATGACAAAGGCTTACAAGTTCATGTTTAAATACCATCACTTTTAAGAAATGCCTTTCAATGCAGTGATACAATATTGACTATTAAGGTGAAACGCTTACGTGTGTTAAAGTTATACACTTTTTATATGAGACTATAACATGTTCTTACATGATGTTTGTTGCACAATATACATGCCAAACATTTTCATGGCAGGGTTCTGGTTTGGGGGCTATTATTCCCAAGCCAGACCCTTGGCTCAGCGCTTCCTGTTAATTTTTTGGCTCACCCACCTCCACTGGAACCTGTGACTCACTGGTTATTTTCAAAGGTCTGCTAAGACGTCACTGAGCTATCTACTAAAGTTCAAACGCAGGAGTGGTGGTGGGGGGGGGGGGGGGGGGGCATTTTAGTGCTAGCGGGTGTCCAACCCATTGAGCTACGCTTTCAACTGATAAGGGGGTGAAAGTCTGTAAACAGTACATTCTGCCAGCTGTTATTCCCGTGTCTCTTTTTGCTCTACAGCGCCCTGACGCCAGTGAGTGGTATCAACGCTATTTAAAATAAACATGTGCAGCACTCTGCTTCCATCCAGTATGAAACTGCAGTCTTACCTGCCTTCGTTCCCTCTCTCAGATCCACAGGTCTGAAAGAAACTTTAGTCACAAATATGAGTGCTCGGTAGTCCAGGGAACGGTGCCAGCAGCATCGGCTGTGAATAGCAGCGGGTACTGAAAGTCCCGGTCCTAGCGTATCACTGGAGTGCACTGCTGAGAGTCCGAGGCGCGGTCTTCGCCGAGCCCCTGCGCATCTGGCTGCAGGAGCATCCAGTGTCTGTCATTATAAAGACACCGACCGTGATGTCACCGCGGAGCTTCCAGGGCTGAGACGAGCGCGCTGTGCTCCTCTGCAATCTCTCCCGGAGCTGGGGGCTGCTGAGACCCGCACCCCTCAGTCTTAGTTCAGTCACTGCTCAGACCAAAGCTCGCCACGTCTCTCTCTATCCTCGGGTCTCCTCGGAACAGTTCCTCCTTTTTTGTATTCATTGACTGTTGTGTTCCGAATATCTCTCCCTACACATTTATTTCATTCATTAGCAACCCAGGCTATCGCTTCTCGCATCTCTAGTCAATCGCCAGTATGCTCCGAATATCTCTCCGCATCTCTTTACTCATTGATTGGTCTGCTCAAAAGATCTGTCCTCAAATCAACTTTCGCCTTTTCCTATTTTCTGCTCTACTAAAACGACCTCCCTTCTGTTCAGTCTCTGGTCTGTTCGACGCTCTTTCCTCGCATTAATGCATGCATTCCACCAGTTTCTCATCGGTCCAGATCGCCGCTCCTCATATTTATATTTATTCGCTGGTCTGCTCAGAATATAGTTCCTCGTACTTTCGCTGCTTTCATTGACTGGTCTACTCAGTCTATCTCTGCTTGTATCCCTCTTCAGCCGCTGCCGAGCCCGGCTATCCCTCTTCGCATGTCTATTCATTCATATATGGCTAGTTCGAGCTCTCACTCTTCACATCTCTGTTCACTCAATGTTTTGCTCGGGCTGTAGCTTGCAAAATCTATTTCCATTCACTGGTTTGTCTTTCTTCTCAACTGTATGTTTACCCTGTGTGGGATCAGGTTCTAATCTCATCCTATATCTCTTTGTTTATTCAATGTTGCCCCAGGCTCTCGTTCTTAACATCTCTCATTCACTGATCCTCCCGAAATGTTGCTGAAAAGAGTTAGTTTGGGTAGCAATGCATTCTTATTGGTAAAGCCAACCCCAATCAGCTCTTTGAGAGACCGAGGCTATGGAGAAATGAGGGGGACTGGTCGAGGGTAGTAGACTAGCGTCTCCATAGAGAAGGAGGTCATGAGGAGGGGCAAAAAACATTGTTGCACTGGGCGCTACTAGTGCCATAGCCAGGCGGAGTAAATTCCATGTTCCTTAAAGTAGCGCAATCGGGGGCATTGTGAGCAGAGGAAAAGGGTGATAAACTTAAGAGGCTCCATATCCTTTTTTACAGTTTTTTTTACTGGTCTTCCAGACTCTATCTTCCCTCTCATCCCACTATTCATCCACATTACTCTTGGCTTTACATTTTCTATCATCTCTGAATTCATTCATGATCTTAACTAGCTCTACGTTTTCTCTCATCTCTTCATTCAATCATGATCTTCGCAGGCTCAATTTTCCTCTATCCGCATTATTCATTTATTGGTCTGCTCAGGTTGTGCAAATCCTCTCATCTCTCTCTTCAGTCATGTTCTGGTCATGATAATTCTTTCCTCTCATATTGTTACGCTTTCATTGTCGTTTGAGCTCTATGTTTCATCTAATCATTCCTTTCATTGCTTGCCCGGGCTCTCTCTTTTCTCTCATCTCATTATTCATTCATTGGCCTGCTCAGACTGTATCCTTCCACTCACCTCTCTGGACATTTCATGGTTAGCTCCGGCTCCACCTTTCCTTTAATCTCTCCATTTATTCATGGTCTGTTCAGGCTCTGTCTTTCCCCCCACATATCTATTCATTCATGTCTACAGAGGCTTTCTTTTTTCTTCTCATTTTCCTAGTTAATCATGGGCTTCTTCCTGGCTTTAAGTTAAATCTCTCTATCCACCACAATCTATGAAGTTTCTGTTTGTCCTCAGCTCTCTGACTGCTCATGGCCTGGTCAAGCTTGTTCCACTCTCTGTATTCATGGTCTGCTCAGGCTCCCCTTTTCACCTCTTAATATTTATTCAAGGTCTACTCAGTTTCCTTGTTCCTCTCAATATACTGGTAATTCACAATTTGCCCAGGCCCTGTCTTTCTTCTAGTCTCACTTCTCGCTCAAGGACCAATAAGAGGCTTTCTTTCCCGTCATACTGCAGTAAATTCATGGTCTGCACATGTCATTACTCAATTATTGGTCCATTGATGCTCTATGTTTCTTCTCATATCTCCAGTCCCCTCATCTAATTATTTATTAATGGTCCGCCCAGACACTATCTTTCCTCTCATTTCATTAGTCATTCATTGCTCACTCAGGCTCCACCTTTTATCTCATACTTCAGTAATGCATGGGCTGCCCATGCCTTATAATTCATCTCATGGCATTATTTAGTCACTAGTCCACTATAAATCTATTATTCGGCTTCTCATCTTAGTATTAATTTATTGTAACATTCAGGTTTTATTCTTCCTCTCATCGCTATGTCCATTTAGGGTCCACTCAGATACTTTCTTTTCTCTAATGCACCTTTTCTCTAATTCATAGCCGGCCAAGGCTCTATCTTTCCTATCATCTCATTATTCACTAATTGGTCTAGTCAGGCCCCAGCTTTCCACTAATTTCATTATACATACAAAGTACACTCAGGCTCTTTCTTTCATTCTTTTCGTACAACACACACTCATTGTCATGTAGGCTCTCATTATCCTAATGAGACTACTGGATTTTGAGTGGCAAGATCGTTCACAGTGTGGGGGACTAAGTCTGACCCACGGTGAAGGACCCTTGTCACTCTAAATCCGGGTTTTGCTCCGGCTAACTAGCAGTGCCTCATCTCTCCCAAAGGGAAGAGACAATTGGGCAGCTGAACGCATGACATCTTAGCACTTCCCAGGGAAGTCGTGGTCACTCAGGTCACAACCGGTCTCTCATACACAGTACGATCTCATATAGAAATGACAAAGGCAGTTTAAGTTTTAAAGATTGTTTTAATAAAACAACTGCATTTTAGATAGCAAAGCATGAGCTGTAATATTCAGAACTACACAGCACAATAGGATTGAAATAGTAACGATGAAAGTGAAGTACAAGAATAAGGCTATCATAGTGCCACTAGATTATGTTCTCTCTAAGTTATATTCTGAGCACAGCATGTGAAGCTCTAAGTCTGCCTTTCAGGTTCCCCCTGGAGGACATCAACCCTCATACCTGAGCAAAGGCCTGTAATCTGCATCAGCATCTGCAACGGGGCAGTCAGCATCTAGTTGTCGGTTCTTGGCCGGAATCTCCCTCTGACATGTAGTAGGATTAGGAAGTGTTTTTATAACTAACATGCAGAAGTTCTAAGAAAATTTCCCTACGTAAGGATGTGTATTTTCTACAAATACTGGAGACTAAACTTCTACCACGTTTACCGGCAATGTACCAGACTGTAGCCTTGACTGAAGCACAGGGCGATCAAGAATGCATTATCTGAGAAAACAGTGCTGAACTAAGCTAAACAGTGTGATAGAAGGAAATTAAAACAAGACCGTAAAACTGGTTAT